>NW_026902427.1:0-368687 GCF_027409185.1 Cynocephalus volans | reverse complement strand
TTATCCGATATAAACCGGTTTAAACCTCTTCAATCCGGTTTTATCCGGTTTAAACCGGTTTAAGCTGGTTCAATCCGGTTTTATCCGGTTTAAACCGGTACAGTCTGGTTTTATCCGGTTTAAACCGGTTTAATCCGGTTCAATCCAGTTTTATCCGGTTTAAACAGGTTTAAACCGGTTCAATCCGGTTTTTATCCGGTGTAAACCGGTTTGAGCCGGTTCAATCCGGTTTTATCCGGTTTAAACCGCTTTAAGCCGCTTCAATCCGGTGTTATCCGGTTTAAACCGGTTCAATCTGGTTTTATCAGGTTTAAACGGGTTTGAACCGATTCATTCCAGTTTTATCCGCTTTAAACCGGTTTAAGCCAGTTCAATCCGGTTTTATCCAGTTTAAACCAGTTCTATCCGGTTCTATCCAGTTGAAACTGGTTTAAACCGGCTCAATCCTGTTTTATCCGGTTTAAACGGTTCAATCCGGTTTTATCTGGTTTAAACCGGATCATTCCGGTTTTATCCGGTTTGAACTGGTTCAATCTGGTTTTATCCGGTTTAAGCCTGTTCATTCCGGTTTATTCCGGTTTGAACCGGTTCAATCCAGATTTATGCGGTTTAAACTGGTTCAATCCGGTTTTATCCGGTTTAAACCAGTTCATTCCGGTTTTATTGGTTTATTTTATTTCTGTTTTTGAAACCGGTTTGAACCGGTTCAATCCAGTTTTATCCGGTTGAAACCGGTTTAAGCCGGTTCAATCCGGGTTTATCCAGTTTAAACTGGTTCTATCCAGTTCTATCCGGTTGAAACCGGTTGAAACCGGTACAATCTGGTTTTATCCGGTTTAAACCGTGTTTAAGCTAGTTCAATCCGGTTTTATCCAGTTTAAACCGGTTCAATCTGGTTTTATCCGGTTTAAACCGGTTTGAAACGGTTCATCCGGTTTTATCCGGTTTAAACCGGTTTAAGCCGGTTCAATCCGGGTTTATCCAGTTTAAAACGGTTCTATCCAGTTCTATCCGGGTGAAACCGGTTTAAACCGGTTCAATCCAGTTTAATCCGGTTTAAACCGGTCCAATCTGGTTTTATCCGGTTTAAGCCAGTTCATTCCGGTTTTATCCGGTTTAAACCGGTTTGAAACGGTTCAATCCGTTTTATCCGGTTTAAACCGGTTCAATCCGGTTTTATCCGGGTTTGAACCGGTTTGAACCGGTTCAATCCGGTTTTATCCGGTTTAAACCAGTTCATTCTGGTTTTATCCGATTTGAACCGGTTTGAACCGGTTCAATCCAGTTTTATCCAGTTTAAACCGGTTTAAGCTTGTTCAATCCCGTTTTATCTGGTTTAAACCAGTTCAAACTGGTTTTATCCGGTTTAAACCGGTTTGAACGGTTCAATCCGGTTTTTTCCGGTTTAAACCGGTTTAAGCTGGTTCAATCCGGTTTTATCCGGTTTAAACCGGTTCAGTCTGGTTTTATCCGGTTTAAACCGGTTTAATCCGGTTCAATCCAGTTTTATCCGGTTTAAACAGGTTTATACCGGTTCAATCCGGTTTTATCCGATGTAAACCATTTTGAGCCGGTTCAATCCGGTTTTATCCGGTTTAAACCGCTTTAAGCCGGTTCAATCCGGTTTTATCCGGTTTAAACCGGTTCAATCTGGTTTTATCAGGTTTAAACGGGTTTGAACCGATTCATTCCAGTTTTCTCCGCTTTAAACCGGTTTAAGCCAGTTCAATCCGGTTTTATCCAGTATGAACCGGTTCAATCCGGTTTTATCCGGTTTGAACTGGTTCAATCCGGTTTTATCGGTTTAAGCCTGTTCATTCCGGTTTATTCCGGTTTGAACCGGTTCAATCTGGATTTATCCGGTTTAAACTGGTTCAATCCGGTTTTATCCGGTTTAAACCTGTTCAATCTGGTTTTATCCGGTATAAACCAGTTTAAACTGGTTCAAACCAGTTTAAACTGGTTCAAACCGATTTTATCAAGTTTAAATCGGTTTCAACCGGTTCAATCCGGGTTTTATCCGGTTTAAACTGGTTTAAACCAGTTCAATCCGGTTTTATACGGTTTAAACAGGTTTAAACAAGTTCAATCGGTTTTATCCAGTTTTAAACCGGTTCTATCCGGTTTTATCTGGTTTAAACCGGTTCATTCTGGTTTCATCCAGTTTGAACCAGTTTAAACCGGTTTAAACCAGTTCAATCCGTTTTATCCGGTTTAAACTGGTTCTATCCGGTTCAATCCGGTTTAAACTGGTTTAAACCGGTTTAAGCCGGTTCAATCCGTGTTTATCAAGTTTAAACCTGTTCTATACGGTTCTACCCAGTTGAAACCGGTTTAAACCGGTTCAATCCGGATTTATCCAGTTTAAACCGGTTCAATCCGTTTTTATCCGGTTTAAGCCAGTTCATTCGGTTTTATCTGGTTTAAACCAGTTTGAACCGGTTCAATCCAGTTTTATCCGGTTTAAAGCGGTTCAATCCGGTTTTATCCGCTTTAAACCAGTTCATTCCATTTTTATCCGGTTTAAACCAGTTTGAACCGGTTCAATCCGGTTTTATCCGGTTTAAACTGGTTTAAGCCGGTTCAATATGGTTTTATCCTGTTTAAACCGGTTCTATCCGGCTCTATCCGGTTGAAACCGGTTTATACTGGTTCATTCCGGTTTTATCCGGTTTAAACCGGTTCTATCCGGTTCTATCTGGTTTAAACTGGTTCTATCTGGTTTTATCCGGTTTAAACCAGTTTAAACCGGTTCAATCGGTTTTATCCAGTTTAAACAGGTTCTATCCAGTTTAAACCTGTTTATGCCAGTTCCATCCGGTTTTATCCGTTTTAAACCAGTTTAAACTGCTTCAATCCGTTTTTATCCGGTTTAAACTGGTTTCAGCCGGATCAATCTGGTTTTCTCCAGTTTAAACCGGTTCTATCTGGTTCTATCCGGTTGAAACCGGTTTAAACCGGTTCAATCCGGTTTTATCCGGTTTAAACCGGTTCATTACGGTTTCATCCGGTTTGAACCAGTTTAAACCGGTTTAAACCCGTTCTGTCCGGTTTTATCCGGTTTAAAACGGTTCAATGTGGTTTTATCTGGTTTAAACCGGTTTAAATCAGTTCAATCGGTTTTATCCGGTTTAAACCGGTTCTATCCGGTTCTATCCGGTTTAAACCGGTTTAAACCAGTTCATTCCTGATTTATCCGATATAAACCGGCTTAAACTTGTTCAATCCAGTTTTATCCGGTTTTAAACCGGTTTAAGCCGGTTCAATCCGGTTTTATCCAGTTTAAACCGGTTCAATCTGGTTTTATCCGGTTTAAACCGGTTTAATCCGGTTCAATCCGGTTTTATCTGGTTTAAACCGGTTCAATCTGGTTTTATCAGGTTTAAACAGGTTTGAACCGATTCATTCCCGTTTTATCCGCTTTAAACCGGTTTAAGCCAGTTCAATCCGGTTTTATCCAGTTTAATCCGGTTCTATCCGGTTCTATCCAGTTGAAACTGGTTTAAACCGGCTCAATCCTGTTTTATCCGGTTTAAACCGGTTCAATCCATTTTTATCTGGTTTAAACCGGATCATTCCGGTTTTATCCGGTTTGAACTGGTTCAATCCGGTTTTATCTGGTTTAAACCAGTTCAATGCGGTTTTATCCGGTTTTGAACCGGTTTGAACCGGTTCAATCCGGTTTTATCCGGTTTAAACCATTTCATTCCGGTTTTATCCGGTTTGAACCTGTTTGAACCTGTTCAATCCAGTTTTATCCGGTTTAAACCGGTTTAAGCTAGTTCAATCCCATTTTATCTGGTTTAAACCGGTTCAAACCGGTTTTATCCGGTTTAAACCGGTTTGAACCTGTTCAATCCGGTTTTATCCAGTTTAAACCGGTTTAAGACGGTACAATCCGTGTTTATCCAGTTTAAACCGGTTCTATCCGGTTCTTTCCAGTTGAAACCGGTTTAAACGGTTCAATCCGGATTTATCCAGTTTAAACCGGTTCAATCCGTTTTTATCCGGTTTAAGCCAGTTCATTCCAGTTTTATCTGGTTTAAACCGGTTTGAACCGGCTCAATCCAGTTTTATCCGGTTTAAAGCGGTTCAATCCCGTTTTATCCGGTTTAAACCAGTTCATTCCGGTTTTATCCGGTTTTAAACCGGTTTGAAACGGTTCAATCCGGTTTTATCCGGTTTAAACCGGTTCAATCCGGTTTATCCGGTTTGAACCGGTTTGAACCGGTTCAATCCGGTTTTATCCGGTTTAAACCAGTTCATTCCGGTTTTATCCGGTTTTAACCGGTTTGAACCGGTTCAATCCAGTTTTATCCAGTTTAAACCGGTTTAAGCTTGTTCAATCCCGTTTTATCTGGTTTAAACCGGTTCAAACTGGTTTTTATCCGGTTTAAACCGGTTTGAACCGGTTCAATCCGGTTTTATCCGGTTTAAAGCGGTTCAATCCGGTTTTATCCAGTTGGAAACCGGTTTATACCGGTTCAATCCGGATTTATCCAGTTTAAACGGTTCAATCAGTTTTTATCCGGTTTAAGCCACTTCATTCCAGTTTTTTCTGGTTTAAACTGGTTTGAACCAGTTCAATCAAGTTTTATCCGGTTTAAAGCGGTTCAATCCGGTTTTATAAGGTTTAAACCAGTTCATTCCGTTTTTATCCGGTTCAAACCAGTTTGAACCGGTTCAATCCGGTTTTATCCGGTTTAAAACGGTTTAAGCCGGTTCAATACGGTTTTATCCTGTTTAAACCGGTTCTATCCAGCTCTATCCGGTTGAAACCGGTTTATACTGGTTCAATCCGGTTTTGTCCGGTTTTAAACCGGTTAAATCCGGTTTTATCCGTTTTAAACCGGTTTAACCGTTTCAATCCGTTTTATCCGGTTTAAAACCGGTTCTATCCGGTTCTATCTGGTTTAAACTGGTTCTATCTGGTTTTATCCGGTTTAAACCGGTTTTAAACCGGTTCAATCGGTTTTATCCAGTTTAAACCGGTTCTATCCGGTTTAAACCAGTTTAAGCCGGTTCAATCCTGTTTTATCCGTTTTAAACCGGTTTAAACTGCTTCAATCCGTTTTTATCTGGTTTAAACTGGTTTCAGCCGGATCAATCCGGTTTTCTCCAGTTTAAACCGGTTCTATCTGGTTCTATCCCGTGAAAACGGTTTAAACTGGTTCAATACGGTTTTATCCGGTTTAAACCAGTTCATTCCGGTTTCATCCGCTTTGAACCAGTTTAAACCGGTTTAAACCAGTTCAATCCAGTTTTATCCGGTTTAAACCGGTTCTATCCAGTTCAATCCGGTTTAAACCGGTTTAAACCCGTTCTATCCGGTTTTATCCGGTTTTAAAACGGTTCAATCTTGTTTTATCTGGTTTAAACCGGTTTAAATCAGTTCAATCGGTTTTATCCGGTTTAAACCGGTTCTATCCGGTTCTATCCGGTTTAAACCGGTTTTAAACCAGTTCATCCCTGATTTATCCGATATAAACCGGTTTAAACTTTTTCAATCCAGTTTTATCCGGTTTAAACCGGTTTAAGCCGGTTCAATCCGGTTTTTATCCAGTTTAAACCGGTTCAATCTGGTTTTATCCGGTTTAAACTGGTTTAGTCCTGCTCAATCCGGTTTTATCCGGTTTAAACCGGTTTAAGCCGGTTCAATCCGGTTTTATCCGGTTTAAACTGGTTCAATCTGGTTTTATCCGGTTTAAACCAGTTCAGTCCGGTTTTATCCGGTTTAAACCTGTTCAATCTGGTTTTAACCGGTTTAAACCGGTTCAATCCTGTTTTATCCAGTTTAAACCGGTTCATTCCGGTGTTCTCCGGTTTAAACCAGTTATATCCGGTTCTATCCGGCTTAAAATGGTATAAACGGGTTCAATCCGGTTTTATGTGGTTTAAACCGGTTTAAAGGGGTTCAATCCGGTTTTATCCGGTTTAAACCAGTTCAATCCAGTCTTATCCGGTTTACAATGGTTCTATTCATTTCTATTTGGTTTTATCAGGTTTTATCTGGTTCTATCCGGTTTTATCTGGTTTAAACCCGTTCAATGCGGTCTTATCCGGTTTAAACCGGTTTACAGCGGTTCAATCCGATTTTATCCGGTTTAAACCAGTTCAATCTGGTTTTATCCAGTTTAAATCGGTTTCAACCGGTTCAATCCGGTTTTATCCGGTTTAAACTGGTTTAAACCGGTTCAATCCGGTTTTATACGGTTTAAACCGGTTTAAACAGGTTCAATCGGTTTTATCCAGTTTAAACCGGTTCTATCCGGTTTTATCCGGTTTAAACTGGTTCATTCTGGTTTCATCCAGTTTGAACCAGTTTAAACCGGTTTAAACGAGTTCAATCCGGTTTTATCCGGTTTAAACTGGTTCTATCCGGTTCAATCCGGTTTAAACTGGTTTAAACCGGTTTACGCCGGTTCAATCCGGGTTTATCCAGTTTAAATCTGTTCTATCTGTTTCTATCCAGTTGAAACCGGTTTAAACCGGTTCAATCAGGTTTTATCCGGTTTAAACCGGTTCAATCCAGTTCTATCCGTTTTAAAGCAGTTCATTCCCGTTTTATCCAGTTTAAACCAGTTTGAACCGGTTCAATCCGGTTTTATCCGGTTTAAACCGGTTAAAGCCGGTTCAATCCGGTTTTATCCTGTTTAAACCGGTTCTATCCGGCTCTATCCGGTTGAAACCGGTTTAAACTGGTTCAATCCGGTTTTATCTGGTTTAAACCGGTTAAAGACGGTTCTGTCCGGTTTTATCCTGTTTAAACCGGTTCTATCCGGCTCTATCCAGTTGAAACCGGTTTAAACTGGTTCAATCCGGTTTTATCCGGTTTAAACCGGTTTAAGCCGGTTCAATCCGGTTTTATCCTGTTTAAACCGGTTCTATCCGGCTCTATCCGGTTGAAACCGGTTTAAACTGGTTCAATCCGGTTTTATCTGGTTTAAAGCGGTTCAATCCGCTTTTATCCGGTTTAAACCGGTTTAACCGGTTCAATCCGGTTTTATCCGGTTTAAACCGGTTCTATCCGGTTCTATCCGGTTTAAACCGGTTCTATCCGGTTTTATCCTGTTTAAACCGGTTCTATCCGGCTCTATCCAGTTGAAACCGGTTTAAACTGGTTCAATCCGGTTTTATCCGGTTTAAACTGGTTTAAGCCGGTTCAATCCGGTTTTATCCTGTTTAAACCGGTTCTATCCGGCTCTATCCGGTTGAAACCGGTTTAAACCGGATCATTCCGGTTTTATCCGGTTTGAACCGGTTCAATCCGGTTTTATCCGGTTTGAACTGGTTCAATCTGGTTTTATCCGGTTTAAGCCTGTTCATTCCGGTTTATTCCGGTTTGAACCGGTTCAATCCAGATTTATGCGGTTTAAACTGGTTCAATCCGGTTTTATCCGGTTTAAACCAGTTCATTCCGGTTTTATCTGGTTTGAACCGGTTTGAACCGGTTCAATCCAGTTTTATCCGGTTGAAACCGGTTTAAGCCGGTTCAATCCGGGTTTATCCAGTTTAAACTGGTTCTATCCAGTTCTATCCGGTTGAAACCGGTTGAAACCGGTACAATCTGGTTTTATCCGGTTTAAACCGGTTTAAGCTACTTCAATCCGGTTTTATCCAGTTTAAACCGGTTCAATCTGGTTTTATCCGGTTTAAACCGGTTTGAAACGGTTCAATCCGGTTTTATCCGGTTTAAACCGGTTTAAGCCGGTTCAATCCGGGTTTATCCAGTTTAAAACGGTTCTATCCAGTTCTATCCGGGTGAAACCGGTTTAAACCGGTTCAATCCAGTTTAATCCGGTTTAAACCGGTCCAATCTGGTTTTATCCGGTTTAAGCCAGTTCATTCCGGTTTTATCCGGTTTAAACCGGTTTGAAACGGTTCAATCCGGTTTTATCCGGTTTAAACCGGTTCAATCCGGTTTTATCCGGTTTGAACCGGTTTGAACCGGTTCAATCCGGTTTTATCCGGTTTAAACCAGTTCATTCTGGTTTTATCCGATTTGAACCGGTTTGAACCGGTTCAATCCAGTTTTATCCAGTTTAAACCGGTTTAAGCTTGTTCAATCCCGTTTTATCTGGTTTAAACCGGTTCAAACTGGTTTTATCCGGTTTAAACCGGTTTGAACCGGTTCAATCCGGTTTTTTCCGGTTTAAACCGGTTTAAGCTGGTTCAATCCGGTTTTATCCGGTTTAAACCGTTTCAGTCTGGTTTTATCCGGTTTAAACCGGTTTAATCCGGTTCAATCCAGTTTTATCCGGTTTAAACAGGTTTAAACCGGTTCAATCCGGTTTTATCCGATGTAAACCATTTTGAGCCGGTTCAATCCGGTTTTATCCGGTTTAAACCGCTTTAAGCCGGTTCAATCCGGTTTTATCCGGTTTAAACCGGTTCAATCTGGTTTTATCAGGTTTAAACGGGTTTGAACCGATTCATTCCAGTTTTCTCCACTTTAAACCGGTTTAAGCCAGTTCAATCCGGTTTTATCCAGTATGAACCGGTTCAATCCGGTTTTATCCGGTTTGAACTGGTTCAATCCGGTTTTATCCGGTTTAAGCCTGTTCATTCCGGTTTATTCCGGTTTGAACCGGTTCAATCTGGATTTATCCGGTTTAAACTGGTTCAATCCGGTTTTATCCGGTTTAAACCGGTTCAATCTGGTTTTATCCGGTATAAACCAGTTTAAACTGGTTCAAACCAGTTTAAACTGGTTCAAACCGATTTTATCAAGTTTAAATCGGTTTCAACCGGTTCAATCCGGTTTTATCCGGTTTAAACTGGTTTAAACCAGTTCAATCCGGTTTTATACGGTTTAAACAGGTTTAAACAAGTTCAATCGGTTTTATCCAGTTTAAACCGGTTCTATCCGGTTTTATCTGGTTTAAACCGGTTCATTCTGGTTTCATCCAGTTTGAACCAGTTTAAACCGGTTTAAACCAGTTCAATCCGGTTTTATCCGGTTTAAACTGGTTCTATCCGGTTCAATCCGGTTTAAACTGGTTTAAACCGGTTTAAGCCGGTTCAATCCGTGTTTATCAAGTTTAAACTTGTTCTATACGGTTCTACCCAGTTGAAACTGGTTTAAACCGGTTCAATCCGGATTTATCCAGTTTAAACCGGTTCAATCCGTTTTTATCCGGTTTAAGCCAGTTCATTCCGGTTTTATCTGGTTTAAACCAGTTTGAACCGGTTCAATCCAGTTTTATCCGGTTTAAAGCGGTTCAATCCGGTTTTATCCGCTTTAAACCAGTTCATTCCATTTTTATCCGGTTTAAACCAGTTTGAACCGGTTCAATCCGGTTTTATCCGGTTTAAACTGGTTTAAGCCGGTTCAATATGGTTTTATCCTGTTTAAACCGGTTCTATCCGGCTCTATCCGGTTGAAACCGGTTTATACTGGTTCATTCCGGTTTTATCCGGTTTAAACCGGTTCTATCCGGTTCTATCTGGTTTAAACTGGTTCTATCTGGTTTTATCCGGTTTAAACCAGTTTAAACCGGTTCAATCGGTTTTATCCAGTTTAAACAGGTTCTATCCAGTTTAAACCTGTTTATGCCAGTTCCATCCGGTTTTATCCGTTTTAAACCAGTTTAAACTGCTTCAATCCGTTTTTATCCGGTTTAAACTGGTTTCAGCCGGATCAATCTGGTTTTCTCCAGTTTAAACCGGTTCTATCTGGTTCTATCCGGTTGAAACCGGTTTAAACCGGTTCAATCCGGTTTTATCCGGTTTAAACCGGTTCATTACGGTTTCATCCGGTTTGAACCAGTTTAAACCGGTTTAAACCCGTTCTGTCCGGTTTTATCCGGTTTAAAACGGTTCAATGTGGTTTTATCTGGTTTAAACCGGTTTAAATCAGTTCAATCGGTTTTATCCGGTTTAAACCGGTTCTATCCGGTTCTATCCGGTTTAAACCGGTTTAAACCAGTTCATTCCTGATTTATCCGATATAAACCGGCTTAAACTTGTTCAATCCAGTTTTATCCGGTTTAAACCGGTTTAAGCCGGTTCAATCCGGTTTTATCCAGTTTAAACCGGTTCAATCTGGTTTTATCCGGTTTAAACCGGTTAAAGCCGGTTCAATCCGGTTATATCTGGTTTAAACCGGTTCAATCTGGTTTTATCAGTTTTAAACGGGTTTGAACCGATTCATTCCCGTTTTATCCGCTTTAAACCGGTTTAAGCCAGTTCAATCCGGTTTTATCCAGTTTAATCCGGTTCTATCCGGTTCTATCCAGTTGAAACTGGTTTAAACCGGCTCAATCCTGTTTTATCCGGTTTAAACCGGTTCAATCCATTTTTATCTGGTTTAAACCGGATCATTCCGGTTTTATCCGGTTTGAACTGGTTCAATCCGGTTTTATCTGGTTTAAACGAGTTCAATCCGGTTTTATCCGGTTTGAACCGGTTTGAACCGGTTCAATCCGGTTTTATCCGGTTTAAACCATTTCATTCCGGTTTTATCCGGTTTGAACCTGTTTGAACCTGTTCAATCCAGTTTTATCCGGTTTAAACCGGTTAATCTAGTTCAATCCCATTTTATCTGGTTTAAACCGGTTCAAACCGGTTTTATCCGGTTTAAACCGGTTTGAACCTGTTCAATCCGGTTTTATCCAGTTTAAACCGGTTTAAGACGGTACAATCCGTGTTTATCCAGTTTAAACCGGTTCTATCCGGTTCTTTCCAGTTGAAACCGGTTTAAACCGGTTCAATCCGGATTTATCCAGTTTAAACCGGTTCAATCCGTTTTTATCCGGTTTAAGCCAGTTCATTCCAGTTTTATCTGGTTTAAACCGGTTTGAACCGGCTCAATCCAGTTTTATCCGGTTTAAAGCGGTTCAATCCCGTTTTATCCGGTTTAAACCAGTTCATTCCGGTTTTATCCGGTTTAAACCGGTTTGAAACGGTTCAATCCGGTTTTATCCGGTTTAAACCGGTTCAATCCGGTTTTATCCGGTTTGAACCGGTTTGAACCGGTTCAATCCGGTTTTATCCGGTTTAAACCAGTTCATTCCGGTTTTATCCGGTTTTAACCGGTTTGAACCGGTTCAATCCAGTTTTATCCAGTTTAAACCGGTTTAAGCTTGTTCAATCCCGTTTTATCTGGTTTAAACCGGTTCAAACTGGTTTTATCCGGTTTAAACCGGTTTGAACCGGTTCAATCCGGTTTTATCCGGTTTAAAGCGGTTCAATCCGGTTTTATCCAGTTGAAACCGGTTTATACCGGTTCAATCCGGATTTATCCAGTTTAAACCGGTTCAATCAGTTTTTATCCGGTTTAAGCCACTTCATTCCAGTTTTTTCTGGTTTAAACTGGTTTGAACCAGTTCAATCAAGTTTTATCCGGTTTAAAGCGGTTCAATCCGGTTTTATCCGGTTTAAACCAGTTCATTCCGTTTTTATCCGGTTCAAACCAGTTTGAACCGGTTCAATCCGGTTTTATCCGGTTTAAACCGGTTTAAGCCGGTTCAATACGGTTTTATCCTGTTTAAACCGGTTCTATCCAGCTCTATCCGGTTGAAACCGGTTTATACTGGTTCAATCCGGTTTTGTCCGGTTTAAACCGGTTAAATCCGGTTTTATCCGTTTTAAACCGGTTTAACCGTTTCAATCCGGTTTTATCCGGTTTAAACCGGTTCTATCCGGTTCTATCTGGTTTAAACTGGTTCTATCTGGTTTTATCCGGTTTAAACCGGTTTAAACCGGTTCAATCGGTTTTATCCAGTTTAAACCGGTTCTATCCGGTTTAAACCAGTTTAAGCCGGTTCAATCCTGTTTTATCCGTTTTAAACCGGTTTAAACTGCTTCAATCCGTTTTTATCTGGTTTAAACTGGTTTCAGCCGGATCAATCCGGTTTTCTCCAGTTTAAACCGGTTCTATCTGGTTCTATCCGGTTGAAAACGGTTTAAACCGGTTCAATATGGTTTTATCCGGTTTAAACCAGTTCATTCCGGTTTCATCCGCTTTGAACCAGTTTAAACCGGTTTAAACCAGTTCAATCCGGTTTTATCCGTTTTAAAACGGTTCTATCCAGTTCAATCCGGTTTAAACCGGTTTAAACCCGTTCTATCCGGTTTTATCCGGTTTAAAACGGTTCAATCTTGTTTTATCTGGTTTAAACCGGTTTAAATCAGTTCAATCGGTTTTATCCGGTTTAAACCGGTTCTATCCGGTTCTATCCGGTTTAAACCGGTTTAAACCAGTTCATTCCTGATTTATCCGATATAAACCGGTTTAAACTTTTTCAATCCAGTTTTATCCGGTTTAAACCGGTTTAAGCCGGTTCAATCCGGTTTTATCCAGTTTAAACCGGTTCAATCTGGTTTTCTCCGGTTTAAACTGGTTTAGTCCTGCTCAATCCGGTTTTATCCGGTTTAAACCGGTTTAAGCCGGTTCAATCCGGTTTTATCCGGTTTAAACTGGTTCAATCTGGTTTTATCCGGTTTAAACCAGTTCAGTCCGGTTTTATCCGGTTTAAACCTGTTCAATCTGGTTTTAACCGGTTTAAACCGGTTCAATCCTGTTTTATCCAGTTTAAACCGGTTCATTCCGGTTTTCTCCGGTTTAAACCAGTTATATCCGGTTCTATCCGGCTTAAAACGGTATAAACGGGTTCAATCCGGTTTTATGTGGTTTAAACCGGTTTAAAGGGGTTCAATCCGGTTTTATCCGGTTTAAACCAGTTCAATCCAATCTTATCCGGTTTACAATGGTTCTATTCATTTCTATTTGGTTTTATCAGGTTTTATCTGGTTCTATCCGGTTTTATCTGGTTTAAACCCGTTCAATGCGGTCTTATCCGGTTTAAACCGGTTTACAGCGGTTCAATCCGATTTTATCCGGTTTAAACCAGTTCAATCTGGTTTTATCCAGTTTAAATCGGTTTCAACCGGTTCAATCCGGTTTTATCCGGTTTAAACTGGTTTAAACCGGTTCAATCCGGTTTTATACGGTTTAAACCGGTTTAAACAGGTTCAATCGGTTTTATCCAGTTTAAACCGGTTCTATCCGGTTTTATCCGGTTTAAACTGGTTCATTCTGGTTTCATCCAGTTTGAACCAGTTTAAACCGGTTTAAACGAGTTCAATCCGGTTTTATCCGGTTTAAACTTGTTCTATCCGGTTCAATCCGGTTTAAACTGGTTTAAACCGGTTTACGCCGGTTCAATCCGGGTTTATCCAGTTTAAATCTGTTCTATCTGTTTCTATCCAGTTGAAACCGGTTTAAACCGGTTCAATCAGGTTTTATCCGGTTTAAACCGGTTCAAGCCAGTTCTATCCGTTTTAAAGCAGTTCATTCCCGTTTTATCCAGTTTAAACCAGTTTGAACCGGTTCAATCCGGTTTTATCCGGTTTAAACCGGTTAAAGCCGGTTCAATCCGGTTTTATCCTGTTTAAACCGGTTCTATGCGGCTCTATCCGGTTGAAACCGGTTTAAACTGGTTCAATCCGGTTTTATCTGGTTTAAATCGGTTAAAGACGGTTCTATCCGGTTTTATCCTGTTTAAACCGGTTCTATCCGGCTCTATCCAGTTGAAACCGGTTTAAACTGGTTCAATCCGGTTTTATCCGGTTTAAACCGGTTTAAGCCGGTTCAATCCGGTTTTATCCTGTTTAAACCGGTTCTATCCGGCTCTATCCGGTTGAAACCGGTTTAAACTGGTTCAATCCGGTTTTATCTGGTTTAAAGCGGTTCAATCCGCTTTTATCCGGTTTAAACCGGTTTAACCGGTTCAATCCGGTTTTATCCGGTTTAAACCGGTTCTATCCGGTTCTATCCGGTTTAAACCGGTTCTATCTGGTTTTATCCTGTTTAAACCGGTTAAATCTGGTTTTATCTGGTTTAAACCGTTTTAAACCGGTTCAATCGGTTTTATCCAGTTTAAACCGGTTCTATACGGTTTAAACCGGTATAAGCCGGTTCAATCCGGTTTTATCCGTTTTAAACCAGTTTGAACTGCTTCAATCCGTTTTTATCCGGTTTAAACTGGTTTCAACCGGATCAATCCGGTTTTCTCCAGCTTAAACCGGTTCTATCTGCTTCTATCCGGTTGAAACCGGTTTAAATCTGTTCAATCCGTTTTTATCCGTTTTAAAACGGTTCATTCCGGTTTCATCCGATTAGAACCGGTTTAAACCGGTTTAAACCAGTTCAATCCGGTTTCATCCAGTTTAAAACGGTTCAATCTGCTTTTATCCGTTTTAAACCGGTTTAAACCGGTTCAATTGGTTTTATCCGGTTTAAACCGGTTCTATCCGGTTCTATCCGGTTTAAACCGGTTTAAACCAGTTCATTCCGGATTTATCCGATATAAACCGGTTTAAACCTCTTCAATCCGGTTTTTTCCGGTTTAAACCGGTTTAAGCTGGTTCAATCCGGTTTTATCCAGTTTAAACCGGTTCAGTCTGGTTTTATCCGGTTTAAACCGGTTTAATCCGGTTCAATCCAGTTTTATCCGGTTTAAACAGGTTTAAACCGGTTCAATCTGGTTTTATCCGATGTAAACCGTTTTGAGCCGGTTCAATCCGGTTTTATCCGGTTTAAACCGCTTTAAGCCGGTTCAATCCGGTTTTATCCGGTTTAAACCGGTTCAATCTGGTTTTATCAGGTTTAAACGGGTTTGAACCGATTCATTCCAGTTTTCTCCGCTTTAAACCGGTTTAAGCCAGTTCAATCCGGTTTTATCTAGTATGAACCGGTTCAATCCGGTTTTATCCGGTTTGAACTGGTTCAATCCGGTTTTATACGGTTTAAGCCTGTTCATTCCGGTTTATTCCGGTTTGAACCGGTTCAATCCGGATTTATCCGGTTTAAACTGGTTCAATCCGGTTTTATCCGGTTTAAACCAGTTCAATCTGGTTTTATCCGGTTTAAACCAGTTTAAACTGGTTCAAACCAGTTTAAACTGGTTCAAACCGATTTTATCAAGTTTAAATCGGTTTCAACCGGTTCAATCCGGTTTTATCCGGTTTAAACTGGTTTAAACCAGTTCAATCCGGTTTTATACGGTTTAAACAGGTTTAAACAAGTTCAATCGGTTTTATCCAGTTTAAACCGGTTCTATCCGGTTTTATCCGGTTTAAACCGGTTCATTCTGGTTTCATCCAGTTTGAACCAGTTTAAACCGGTTTAAACCAGTTCAATCCGGTTTTATCTGGTTTAAACTGGTTCTATCCGGTTCAATCCGGTTTAAACTGGTTTAAACCGGTTTAAGCCGGTTCAATCCGTGTTTATCAAGTTTAAACCTGTTCTATACGGTTCTACCCAGTTGAAACCGGTTTAAACCGGTTCAATCCGGATTTATCCAGTTTAAACCGGTTCAATCCGTTTTTATCCGGTTTAAGCCAGTTCATTCCGGTTTTATCTGGTTTAAACCAGTTTGAACCGGTTCAATCCGGTTTTATCCGGTTTAAACCGGTTTAAGCCGGTTCAATACGGTTTTATCCTGTTTAAACCGGTTCTATCCGGCTCTATCCGGTTGAAACCGGTTTATACTGGTTCAATCCGGTTTTGTCCGGTTTAAACCGGTTAAATCCGGTTTTATCCGGTTTAAACCGGTTCAACCGGTTCAATCCGGTTTTATCCGGTTTAAACCGGTTTAACCGGTTCAATCCGTTTTTATCCGGTTTAAACCGGTTCTATCCGGTTCTATCCGGCTGAAAACGGTTTAAACCGGTTCAATACGGTTTTATCCGTTTTAAACCAGTTCATTCCGGTTTCATCCGCTTTGAACCAGTTTAAACCAGTTTAAACCAGTTCAATCCGGTTTTATCCGGTTTAAACCGGTTCTATCCAGTTCAATCCGGTTTAAAACGGTTTAAACCCGTTCTATCCGGTTTTATCCGGTTTAAAACGGTTCAATCTTGTTTTATCTGGTTTAAACCGGTTTAAATCAGTTCAATCGGTTTTATCCGGTTTAAACCGGTTCTATCCGGTTCTATCCGGTTTAAACCGGTTTAAACCAGTTCATTCCTGATTTATCCGATATAAACCGGTTTAAACTTGTTCAATCCAGTTTTATCCGGTTTAAACCGGTTTAAGCCGGTTCAATCCGATTTTATCCAGTTTAAACCGGTTCAATCTGGTTTTATCCGGTTTAAACTGGTTTAATCCTGCTCAATCCGGTTTTATCCGGTTTAAACCGGTTTAAGCCGGTTCAATCCAGTTTTATCCGGTTTAAACTGGTTCAATCTGGTTTTATCCGGTTTAAACCAGTTCAGTCCGGTTTTATCCAGTTTAAACCTGTTCAATCTGGTTTTAACCGGTTTAAACCGGTTCAATCCTGTTTTATCCAGTTTAAACCGGTTCATTCCGGTTTTCTCCGGTTTAAACCAGTTATATCCGGTTCTATCCGGCTTAAAACGGTATAAACGGGTTCAATCCGGTTTTATGCGGTTTAAACCGGTTTAAAGGGGTTCAATCCGGTTTTATCCGGTTTAAACCAGTTCAATCCAGTCTTATCCGGTTTACAATGGTTCTATTCATTTCTATTTGGTTTTATCAGGTTTTATCTGGTTCTATCCGGTTTTATCTGGTTTAAACCCGTTCAATGCGGTCTTATCCGGTTTAAACCGGTTTACAGCGGTTCAATCCGGTTTTATCCGGTTTAAACCGGTTCAATCTGGTTTTATCCAGTTTAAACCAGTTTAAACTGGTTCAATCCGATTTTATCAAGTTTAAATCGGTTTCAACCGGTTCAATCCGGTTTTATCCGGTTTAAACTGGTTTAAACCGGTTCAATCCGGTTTTATACGGTTTAAACCGGTTTAAAAAAGTTCAATCGGTTTTATCCAGTTTAAACCGGTTCTATCCGGTTTTATCCGGTTTAAACCGGTTCATTCTGGTTTCATCCAGTTTGAACCAGTTTAAACCGGTTTAAACCAGTTCAATCCGGTTTTATCCGGTTTAAACTGGTTCTATCCGGTTCAATCCGGGTTTATCCAGTTTAAACCTGTTCTATCCAGTTCTATCCGGTTGAAACCGGTTTAAACCGGTTCAATCCGGTTTTATCCGGTTTAAACCAGTTTAAGCTAGTTCAATCCGGTTTTATCCGGTTTAAACCGGTTCAATCTGGTTTTATCCAGTTTAAACCGGTTTGAACCAGTTCAATCCGGTTTTATCCGGTTTAAACCGGTTTAAGCCGGTTCTATCCGGGTTTATCCAGTTTAAAACGGTTCTATCCAGTTCTATTCGGTTGAAACCGGTTTAAACCGGTTCAATCCGGTTTTATCCGGTTTAAACCGGTTCAATCCGGTTTTATCCGGTTTGAACTGGTTTGAACCAGATCAATCCGGTTTTATCCGGTTTAAACCAGTTCATTCCGGTTTTATCCGGTTTGAACTGGTTTGAACCGGTTCAATCCAGTTTTATCCGGTTTAAACCGGTTTAAGCTAGTTCAATCCCGTTTTATCAGGTTTAAACCGGTTCAAACTGGTTTTATCCGGTTTAAACCGGTTTGAACCGGTTCAATCCGGTTTTATCCGGTTTAAACCAGTTCAGTCCAGTCTTATCCAGTTTACAATGGTTCTATTCATTTCTATTTGGTTTTATCACTTTTTATCTGGTTCTATCCGGTTTAATCTGGTTTAAACCGGTTCAATGCGGTCTTATCCGGTTTAAACCGGTTTACAGCGGTTCAATCCGGTTTTATCCGGTTTAAACCGGTTCAATCTGGTTTTATCCCGTTTAAACCGGTTTGAACCGGTTCAATCCGGTTTTATCCGGTTTAAACCGGTTTAAGCCGGTTCAATCCGGGTTTATCCAGTTTAAAACGGTTCTATCCAGTTCTATCCGGGTGAAACCGGTTTAAACCGGTTCAATCCAGTTTTATCCGGTTTAAACCGGTCCAATCCGGTTTTATCGGGTTTAAGACAGTTCATTCCGGTTTTATCCGGTTTAAACCGGTTTGAAACGGTTCAATCCGGTTTTATCCGGTTTAAACCGGTTCAATCCGGTTTTATCCGGTTTGAACCGGTTTGAACCGGTTCAATCCGGTTTAAACCAGTTCATTCCGTTTTTATCCGGTTTGAACCGGTTTGAACCGGTTCAATCCAGTTTTATCCAGTTTAAACCGGTTTAAGCTTGTTCAATCCCGTTTTATCTGGTTTAAACCGGTTCAAACTGGTTTTATCCGGTTTAAACCGGTTTGAACCGGTTCAATCCGGTTTTATCCGGTTTAAAGCGGTTCAATCCGGTTTTATCCAGTTGAAACCGGTTTATACCGGTTCAATCCGGATTTATCCAGTTTAAACCGGTTCAATCAGTTTTTATCCGGTTTAAGCCAGTTCATTCCAGTTTTTTCTGGTTTAAACTGGTTTGAACCGGTTCAATCAAGTTTTATCCGGTTTAAAGAGGTTCAATCCGGTTTTATCCGGTTTAAACCAGTTCATTCCGGTTTTATCTGGTTTAAACCAGTTTGAACCGGTTCAATCCGGTTTTATCCGGTTTAAACCGGTTTAAGCCGGTTCAATACGGTTTTATCCTGTTTAAACCGGTTCTATCCGGCTCTATCCGGTTGAAACCGGTTTATACTGGTTCAATCCGGTTTTGTCCGGTTTAAACCGGTTAAATCCGGTTTTATCCGTTTTAAACCGGTTTAACCGTTTCAATCCGGTTTTATCCGGTTTAAACCGGTTCTATCCGGTTCTATCTGGTTTAAACTGGTTCTATCTGGTTTTATCCGGTTTAAACCGGTTTAAACCGGTTCAATCGGTTTTATCCAGTTTAAACCGGTTCTATCTGGTTTAAACCAGTTTAAGCCGGTTCAATCCTGTTTTATCCGTTTTAAACCGGTTTAAACTGCTTCAATCCGTTTTTATCTGGTTTAAACTGGTTTCAGCCGGATCAATCCGGTTTTCTCCAGTTTAAACCGGTTCTATCTGGTTCTATCCGGTTGAAAACGGTTTAAACCGGTTCAATACGGTTTTATCCGGTTTAAACCAGTTCATTCCGGTTTCATCCGCTTTGAACCAGTTTAAACCGGTTTAAACCAGTTCAATCCGGTTTTATCCGGTTTAAACCGGTTCTATCCAGTTCAATCCGGTTTAAACCGGTTTAAACCCGTTCTATCCGGTTTTATCCGGTTTAAAACGGTTCAATCTTGTTTTATCTGGTTTAAACCGGTTTAAATCAGTTCAATCGGTTTTATCCGGTTTAAACCGGTTCTATCCGGTTCTATCCGGTTTAAACCGGTTTAAACCAGTTCATTCCTGATTTATCCGATATAAACCGGTTTAAACTTTTTCAATCCAGTTTTATCCGGTTTAAACCGGTTTAAGCCGGTTCAATCCGGTTTTATCCAGTTTAAACCGGTTCAATCTGGTTTTATCCGGTTTAAACTGGTTTAGTCCTGCTCAATCCGGTTTTATCCGGTTTAAACCGGTTTAAGCCGGTTCAATCCGGTTTTATCCGGTTTAAACTGGTTCAATCTGGTTTTATCCGGTTTAAACCAGTTCAGTCCGGTTTTATCCGGTTTAAACCTGTTCAATCTGGTTTTAACCGGTTTAAACCGGTTCAATCCTGTTTTATCCAGTTTAAACCGGTTCATTCCGGTTTTCTCCGGTTTAAACCAGTTATATCCGGTTCTATCCGGCTTAAAACGGTATAAACGGGTTCAATCCGGTTTTATGCGGTTTAAACTGGTTTAAAGGGGTTCAATCCGGTTTTATCCGGTTTAAACCAGTTCAATCCAGTCTTATCCGGTTTACAATGGTTCTATTCATTTCTATTTGGTTTTATCAGGTTTTATCTGGTTCTATCCGGTTTTATCTGGTTTAAACCCGTTCAATGCGGTCTTATCCGGTTTAAACCGGTTTACAGCGGTTCAATCCGATTTTATCCGGTTTAAACCAGTTCAATCTGGTTTTATCCAGTTTAAATCGGTTTCAACCGGTTCAATCCGGTTTTATCCGGTTTAAACTGGTTTAAACCGGTTCAATCCGGTTTTATACGGTTTAAACCGGTTTAAACAGGTTCAATCGGTTTTATCCAGTTTAAACCGGTTCTATCCGGTTTTATCCGGTTTAAACTGGTTCATTCTGGTTTCATCCAGTTTGAACCAGTTTAAACCGGTTTAAACGAGTTCAATCCGGTTTTATCCGGTTTAAACTGGTTCTATCCGGTTCAATCCGGTTTAAACTGGTTTAAACCGGTTTACGCCGGTTCAATCCGGGTTTATCCAGTTTAAATCTGTTCTATCTGTTTCTATCCAGTTGAAACCGGTTTAAACCGGTTCAATCAGGTTTTATCCGGTTTAAACCGGTTCAAGCCAGTTCTATCCGTTTTAAAGCAGTTCATTCCCGTTTTATCCAGTTTAAACCAGTTTGAACCGGTTCAATCCGGTTTTATCCGGTTTAAACCGGTTAAAGCCGGTTCAATCCGGTTTTATCCTGTTTAAACCGGTTCTATCCGGCTCTATCCGGTTGAAACCGGTTTAAACTGGTTCAATCCGGTTTTATCTGGTTTAAACCGGTTAAAGACGGTTCTATCCGGTTTTATCCTGTTTAAACCGGTTCTATCCGGCTCTATCCAGTTGAAACCGGTTTAAACTGGTTCAATCCGGTTTTATCCGGTTTAAACCGGTTTAAGCCGGTTCAATCCGGTTTTATCCTGTTTAAACCGGTTCTATCCGGCTCTATCCGGTTGAAACCGGTTTAAACTGGTTCAATCCGGTTTTATCTGGTTTAAAGCGGTTCAATCCGCTTTTATCCGGTTTAAACCGGTTTAACCGGTTCAATCCGGTTTTATCCGGTTTAAACCGGTTCTATCCGGTTCTATCCGGTTTAAACCGGTTCTATCTGGTTTTATCCTGTTTAAACCGGTTAAATCTGGTTTTATCTGGTTTAAACCGTTTTAAACCGGTTCAATCGGTTTTATCCAGTTTAAACCGGTTCTATACGGTTTAAACCGGTATAAGCCGGTTCAATCCGGTTTTATCCGTTTTAAACCAGTTTGAACTGCTTCAATCCGTTTTTATCCGGTTTAAACTGGTTTCAACCGGATCAATCCGGTTTTCTCCAGCTTAAACCGGTTCTATCTGCTTCTATCCGGTTGAAACCGGTTTAAATCTGTTCAATCCGTTTTTATCCGTTTTAAAACGGTTCATTCCGGTTTCATCCGATTAGAACCGGTTTAAACCGGTTTAAACCAGTTCAATCCGGTTTCATCCAGTTTAAAACGGTTCAATCTGCTTTTATCCGTTTTAAACCGGTTTAAACCGGTTCAATTGGTTTTATCCGGTTTAAACCGGTTCTATCCGGTTCTATCCGGTTTAAACCGGTTTAAACCAGTTCATTCCGGATTTATCCGATATAAACCGGTTTAAACCTCTTCAATCCGGTTTTTTCCGGTTTAAACCGGTTTAAGCTGGTTCAATCCGGTTTTATCCGGTTTAAACCGGTTCAGTCTGGTTTTATCCGGTTTAAACCGGTTTAATCCGGTTCAATCCAGTTTTATCCGGTTTAAACAGGTTTAAACCGGTTCAATCCGGTTTTATCCGATGTAAACCGTTTTGAGCCGGTTCAATCCGGTTTTATCCGGTTTAAACCGGTTCAATCTGGTTTTATCAGGTTTAAACGGGTTTGAACCGATTCATTCCAGTTTTCTCCGCTTTAAACCGGTTTAAGCCAGTTCAATCCGGTTTTATCCAGTATGAACCGGTTCAATCCGGTTTTATCCGGTTTGAACTGGTTCAATCCGGTTTTATCCGGTTTAAGCCTGTTCATTCCGGTTTATTCCGGTTTGAACCGGTTCAATCCGGATTTATCCGGTTTAAACTGGTTCAATCCGGTTTTATCCGGTTTAAACCAGTTCAGTCTGGTTTTATCCGGTTTAAACCAGTTTAAACTGGTTCAAACCAGTTTAAACTGGTTCAAACCGATTTTATCAAGTTTAAATCGGTTTCAACCGGTTCAATCCGGTTTTATCCGGTTTAAACTGGTTTAAACCAGTTCAATCCGGTTTTATACGGTTTAAACAGGTTTAAACAAGTTCAATCGGTTTTATCCAGTTTAAACCGGTTTTATCCGGTTTTATCCGGTTTAAACCGGTTCATTCTGGTTTCATCCAGTTTGAACCAGTTTAAACCGGTTTAAACCAGTTCAATCCGGTTTTATCTGGTTTAAACTGGTTCTATCCAGTTCAATCCGGTTTAAACTGGTTTAAACCAGTTTAAGCCGGTTCAATCCGTGTTTATCAAGTTTAAACCTGTTCTATACGGTTCTACCCAGTTGAAACCGGTTTAAACCGGTTCAATCCGGATTTATCCAGTTTAAACCGGTTCAATCCGTTTTTATCCGGTTTAAGCCAGTTCATTCCGGTTTTATCTGGTTTAAACCAGTTTGAACCGGTTCAATCCGGTTTTATCCGGTTTAAACCGGTTTAAGCCGGTTCAATACGGTTTTATCCTGTTTAAACCGGTTCTATCCGGCTCTATCCGGTTGAAACCGGTTTATACTGGTTCAATCCGGTTTTGTCCGGTTTAAACCGGTTAAATCCGGTTTTATCCGGTTTAAACCGGTTCAACCGGTTCAATCCGGTTTTATCCGGTTTAAACCGGTTTAACCGGTTCAATCCGTTTTTATCCGGTTTAAACCGGTTCTATCCGGTTCTATCTGGTTTGAACTGGTTCTATCTGGTTTTATCCGGTTTAAACCGGTTTAAACCGGTTCAATCGGTTTTATCCAGTTTAAACCGGTTCTATCCGGTTTAAACCAGTAAGCCGGTTAAATCCTGTTTTATCCGTTTTAAACCGGTTTAAACTTCTTCAATCCGTTTTTATCTGGTTTAAACTGGTTTCAGCCGGATCAATCCGGTTTTCTCCAGTTTAAACCGGTTCTATCTGGTTCTATCCGGCTGAAAACGGTTTAAACCGGTTCAATACGGTTTTATCCGTTTTAAACCAGTTCATTCCGGTTTCATCCGCTTTGAACCAGTTTAAACCAGTTTAAACCAGTTCAATCCGGTTTTATCCGGTTTAAACCGGTTCTATCCAGTTCAATCCGGTTTAAACCGGTTTAAACCCGTTCTATCCGGTTTTATCCGGTTTAAAACGGTTCAATCTTGTTTTATCTGGTTTAATCCGGTTTAAATCAGTTCAATCGGTTTTATCCGGTTTAAACCGGTTCTATCCGGTTCTATCCGGTTTAAACCGGTTTAAACCAGTTCATTCCTGATTTATCCGATATAAACCGGTTTAAACTTGTTCAATCCAGTTTTATCCGGTTTAAACCGGTTTAAGCCGTTTCAATCCGATTTTATCCAGTTTAAACCGGTTCAATCTGGTTTTATCCGGTTTAAACTGGTTTAATCCTGCTCAATCCGGTTTTATCCGGTTTAAACCGGTTTAAGCCGGTTCAATCCAGTTTTATCCGGTTTAAACTGGTTCAATCTGGTTTTATCCGGTTTAAACCAGTTCAGTCCGGTTTTATCCGGTTTAAACCTGTTCAATCTGGTTTTAACCAGTTTAAACCGGTTCAATCCTGTTTTATCCAGTTTAAACCGGTTCATTCCGGTTTTCTCCGGATTAAACCAGTTATATCCGGTTCTATCCGGCTTAAAACGGTATAAACGGGTTCAATCCGGTTTTATGCGGTTTAAACCAGTTTAAAGGGGTTCAATCCGGTTTTATCCGGTTTAAACCAGTTCAATCCAGTCTTATCCGGTTTACAATGGTTCTATTCATTTCTATTTGGTTTTATCAGGTTTTATCTGGTTCTATCCGGTTTTATCTGGTTTAAACCCGTTCAATGCGGTCTTATCCGGTTTAAACCGGTTTACAGCGGTTCAATCCGGTTTTATCCGGTTTAAACCGGTTCAATCTGGTTTTATCCAGTTTAAACCAGTTTAAACTGGTTCAATCCGATTTTATCAAGTTTAAATCGGTTTCAACCGGTTCAATCCGGTTTTATCCGGTTTAAACTGGTTTAAACCGGTTCAATCCGGTTTTATACGGTTTAAACCGGTTTAAAAAAGTTCAATCGGTTTTATCCAGTTTAAACCGGTTCTATCCGGTTTTATCCGGTTTAAACCGGTTCATTCTGGTTTCATCCAGTTTGAACCAGTTTAAACCGGTTTAAACCAGTTCAATCCGGTTTTATCCGGTTTAAACTGGTTCTATCCGGTTCAATCCGGGTTTATCCAGTTTAAACCTGTTCTATCCAGTTCTATCCGGTTGAAACCGGTTTAAACCGGTTCAATCCGGTTTTATCCGGTTTAAACCAGTTTAAGCTAGTTCAATCCGGTTTTATCCGGTTTAAACCGGTTCAATCTGGTTTTATCCAGTTTAAACCGGTTTGAACCAGTTCAATCCGGTTTTATCCGGTTTAAACCGGTTTAAGCCGGTTCAATCCGGGTTTATCCAGTTTAAAACGGTTCTATCCAGTTCTATCCGGTTGAAACCGGTTTAATCCGGTTCAATCCGGTTTTATCCGGTTTAAACCGGTTCAATCCGGTTTTATCCGGTTTGAACTGGTTTGAACCAGATCAATCCGGTTTTATCCGGTTTAAACCAGTTCATTCCGGTTTTATCCGGTTTGAACTGGTTTGAACCGGTTCAATCCAGTTTTATCCGGTTTAAACCGGTTTAAGCTAGTTCAATCCCGTTTTATCAGGTTTAAACCGGTTCAAACTGGTTTTATCCGGTTTAAACCGGTTTGAACCGGTTCAATCCGGTTTTATCCGGTTTAAACCAGTTCAGTCCAGTCTTATCCAGTTTACAATGGTTCTATTCATTTCTATTTGGTTTTATCACTTTTTATCTGGTTCTATCCGGTTTAATCTGGTTTAAACCGGTTCAATGCGGTCTTATCCGGTTTAAACCGGTTTACAGCGGTTCAATCCGGTTTTATCCGGTTTAAACCGGTTCAATCTGGTTTTATCCCGTTTAAACCGGTTTGAACCGGTTCAATCCGGTTTTATCCGGTTTAAACCGGTTTAAGCCGGTTCAATCCGGGTTTATCCAGTTTAAAACGGTTCTATCCAGTTCTATCCGGGTGAAACCGGTTTAAACCGGTTCAATCCAGTTTTATCCGGTTTAAACCGGTCCAATCCGGTTTTATCGGGTTTAAGCCAGTTCATTCCGGTTTTATCCGGTTTAAACCGGTTTGAAACGGTTCAATCCGGTTTTATCCGGTTTAAACCGGTTCAATCCGGTTTTATCCGGTTTGAACCGGTTTGAACCGGTTCAATCCGGTTTAAACCAGTTCATTCCGTTTTTATCCGGTTTGAACCGGTTTGAACCGGTTCAATCCAGTTTTATCCAGTTTAAACCGGTTTAAGCTTGTTCAATCCCGTTTTATCTGGTTTAAACCGGTTCAAACTGGTTTTATCCGGTTTAAACCGGTTTGAACCGGTTCAATCCGGTTTTATCCGGTTTAAAGCGGTTCAATCCGGTTTTATCCAGTTGAAACCGGTTTATACCGGTTCAATCCGGATTTATCCAGTTTAAACCGGTTCAATCAGTTTTTATCCGGTTTAAGCCAGTTCATTCCAGTTTTTTCTGGTTTAAACTGGTTTGAACCGGTTCAATCAAGTTTTATCCGGTTTAAAGAGGTTCAATCCGGTTTTATCCGGTTTAAACCAGTTCATTCCGGTTTTATCTGGTTTAAACCAGTTTGAACCGGTTCAATCCGGTTTTATCCGGTTTAAACCGGTTTAAGCCGGTTCAATACGGTTTTATCCTGTTTAAACCGGTTCTATCCGGCTCTATCCGGTTGAAACCGGTTTATACTGGTTCAATCCGGTTTTGTACGGTTTAAACCGGTTAAATCCGGTTTTATCCGGTTTAAACCGGTTCAACCGGTTCAATCCGGTTTTATCCGGTTTAAACCGGTTTAACCGGTTCAATCCGTTTTTATCCGGTTTAAACCGGTTCTATCCGGTTCTATCTGGTTTGAACTGGTTCTATCTGGTTTTATCCGGTTTAAACCGGTTTAAACCGGTTCAATCGGTTTTATCCAGTTTAAACCAGTTTAAACTGGTTCAATCCGATTTTATCAAGTTTAAATCGGTTTCAACCGGTTCAATCCGGTTTTATCCGGTTTAAACTGGTTTAAACCGGTTCAATCCGGTTTTATACGGTTTAAACCGGTTTAAAAAAGTTCAATCGGTTTTATCCAGTTTAAACCGGTTCTATCCGGTTTTATCCGGTTTAAACCGGTTCATTCTGGTTTCATCCAGTTTGAACCAGTTTAAACCGGTTTAAACCAGTTCAATCCGGTTTTATCCGATTTAAACTGGTTCTATCCGGTTCAATCCGGGTTTATCCAGTTTAAACCTGTTCTATCCAGTTCTATCCGGTTGAAACCGGTTTAAACCGGTTCAATCCGGTTTTATCCGGTTTAAACCAGTTTAAGCTAGTTCAATCCGGTTTTATCCGGTTTAAACCGGTTCAATCTGGTTTTATCCAGTTTAAACCGGTTTGAACCAGTTCAATCCGGTTTTATCCGGTTTAAACCGGTTTAAGCCGGTTCAATCCGGGTTTATCCAGTTTAAAACGGTTCTATCCAGTTCTATCCGGTTGAAACCGGTTTAAACCGGTTCAATCCGGTTTTATCCGGTTTAAACCGGTTCAATCCGGTTTTATCCGGTTTGAACTGGTTTGAACCAGATCAATCCGGTTTTATCCGGTTTAAACCAGTTCATTCCGGTTTTATCCGGTTTGAACTGGTTTGAACCGGTTCAATCCAGTTTTATCCGGTTTAAACCGGTTTAAGCTAGTTCAATCCCGTTTTATCAGGTTTAAACCGGTTCAAACTGGTTTTATCCGGTTTAAACCGGTTTGAACCGGTTCAATCCGGTTTTATCCGGTTTAAACCAGTTCAGTCCAGTCTTATCCAGTTTACAATGGTTCTATTCATTTCTATTTGTTTTTATCACTTTTTATCTGGTTCTATCCGGTTTAATCTGGTTTAAACCGGTTCAATGCGGTCTTATCCGGTTTAAACCGGTTTACAGCGGTTCAATCCGGTTTTATCCGGTTTAAACCGGTTCAATCTGGTTTTATCCGGTTTAAACCAGTTTAAACTGGTTCAATCCGATTTTATCAAGTTTAAATCGGTTTCAACCGGTTCAATCCGGTTTTATCCGGTTTAAACTGGTTTAAACCGGTTCAATCCGGTTTTATACGGTTTAAACCGGTTTAAACAGGTTCAATCGGTTTTATCCAGTTTAAACCGGTTCTATCCGGTTTTATCCGGTTTAAACCGGTTCATTCCGGTTTCATCCAGTTTGAACCAGTTTAAACCGGTTTAAACCAGTTCAATCCGGTTTTATCCGGTTTAAACTGGTTCTATCCGGTTCAATCCGGTTTAAACTGGTTTAAAACGGTTTAAGCCGGTTCAATCCGGGTTTATCCAGTTTAAAACTGTTCTATCCGGTTCTATCCGGTTGAAACCGGTTCAATCCGGTTCTATCCGTTTTAAACCAGTTCATTCCGGTTTTATAAAGTTTAAACCAGTTTGAACCGGTTCAATCCGTTTTTATCCGGTTTAAACCGGTTAAAGCCGGTTCAATCCGGTTTTATCCGGTTTAAACCGGTTCTATACGGCTCTATCCGGTTGAAACCGGTTTAAACTGGTTCAATCCGGTTTTATCCGGTTTAAACCGGTTTAAGCCGGTTCAATCCGATTTTATCATGTTTAAACCGGTTCTATCCGGCTCTATCCAGTTGAAACCGGTTTAAACTGGTTCAATCCGGTTTTATCCGGTTTAAACCGGTTCAATCCGGTTTTATCCGGTTTAAACCGGTTTAACCGGTTCAATCCGGTTTTATCCGGTTTAAACCGGTTCAATCCGGTTCTATCCGGTTTAAACCGGTTCTATCTGGTTTTATCCGGTTTAAACCGGTTCAATCTGGTTTTATCTGGTTTAAACCGTTTTAAACCGGTTCAATCGGTTTTATCCAGTTTAAACCGGTTCTATACGGTTTAAACCGGTATAAGCCGGTTCAATCCGGTTTTATCCATTTTAAACCATTTTGAACTGCTTCAATCTGTTTTTATCCGGTTTAAACTGGTTTCAACCGGATCAATCCGGTTTTCTCCAGCTTAAACCGGTTCTATCTGTTTCTATCCGGTTGAAACCGATTTAAATCGGTTCAATCCGTTTTTATCCGTTTTAAACCGGTTCATTCCGGTTTCATCCGATTTGAACCGGTTTAAACCGGTTTAAACCAGTTCAATCCAGTTTCATCAAGTTTAAAACGGTTCAATCTGCTTTTATCCGTTTTAAACCGGTTTAAACCGGTTCAATCGGTTTTATCCGGTTTAAACCGGTTCTATCCGGTTCTATCCGGTTTAAACCGGTTTAAACCAGTTCATTCCGGATTTATCCGATATAAACTGGTTGAATCTCTTCAATCCGGTTTTATCCGGTTTAAACCGGTTTAAGCTGGTTCAATCCGGTTTTATCCGGTTTAAACCGGTTCAGTCTGGTTTTATCCGGTTTAATCCGGTTTAATCCGGTTCAATCCAGTTTTATCCGGTTTAAACAGGTTTAAACCGGTTCAATCCGGTTTTATCCGGTGTAAACCGGTTTGAGCCGGTTCAATCCGGTTTTATCCAGTTTAAACCGCTTTAAGCCGGTTCAATCCAGTTTTATCCGGTTTAAACCGGTTCAATCTGGTTTTATCAGGTTTAAACGGGTTTGAACCGATTCATTCCAGTTTTATCCGCTTTAAACCGGTTTAAGCCAGTTCAATCCGGTTTTATCCAGTTTAAACTGGTTCTATCCGGTTCAATCCAGTCGAAACTGGTTTAAACCGGCTCAATCCTGTTTTATCCGGTTTAAACCGGTTCAATCCGGTTTTATCTGGTTTAAACCGGATCATTCCGGATTTATCCGGTTTGAACCGTTTCAAACCGGTTTTATCCGGTTTGAACTGGTTCAATCCGGTTTTATCCGGTTTAAGCCTGTTCATTCCGGTTTATTCCGGTTTGAACCGGTTCAATCCGGATTTATCCGGTTTAAACTGGTTCAATCCGTTTTTATCCGGTTTAAACCAGTTCATTCCGGTTTTATCTGGTTTGAACCGGTTTGAACCGGTTCAATCCAGTTTTATCCGGTTTAAACCGGTTTAAGCCGGTTCAATCCGTGTTTATCCAGTTTAAACCGGTTCTATCCAGTTCTATCCGGTTGAAACCGGTTTAAACCGGTTCACTCCGGTTTTATCCGGTTTAAACCGGTTTAAACCGGTTCAATCCGGTTTTATCCGGTTTAAACCGGTTCAATCCGGTTTTATCCGGTTTGAACTGGTTTGAACCGGAACAATCCGTTTTTATCCGGTTTAAACCAGTTCATTCCGGTTTTATCCTGTTTGAACCAGTTTGAACCGGTTCAATCCAGTTTTATCCGGTTTAAACCGGTTTGAGCTAGTTCAATCCCGTTTTATCTGGTTTAAACCGGTTCAAACTGGTTTTATCCGGTTTAAACCTGTTTGAACCGGCTCAATCCTGTTTTATCCAGTTTCAACCGGTTCATTCCGGTTTTCTCCGGTTTAAAAGAGTTATATCCGGTTCTATCCGGCTTAAAACGGTATAAACGGGTTCAATCCGGTTTTATGCGGTTTAAACCGGTTTAAAGGGGTTCAATCCGGTTTTATCCGGTTTAAACCAGTTCAATCCTGTCTTATCCGGTTTACAATGGGTCTATTCATTTCTATTTGTTTTTATCCGGTTTTATCCTGTTTAAACCGGTTCTATCCGGCTCTATCCGGTTGAAACCGGTTTAAACTGGTTCAATCCGGTTTTATCCGGTTTAAACCGGTTCAATCCGGTTTTATCCGGTTTAAACCGGTTTAAGCTACTTCAATCCCGTTTTATCAGGTTTAAACCGGTTCAAACTGGTTTTATCCGGTTTAAACCGGTTTGAACCGGTTCAATCCGGTTTTATCCGGTTTAAACCAGTTCAGTCCAGTCTTATCCAGTTTACAATGGTTCTATTCATTTCTATTTGGTTTTATCACTTTTTATCTGGTTCTATCCGGTTTAATCTGGTTTAAACCGGTTCAATGCGGTCTTATCCGGTTTAAACCGGTTTACAGCGGTTCAATCTGGTTTTATCCGGTTTAAACCGGTTCAATCTGGTTTTATCCGGTTTAAACCAGTTTAAACTGGTTCAATCCGATTTTATCAAGTTTAAATCGGTTTCAACCGGTTCAATCCGGTTTTATCCGGTTTAAACTGGTTTAAACCGGTTCAATCCGGTTTTATACGGTTTAAACCGGTTTAAACAGGTTCAATCGGTTTTATCCAGTTTAAACCGGTTCTATCCGGTTTTATCCGGTTTAAACCGGTTCATTCCGGTTTCATCCAGTTTGAACCAGTTTAAACCGGTTTAAACCAGTTCAATCCGGTTTTATCCGGTTTAAACTGGTTCTATCCGATTCAATCCGGTTTAAACTGGTTTAAAACGGTTTAAGCCGGTTCAATCCGGGTTTATCCAGTTTAAAACTGTTCTATCCGGTTCTATCCGGTTGAAACCGGTTCAATCCGGTTCTATCCGTTTTAAACCAGTTCATTCCGGTTTTATAAAGTTTAAACCAGTTTGAACCGGTTCAATCCGTTTTTATCCGGTTTAAACCGGTTAAAGCCGGTTCAATCCGGTTTTATCCGGTTTAAACCGGTTCTATACGGCTCTATCCGGTTGAAACCGGTTTAAACTGGTTCAATCCGGTTTTATCCGGTTTAAACCGGTTCAATCCGGTTTTATCCGGTTTAAACCGGTTTAACCGGTTCAATCCGGTTTTATCCGGTTTAAACCGGTTCAATCCGGTTCTATCCGGTTTAAACCGGTTCTATCTGGTTTTATCCGGTTTAAACCGGTTCAATCTGGTTTTATCTGGTTTAAACCGTTTTAAACCGGTTCAATCGGTTTTATCCAGTTTAAACCGGTTCTATACGGTTTAAACCGGTATAAGCCGGTTCAATCCGGTTTTATCCATTTTAAACCATTTTGAACTGCTTCAATCTGTTTTTATCTGGTTTAAACTGGTTTCAACCGGATCAATCCGGTTTTCTCCAGCTTAAACCGGTTCTATCTGTTTCTATCCGGTTGAAACCGATTTAAATCGGTTCAATCCGTTTTTATCCGTTTTAAACCGGTTCATTCCGGTTTCATCCGATTTGAACCGGTTTAAACCGGTTTAAACCAGTTCAATCCAGTTTCATCAAGTTTAAAACGGTTCAATCTGCTTTTATCCGTTTTAAACCGGTTTAAACCGGTTCAATCGGTTTTATCCGGTTTAAACCGGTTCTATCCGGTTCTATCCGGTTTAAACCGGTTTAAACCAGTTCATTCCGGATTTATCCGATATAAACTGGTTGAATCTCTTCAATCCGGTTTTATCCGGTTTAAACCGGTTTAAGCTGGTTCAATCCGGTTTTATCCGGTTTAAACCGGTTCAGTCTGGTTTTATCCGGTTTAATCCGGTTTAATCCGGTTCAATCCAGTTTTATCCGGTTTAAACAGGTTTAAACCGGTTCAATCCGGTTTTATCCGGTGTAAACCGGTTTGAGCCGGTTCAATCCGGTTTTATCCGGTTTAAACCGCTTTAAGCCGGTTCAATCCAGTTTTATCCGGTTTAAACCGGTTCAATCTGGTTTTATCAGGTTTAAACGGGTTTGAACCGATTCATTCCAGTTTTATCCGCTTTAAACCGGTTTAAGCCCGTTCAATCCGGTTTTATCCAGTTTAAACTGGTTCTATCCGGTTCAATCCAGTCGAAACTGGTTTAAACCGGCTCAATCCTGTTTTATCCGGTTTAAACCGGTTCAATCCGGTTTTATCTGGTTTAAACCGGATCATTCCGGATTTATCCGGTTTGAACCGGTTCAAACCAGTTTTATCCGGTTTGAACTGGTTCAATCCGGTTTTATCCGGTTTAAGCCTGTTCATTCCGGTTTATTCCGGTTTGAACCGGTTCAATCCGGATTTATCCGGTTTAAACTGGTTCAATCCGTTTTTATCCGGTTTAAACCAGTTCATTCCGGTTTTATCTGGTTTGAACCGGTTTGAACCGGTTCAATCCAGTTTTATCCGGTTTAAACCGGTTTAAGCCGGTTCAATCGGTGTTTATCCAGTTTAAACCGGTTCTATCCAGTTCTATCCGGTTGAAACCGGTTTAAACCGGTTCACTCCGGTTTTATCCGGTTTAAACCGGTTTAAACCGGTTCAATCCGGTTTTATCCGGTATAAACCGGTTCAATCCGGTTTTATCCGGTTTGAACTGGTTTGAACCGGAACAATCCGTTTTTATCCGGTTTAAACCAGTTCATTCCGGTTTTATCCTGTTTGAACCAGTTTGAACCGGTTCAATCCAGTTTTATCCGGTTTAAACCGGTTTAAGCTAGTTCAATCCCGTTTTATCTGGTTTAAACTGGTTCAAACTGGTTTTATCCGGTTTAAACCTGTTTGAACCGGCTCAATCCTGTTTTATCCAGTTTCAACCGGTTCATTCCGGTTTTCTCCGGTTTAAACCAGTTATATCCGGTTCTATCCGGCTTAAAACGGTATAAACGGGTTCAATCCGGTTTTATGCGGTTTAGACCGGTTTAAAGGGGTTCAATCCGGTTTTATCCGGTTTAAACCAGTTCAATCCTGTCTTATCCGGTTTACAATGGGTCTATTCATTTCTATTTGTTTTTATCCAGTTTTATCCTGTTTAAACCGGTTCTATCCGGCTCTATCCGGTTGAAATCGGTTTAAACTGGTTCAATCCGGTTTTATCCGGTTTAAACCGGTTCAATCCGGTTTTATCCGGTTTAAACCGGTTTAACCGGTTCAATCCGGTTTTATCCGGTTTAAACCGGTTCTATCCGGTTCTGTCGGGTTTAAACCGGTTCTATCTGGTTTTATCCGGTTTAAACCGGTTCAATCTGGTTTTATCTGGTTTAAACCGTTTTAAAATTGTTCAATCGGTTTTATCTAGTTTAAACCGGTTCTATACGGTTTAAACCAGTATAAGCCGGTTCAATCCGGTTTTATCCGTTTTAAACCAGTTTGAACTGCTTCAATCCGTTTTTATCCGGTTTAAACTGGTTTCAACCGGATCAATCCGGTTTTCTCCAGCTTAAACCGGTTCTATCTGGTTCTATCCGGTTGAAACCGGTTTAAATCGGTTCAATCCGTTTTTATCCGTTTTAAACCGGTTCATTCCTGTTTCATCCGATTTGAACCGGTTTAAACCGGTTTAAACCAGTTCAATCCGGTTTCATCCAGTTTAAAACGGTTCAATCTGCTTTTATCCGTTTTAAACCAGTTTAAACCGGTTCAATCGGTTTTATCCGGTTTAAACTGGTTCTATCCGGTTCAATCCGGTTTAAACCGGTTTAAACCAGTTCATTCCGGATTTATTCGATATAAACCGGTTTAAACCTCTTCAATCCGGTTTTATCCGGTTTAAACCGGTTTAAGCTGGTTCAATCCGGTTTTATCCGGTTTAAACCGGTTCAGTCTGGTTTTATCCGGTTTAAACCGGTTTAATCCGGTTCAATCCAGTTTTATCCAGTTTAAACAGGTTTAAACCGGTTCAATCCGGTTTTATCCGGTGTAAACCGGTTTGAGCCGGTTCAATCCGGTTTTATCCTGTTTAAACCGCTTTAAGCCGGTTCAATCCGGTTTTATCCGGTTTAAACCGGTTCAATCTGGTTTTATCAGGTTTAAACGGGTTTGAACCGATTCATTCCAGTTTTATCCGCTTTAAACCGGTTTAAGCCAGTTCAATCCGGTTTTATCCAGTTTAAACCAGTTCTATCCGGTTCTATCCAGTTGAAACTGGTTTAAACCGGCTCAATCCTGTTTTATCCGGTTTAAACCGGTTTAAGCTAGTTCAATCCAGTTTTATCCGGTTTAAACCGGTTCAATCTGGTTTTATCCGGTCTAAACCGGTTTGAACCGGTTCAATCCGGTTTTATTCGGTTTAAACCGATTTAAGCCAGTTCAATCCGGTTTCATCCAGTTTAAACCGGTTCTATCTGGTTCTATCCAGTTGAAACTGGTTTAAACCGGCTCAATCTTGTTTTATCCGGTTTAAACCGGTTCAATCCGGTTTTATCTGGTTTAAACCGGATCATTCCGGTTTTATCCGGTTTGAACCGGGTCAATCCGGTTTTATCCGGTTTGAACTGGTTCAATCCGGTTTTATCCGGTTTAAGCCTGTTCATTCCGGTTTATTCCGGTTTGAACCGGTTCAGTCCGGATTTATGCGGTTTAAACTGGTTCAATCCGGTTTTATCCGGTTTAAACCAGTTCATTCTGGTTTTATCTGGTTTGAACCGGTTTGAACCGGTTCAATCCAGTTTTATCCGTTTTAAACCGGTTTAAGCCGGTTCAATCCGGGTTTATCCAGTTTAAACTGGTTCTATCCAGTTCTATCCGGTTGAAACCGGTTGAAACCGGTTCAATCTGGTTTTATCCGGTTTAAACCGGTTTAAGCTAGTTCAATCCGGTTTTATCCGGTTTAAACCGGTTCAATCTGGTTTTATCCGGTTTAAACCGGTTTGAACCGGTTCAATCCGGTTTTATCCGGTTTAAACCGGTTTAAGCCGGTTCAATCCGGGTTTATCCAGTTTAAAACGGTTCTATCCAGTTCTATCTGGGTGAAACCGGTTTAAACCTGTTCAATCCAGTTTTATCCGGTTTAAACCGGTCCAATCCGGTTTTATCCGGTTTAAGCCAGTTCATTCCGGTTTTATCCGGTTTAAACCGGTTTGAAACGGTTCAATCCGGTTTTATCCGGTTTAAACCGGTTCAATCCGGTTTCATCCAGTTTAAACCGGTTCTATCTGGTTCTATCCAGTTGAAACTGGTTTAAACCGGCTCAATCTTGTTTTATCCGGTTTAAACCGGTTCAATCCGGTTTTATCTGGTTTAAACCGGATCATTCCGGTTTTATCCGGTTTGAACCGGGTCAATCCGGTTTTATCCGGTTTGAACTGGTTCAATCCGGTTTTATCCGGTTTAAGCCTGTTCATTCCGGTTTATTCCGGTTTGAACCGGTTCAGTCCGGATTTATGCGGTTTAAACTGGTTCAATCCGGTTTTATCCGGTTTAAACCAGTTCATTCTGGTTTTATCTGGTTTGAACCGGTTTGAACCGGTTCAATCCAGTTTTATCCGTTTTAAACCGGTTTAAGCCGGTTCAATCCGGGTTTATCCAGTTTAAACTGGTTCTATCCAGTTCTATCCGGTTGAAACCGGTTGAAACCGGTTCAATCTGGTTTTATCCGGTTTAAACCGGTTTAAGCTAGTTCAATCCGGTTTTATCCGGTTTAAACCGGTTCAATCTGGTTTTATCCGGTTTAAACCGGTTTGAACCGGTTCAATCCGGTTTTATCCGGTTTAAACCGGTTTAAGCCGGTTCAATCCGGGTTTATCCAGTTTAAAACGGTTCTATCCAGTTCTATCTGGGTGAAACCGGTTTAAACCTGTTCAATCCAGTTTTATCCGGTTTAAACCGGTCCAATCCGGTTTTATCCGGTTTAAGCCAGTTCATTCCGGTTTTATCCGGTTTAAACCGGTTTGAAACGGTTCAATCCGGTTTTATCCGGTTTAAACCGGTTCAATCCGGTTTTATCCGGTTTGAACCGGTTTGAACCGGATCAATCTGGTTTCATCCGGTTTAAACCAGTTCATTCCGTTTTTATCCGGTTTGAACCGGTTTGAACCGGTTCAATCCAGTTTTATCCAGTTTAAACCGGTTTAAGCTTGTTCAATCCCATTTTATCTGGTTTAAACCGGTTCAAACTGGTTTTATCCGCTTTAAACCGGTTTGAACCGGTTCAATCCGGTTTTATCCGGTTTAAAGCGGTTCAATCCGGTTTTATCCAGTTGAAACCGGTTTATACCGGTTCAATCCGGATTTATCCAGTTTAAACCGGTTCAATCAGTTTTTATCCGTTTTAAGCCAGTTCATTCCAGTTTTTTCTGGTTTAAACTGGTTTGAACCGGTTCAATCAAGTTTTATCCGGTTTAAACTGGTTCAATACGGTTTTATCCGGTTTAAACCAGTTCATTCCGGTTTCATCCGCTTTGAACCAGTTTAAACCGGTTTAAACCAGTTCAATCCGGTTTTATCCGGTTTAAACCGTTTCTATCCAGTTCAATCCAGTTTAAACCGGTTTAAACCCGTTCTATCCGGTTTTATCCGGTTTAAAACGGTTCAATCTTGTTTTATCTGGTTTAAACCGGTTTAAATCAGTTCAATCGGTTTTATCCGGTTTAAACCGGTTTTATCCGGTTCTATCCGGTTTAAACCGGTTTAAACCAGTTCATTCCTGATTTATCCGATATAAACCGGTTTAAACTTGTTCAATCCAGTTTTATCCAGTTTAAACCGGTTTAAGCCGGTTCAATCCGGTTTTATCAAGTTTAAACCGGTTCAATCTGGTTTTATCCGGTTTAAACTGTTTAATCCTGCTCAATCCGGTTTTATCCGGTTTAAACCGGTTTAAGCCGGTTCAATCCGGTTTTATCCGGTTTAAACTGGTTCAATCTTGTTTTATCCAGTTTAAACCAGTTCAGTCCGGTTTTATGCGGTTTAAACATGTTCAATCTGGTTTTAACCGGTTTAAACCGGTTCAATCATGTTTTATCCAGTTTAAACCGGTTCATTCCGGTTTTCTCTGGTTTAAACCAGTTATATCCGGTTCTATCCGGCTTAAAACGGTATAAACGGGTTCAATCCGGTTTTATGCGGTTTAAACCGGTTTAAAGGGGTTCAATCCGGTTTTATCCGGTTTAAACCAGTTCAATCCAGTCTTATCCGGTTTACAATGGTTCTATTCATTTTTATTTGGTTTTATCAGTTTTTATCTGGTTCTATCCGGTTTAATCTGGTTTAAACTGGTTTAAACCGGTTTAAGCCGGTTCAATCCGGGTTTATCCAGTTTAAACCGGTTCTATCCAGTTCTATCCGGTTGAAACCGGTTTAAACCGGTTCAATCCGGTTTTATCCGGTTTAAACCAGTTTAAGCTAGTTCAATCCGGTTTTATCCGGTTTAAACCGGTTCACTCTGGTTTTATCCGGTTTAAACCGGTTTGAACCAGTTCAATCCGGTTTTATCCGGTTTAAACCGGTTTAAGCCTGTTCAATCCGGGTTTATCCAGTTTAAAACGGTTCTATCCAGGTCTATCCGGTTGAAACCGGTTTAAACCGGTTCAATCCGGTTTTATCCGGTTTAAACCGGTTCAATCCGGTTTTATCCGGTTTCAACTGGTTTGAACCGGATCAATCCGATTTTATCCGGTTTAAACCAGTTCATTCCGGTTTTATCCGGTTTGAACCGGTTTGAACCGGTTCAATCCAGTTTTATCCGGTTTAAACCGGTTTAAGCTAGTTCAATCCCGTTTAATCTGGTTTAAACCGGTTCAAACTGGTTTTATCCGGTTTAAACCGGTTTGAACCGGTTCAATCCGTTTTTATCCGGTTTAAACCAGTTCAGTCCAGTCTTATCCGGTTTACTATGCTTCTATTCATTTCTATTTGGTTTTATCAGTTTTTATCTGGTTCTATCCGGTTTAATCTGGTTTAAACCGGTTCAATGCGGTCTTATCCGGTTTAAACCGGTTTACAGCGGTTCAATCCGGTTTTATCCGGTTTAAACCGGTTCAATCTGGTTTTATCCGGTTTAAACCAGTTTAAACTGGTTCAATCCGATTTTATCAAGTTTAAATCGGTTTCAACCGGTTCAATCCGTTTTATCCGGTTTAAACTGGTTTAAACCGGTTCAATCCGGTTTTATACGGTTTAAACCGGTTTAAACAGGTTCAATCCGGTTTTATCCGGTTTAAACTGGTTCTATACGGTTCAATCCGGTTTAAACTGGTTTAAAACGGTTTAAGCCGGTTCAATCCGGGTTTATCCGGTTTAAACTGGTTCTATACGGTTCAATCCGGTTTAAACTGGTTTAAAACGGTTTAAGCCGGTTCAATCCGGGTTTATCCAGTTTAAACCTGTTCTATCCGGTTCTATCCGGTTGAAACCGGTTCAATCCGGTTCTATCCGTTTTAAACCAGTTCATTCCGGTTTTATAAAGTTTAAACCAGTTTGAACCGGTTCAATCCGGTTTTATCCGGTCTAAACCGGTTAAAGCCGGTTCAATCCGGTTTTATCCGGTTTAAACCGGTTCAATCCGGTTTTATCCGGTTTAAACCGGTTTAACCAGTTCAATCCGGTTTTATCCGGTTTAAACCGGTTCTATCCGGTTCTATCCGTTTTAACCGGTTCTATCTGGTTTTATCCGGTTTAAACCGGTTCAATCTGGTTTTATCTGGTTTAAACCGTTTTAAACCGGTTCAATCGGTTTTATCCAGTGTAAACCAGTTCTATACGGTATAAACCGGTATAAGCCGGTTCAATCCGGTTTTATCCGTTTTAAACCAGTTTGAACTGCTTCAATCTGTTTTTATCCGGTTTAAACTGGTTTCAACCGGATCAATCCGGTTTTCTCCAGCTTAAACCGGTTCTATCCAGTTCTATCCGGTTTAACCGGTTTAAACCAGTTCATTCCGGATTTATCCGATATAAACCGGTTTAAACCTCTTCAATCCGGTTTTATCCGGTTTAAACCGGTTTAAGCTGGTTCAATCCGGTTTTATCCAGTTTAAACCGGTTCAGTCTGGGTTTATCCGGTTTAATCCGGTTTAATCCGGTTCAATCCAGTTTTATCCGGTTTAAACAGGTTTAAACCGGTTCAATCCGGTTTTATCCGGTGCAAACCGGTTTGAGCCGGTTCAATCTGGTTTTATCCCGTTTAAACTGCTTTAAGCCGGTTCAATCCGGTTTTATCCGGTTTAAACCGGTTCAATCCGGTTTTATCTGGTTTAAACCGGATCATTCAGGTTTTATCCGTTTTGAACCGGTTCAATCCGGTTTTATCCGGTTTAAGCCTGTTCATTCCGGTTTATTTCGGTTTGAACCGGTTCAATCCGGATTTATCCGGTTTAAACTGGTTCAATCCGGTTTTATCCGGTTTAAACCAGTTCATTCCGGTTTTATCTGGTTTGAACCGGTTTGAACCGGTTCAATCCAGTTTTATCCGGTTTAAACCGGTTTAAGCCATTTCAATCCGGGTTTATCCAGTTTAAACCGGTTCTATCCAGTTCTATCCGGTTGAAACCGGTTTAATCTGGTTCTATTCGGTTTTATCCGGTTTAAACCGGTTTAAGCTAGTTCAATCCCGTTTTATCTGGTTTAAACCGGTTCAAACTGGTTTTATCCGGTTTAAACCGGTTTGAACCGGTTCAATCCGGTTTTATCCGGTTTAAACCGGTTAAAGACGGTTCAATCCGGGTTTATCCAGTTTAAACCGGTTCTATCCGGTTCTATCCAGTTGAAACTGGTTTAAACCGGCTCAGTCCTGTTTTATCCAGTTTAAACCGGTTCATTCCGGTTTTCTCCAGTTTAAACCAGTTATATCCGGTTCTATCCGGCTTAAAACGATATAAACGGGTTCAATCCGGTTTTAAGCAGTTTAAACCGGTTTAAAGGGGTTCAATCCGGTTTTATCCGGTTTAAACCAGTTCAATCCTGTCTTATCCGGTTTACAATGGTTCTATTCATTTCTATTTGGTTTTATCCGGTTTTATCTGGTTCTATCCGGTTTTATCTGGTTTAAACCGGTTCAATGCGGTCTTATCCGGTTTAAACCGGTTTACAGCGGTTCAGTCCAGTTTTATCCGGTTTAAACCGGTTCAATCTGGTTTTATCCGGTTTCAACCAGTTTAAATTGGTTCAATCCGATTTTATCAAGTTTAAATCGGTTTCAACCGGTTCAATCCGGTTTTATCCGGTTTAAACTGGTTTAAACAGGTTCAATCGGTTTTATCCAGTTTAAACCGGTTCTATCCAGTTTTATCCGGTTTAAACCAGTTCATTCCGGTTTCATTCAGTTTGAACCAGTTTAAACCGGTTTAAACCAGTTCAATCCGGTTTTATCCGGTTTAAACTGGTTCTATCCGGTTCAATCCGGTTTAAACTGGTTTAAACCGGTTTAAGCCGGTTCAATCCCGGTTTATCCAGTTTAAACCTGTTCTATCCGGTTCTATCTGGTTGAAACCGGTTTAAACCGGTTCAATCCGGTTTTATCCGGTTTAAACCGGTTCAATCTGGTTCTATCCGTTTTAAACCAGTTCATTCCGGTTTTATCCAGTTTAAACCAGTTTGAACCGGTTCAATCCGGTTTTATCCGGTTTAATCCGGTTTAAGCCGGTTCAATCCGGGTTTATCCAGTTTAAAACGGTTCTATCCAGTTCTATCCGGTTGAAACCGGTTTAAACCGGTTCAATCCAGTTTTATGCGGTTTAAACCGGTCCAATCCGGTTTTATCCGGTTTAAGCCAGTTCATTCCGGTTTTATCCGGTTTAAACCGGTTTGAACCGGTTCAATCCGGTTTTATCCGGTTTGAACCGGTTTGAAACGGTTCAATCCAGTTTTATCCGGTTTAAACCGGTTTAAGCTATTTCAATCCCGTTTTATCTGGTTTAAACCGGTTCAAACTGGTTTTATCCGGTTTAAACCGGTTTGAACCGGTTCAATCCGGTTTTATCCTGTTTAAACCGGTTTAAGACGGTTCAATCCGGGTTTATCCAGTTTAAACCGGTTCTATCCGGTTCTATCCAGTTGAAACCGGTTTAAACCTGTTCAAACCGGATTTATCCAGTTTAGACCGGTTCAATCCGTTGTTATCCGGTTTAAGCCAGTTCATTCCGGTTTTATCTGGTTTAAACCGGTTTGAACTGGTTCAATCCAGTTTTATCCGGTTTAAAGCGGTTCAATCCGGTTTTATCCGGTTTAAACCAGTTCATTCCGGTTTTATCCGGTTTAACCCAGTTTGAACCGGTTCAATCCGGTTTTATCCGGTTTAAACCGGTTTAAGCCGGTTCAATATGGTTTTATTCTGTTTAAACCGGTTCTATCCGGCTATATCCGGTTGAAACCGGTTTATACTGGTTCAATCCGGTTTTATCTGGTTTAAACCGGTTCAATCCGGTTTTATCCGGTTTAAACCGGTTCTATCCGGTTCTATCTGGTTTAAACTTGTTCAATCCAGTTTTATCCGGTTTAAACCGGTTTAAGCCGGTTCAATCCGGTTTTATCCAGTTTAAACCGGTTCAATCTGGTTTTATCCGGTTTAAACCGGTTTAATCCGGTTCAATCCGGTTTTATCTGGTTTAAACCGGTTCAATCTGGTTTTATCAGGTTTAAACAGGTTTGAACCGATTCATTCCCGTTTTATCCGCTTTAAACCGGTTTAAGCCAGTTCAATCCGGTTTTATCCAGTTTAATCCGGTTCTATCCGGTTCTATCCAGTTGAAACTGGTTTAAACCGGCTCAATCCTGTTTTATCCGGTTTAAACCGGTTCAATCCATTTTTATCTGGTTTAAACCGGATCATTCCGGTTTTATCCGGTTTGAACTGGTTCAATCCGGTTTTATCTGGTTTAAACCAGTTCAATCCGGTTTTATCCGGTTTGAACCGGTTTGAACCGGTTCAATCCGGTTTTATCCGGTTTAAACCATTTCGTTCCGGTTTTATCCGGTTTGAACCTGTTTGAACCTGTTCAATCCAGTTTTATCCGGTTTAAACCGGTTTAAGCTAGTTCAATCCCATTTTATCTGGTTTAAACCGGTTCAAACCGGTTTTATCCGGTTTAAACCGGTTTGAACCTGTTCAATCCGGTTTTATCCAGTTTAAACCGGTTTAAGACGGTACAATCCGTGTTTAAACCGGTTCAATCCGTTTTTATCCGGTTTAAGCCAGTTCATTCCAGTTTTATCTGGTTTAAACCGGTTTGAACCGGCTCAATCCAGTTTTATCCGGTTTAAAGCGGTTCAATCCCGTTTTATCCGGTTTAAACCAGTTCATTCCGGTTTTATCCGGTTTAAACCGGTTTGAAACGGTTCAATCCGGTTTTATCCGGTTTAAACCGGTTCAATCCGGTTTTATCCGGTTTGAACCGGTTTGAACCGGTTCAATCCGGTTTTATCCGGTTTAAACCAGTTCATTCCGGTTTTATCCGGTTTGAACCGGTTTGAACCGGTTCAATCCAGTTTTATCCAGTTTAAACCGGTTTAAGCTTCTTCAATCCCGTTTTATCTGGTTTAAACCGGTTCAAACTGGTTTTATCCGGTTTAAACCGGTTTGAACCGGTTCAATCCGGTTTTATCCGGTTTAAAGCGGTTCAATCCGGTTTTATCCAGTTGAAACCGGTTTATACCGGTTCAATCCGGATTTATCCAGTTTAAACCGGTTCAATCAGTTTTTATCCGGTTTAAGCCACTTCATTCCAGTTTTTTCTGGTTTAAACTGGTTTGAACCAGTTCAATCAAGTTTTATCCGGTTTAAAGCGGTTCAATCCGGTTTTATAAGGTTTAAACCAGTTCATTCCGTTTTTATCCGGTTCAAACCAGTTTGAACCGGTTCAATCCGGTTTTATCAGGTTTAAACCGGTTTAAGCCGGTTCAATACGGTTTTATCCTGTTTAAACCGGTTCTATCCAGCTCTATCCGGTTGAAACCGGTTTATACTGGTTCAATCCGGTTTTGTCCGGTTTAAACCGGTTAAATCCGGTTTTATCCGTTTTAAACCGGTTTAACCGTTTCAATCCCGTTTTATCCGGTTTAAACCGGTTCTATCCGGTTCTATCTGGTTTAAACTGGTTCTATCTGGTTTTATCCGGTTTAAACCGGTTTAAACCGGTTCAATCGGTTTTATCCAGTTTAAACCGGTTCTATCCGGTTTAAACCAGTTTAAGCCGGTTCAATCCTGTTTTATCCGTTTTAAACCGGTTTAAACTGCTTCAATCCGTTTTTATCTGGTTTAAACTGGTTTCAGCCGGATCAATCCGGTTTTCTCCAGTTTAAACCGGTTCTATCTGGTTCTATCCGGTTGAAAACGGTTTAAACCGGTTCAATACGGTTTTATCCGGTTTAAACCAGTTCATTCCGGTTTCATCCGCTTTGAACCAGTTTAAACCGGTTTAAACCAGTTCAATCCAGTTTTATCCGGTTTAAACCGGTTCTATCCAGTTCAATCCGGTTTAAACCGGTTTAAACCCGTTCTATCCGGTTTTATCCGGTTTAAAACGGTTCAATCTTGTTTTATCTGGTTTAAACCGGTTTAAATCAGTTCAATCGGTTTTATCCGGTTTAAACCGGTTCTATCCGGTTCTATCCGGTTTAAACCGGTTTAAACCAGTTCATTCCTGATTTATCCGATATAAACCAGTTTAAACTTTTTCAATCCAGTTTTATCCGGTTTAAACCGGTTTAAGCGGGTTCAATCCGGTTTTATCCAGTTTAAACCGGTTCAATCTGGTTTTATCCGGTTTAAACTGGTTTAGTCCTGCTCAATCCGGTTTTATCCGGTTTAAACCGGTTTAAGCCGGTTCAATCCGGTTTTATCCGGTTTAAACTGGTTCAATCTGGTTTTATCCGGTTTAAACCAGTTCAGTCCGGTTTTATCCGGTTTAAACCTGTTCAATCTGGTTTTAACCGGTTTAAACCGGTTCAATCCTGTTTTATCCAGTTTAAACCGGTTCATTCCGGTTTTCTCCGGTTTAAACCAGTTATATCCGGTTCTATCCGGCTTAAAACGGTATAAACGGGTTCAATCCGGTTTTATGCGGTTTAAACCGGTTTAAAGGGGTTCAATCCGGTTTTATCCGGTTTAAACCAGTTCAATCCAGTCTTATCCGGTTTACAATGGTTCTATTCATTTCTATTTGGTTTTATCAGGTTTTATCTGGTTCTATCCGGTTTTATCTGGTTTAAACCCGTTCAATGCGGTCTTATCCGGTTTAAACCGGTTTACAGCGGTTCAATCCGATTTTATCCGGTTTAAACCAGTTCAATCTGGTTTTATCCAGTTTAAATCGGTTTCAACCGGTTCAATCCGGTTTTATCCGGTTTAAACTGGTTTAAACCGGTTCAATCCGGTTTTATACGGTTTAAACCGGTTTAAACAGGTTCAATCGGTTTTATCCAGTTTAAACCGGTTCTATCCGGTTTTATCCGGTTTAAACTGGTTCATTCTGGTTTCATCCAGTTTGAACCAGTTTAAACCGGTTTAAACGAGTTCAATCCGGTTTTATCCGGTTTAAACTGGTTCTATCCGGTTCAATCCGGTTTAAACTGGTTTAAACCGGTTTACGCCGGTTCAATCCGGGTTTATCCAGTTTAAATCTGTTCTATCTGTTTCTATCCAGTTGAAACCGGTTTAAACCGGTTCAATCAGGTTTTATCCGGTTTAAACCGGTTCAATCCAGTTCTATCCGTTTTAAAGCAGTTCATTCCCGTTTTATCCAATTTAAACCAGTTTGAACCGGTTCAATCCGGTTTTATCCGGTTTAAACCGGTTAAAGCCGGTTCAATCCGGTTTTATCCTGTTTAAACCGGTTCTATCCGGCTCTATCCGGTTGAAACCGGTTTAAACTGGTTCAATCCGGTTTTATCTGGTTTAAAGCGGTTAAAGACGGTTCTATCCGGTTTTATCCTGTTTAAACCGGTTCTATCCGGCTCTATCCAGTTGAAACCGGTTTAAACTGGTTCAATCCGGTTTTATCCGGTTTAAACCGGTTTAAGCCGGTTCAATCCGGTTTTATCCTGTTTAAACCGGTTCTATCCGGCTCTATCCGGTTGAAACCGGTTTAAACTGGTTCAATCCGGTTTTATCTGGTTTAAAGCGGTTCAATCCGCTTTTATCCGGTTTAAACCGGTTTAACCGGTTCAATCCGGTTTTATCCGGTTTAAACCGGTTCTATCCGGTTCTATCCGGTTTAAACCGGTTCTATCTGGTTTTATCCTGTTTAAACCGGTTAAATCTGGTTTTATCTGGTTTAAACCGTTTTAAACCGGTTCAATCGGTTTTATCCAGTTTAAAACGGTTCTATACGCTTTAAACCGGTATAAGCCGGTTCAATCCGGTTTTATCCGTTTTAAACCAGTTTGAACTGCTTCAATCCGTTTTTATCCGGTTTAAACTGGTTTCAACCGGATCAATCCGGTTTTCTCCAGCTTAAACCGGTTCTATCTGCTTCTATCCGGTTGAAACCGGTTTAAATCTGTTCAATCCGTTTTTATCCGTTTTAAAACGGTTCATTCCGGTTTCATCCGATTAGAACCGGTTTAAACCGGTTTAAACCAGTTCAATCCGGTTTCATCCAGTTTAAAACGGTTCAATCTGCTTTTATCCGTTTTAAACCGGTTTAAACCGGTTCAATTGGTTTTATCCGGTTTAAACCGGTTCTATCCGGTTCTATCCGGTTTAAACCGGTTTAAACCAGTTCATTCCGGATTTATCCGATATAAACCGGTTTAAACCTCTTCAATCCGGTTTTTTCCGGTTTAAACCGGTTTAAGCTGGTTCAATCCGGTTTTATCCGGTTTAAACCGGTTCAGTCTGGTTTTATCCGGTTTAAACCGGTTTAATCCGGTTCAATCCAGTTTTATCCGGTTTAAACAGGTTTAAACCGGTTCAATCCGGTTTTATCCGATGTAAACCGTTTTGAGCCGGTTCAATCCAGTTTTATCCGGTTTAAACCGCTTTAAGCCGGTTCAATCCGGTTTTATCCGGTTTAAACCGGTTCAATCTGGTTTTATCAGGTTTAAACGGGTTTGAACCGATTCATTCCAGTTTTCTCCGCTTTAAACCGGTTTAAGCCAGTTCAATCCGGTTTTATCCGGTTTGAACTGGTTCAATCCGGTTTTATCCGGTTTAAGCCTGTTCATTCCGGTTTATTCCGGTTTGAACCGGTTCAATCCGGATTTATCCGGTTTAAACTGGTTCAATCCGGTTTTATCCGGTTTAAACCAGTTCAATCTGGTTTTATCCGGTTTAAACCAGTTTAAACTGGTTCAAACCAGTTTAAACTGGTTCAAACCGATTTTATCAAGTTTAAATCGGTTTCAACCGGTTCAATCCGGTTTTATCCGGTTTAAACTGGTTTAAACCAGTTCAATCCGGTTTTATACGGTTTAAACAGGTTTAAACAAGTTCAATCGGTTTTATCCAGTTTAAACCGGTTCTATCCGGTTTTATCCGGTTTAAACCGGTTCATTCTGGTTTCATCCAGTTTGAACCAGTTTAAACCGGTTTAAACCAGTTCAATCCGGTTTTATCCGGTTTAAACTGGTTCTATCCGGTTCAATCCGGTTTAAACTGGTTTAAACCGGTTTAAGCCGGTTCATTCCGTGTTTATCAAGTTTAAACCTGTTCTATACGGTTCTACCCCGTTGAAACCGGTTTAAACCGGTTCAATCTGGATTTATCCAGTTTAAACCGGTTCAATCCGTTTTTATCCGGTTTAAGCCAGTTCATTCCGGTTTTATCTGGTTTAAACCAGTTTGAACCGGTTCAACCCAGTTTTATCCGGTTTAAAGCGGTTCAATCCGGTTTTATCCGCTTTAAACCAGTTCATTCCGTTTTTATCCGGTTTAAACCAGTTTGAACCGGTTCAATCCGGTTTTATCCGGTTTAAACTGGTTTAAGCCGGTTCAATATGGTTTTATCCTGTTTAAACCGGTTCTATCCGGCTCTATCCGGTTGAAACCGGTTTATACTGGTTCAATCCGGTTTTATCCGGTTTAAACCGGTTCTATCCGGTTCTATCTGGTTTAAACTGGTTCTATCTGGTTTTATCCGGTTTAAACTGGTTCTATCCAGTTTAAACCAGTTTATGCCAGTTCAATCCGGTTTTATCCGTTTTAAACCAGTTTAAACTGCTTCAATCCGTTTTTATCCGGTTTAAACTGGTTTCAGCCGGATCAATCTGGTTTTCTCCAGTTTAAACCGGTTCTATCTGGTTCTATCTGGTTGAAACCGGTTTAAACCGGTTCAATCCGGTTTTATCCGGTTTAAACCAGTTCATTCCGGTTTCATCCGGTTTGAACCAGTTTAAGCCGGTTTAAACCAGTTCAATCCGGTTTTATCCGGTTTAAACCGGTTCTATCCAGTTCAATCCAGTGTAAACTGGTTTAAACCCGTTCTGTCTGGTTTTATCCGGTTTAAAACGGTTCAATCTGGTTTTATCTGGTTTAAACCGGTTTAAATCAGTTCAATCGGTTTTATCCGGTTTAAACCGGTTCTATCCGGTTCTATCCAGTTTAAACCGGTTTAAACCAGTTCATTCCTGATTAATCCGATATAAACCGGTTTAAACTTGTTCAATCCAGTTTTATCCGGTTTAAACCGGTTTAAGCCGGTTCAATCCGGTTTTATCCAGTTTAAACCGGTTCAATCTGGTTTTATCCGTTTTAAACCGGTTTAATCCGGTTCAATCTGGTTTTATCCGGTTTAAACCGGTTAAAGCCGGTTCAATCCGGTTTTATCTGGTTTAAACCGGTTCAATCTGGTTTTATCAGGTTTAAACGGGTTTGAACCGATTCATTCCCGTTTTATCCGCTTTAAACCGGTTTAAGCCAGTTCAATCCGGTTTTATCCAGTTTAATCCGGTTCTATCCGGTTCTATCCAGTTGAAACTGGTTTAAACCGGCTCAATCCTGTTTTATCCGGTTTAAACCGGTTCAATCCATTTTTATCTGGTTTAAACCGGATCATTCCGGTTTTATCCGGTTTGAACTGGTTCAATCCGGTTTTATCTGGTTTAAACCGGTTCAATCCGGTTTTATCCGGTTTAAAGCGGTTCAATCCGGTTTTATCCAGTTGAAACCGGTTCAATCAGTTTTTATCCGGTTTAAGCCAGTTCATTCCAGTTTTTTCTGGTTTAAACTGGTTTGAACCAGTTCAATCAAGTTTTATCCGGTTTAAAGCGGTTCAATCCGGTTTTATCCGGTTTAAACCAGTTCATTCCGTTTTTATCCGGTTCAAACCAGTTTGAACCGGTTCAATCCGGTTTTATCCGGTTTAAACCGGTTTAAGCCGGTTCAATACGGTTTTATCCTGTTTAAACCGGTTCTATCCGGCTCTATCCGGTTGAAACCGGTTTATACTGGTTCAATCCGGTTTTGTCCGGTTTAAACCGGTTAAATCCGGTTTTATCCGTTTTAAACCGGTTTAACCGTTTCAATCCGGTTTTATCCGGTTTAAACCGGTTCTATCCGGTTCTATCTGGTTTAAACTGGTTCTATCTGGTTTTATCCGGTTTAAACCGGTTTAAACCGGTTCAATCGGTTTTATCCAGTTTAAACCGGTTCTATCCGGTTTAAACCAGTTTAAGCTGGTTCAATCCTGTTTTATCCGTTTTAAACCGGTTTAAACTGCTTCAATCCGTTTTTATCTGGTTTAAACTGGTTTCAGCCGGATCAATCCGGTTTTCTCCAGTTTAAACCGGTTCAATCTGGTTCTATCCGGTTGAAAACGGTTTAAACCGGTTCAATATGGTTTTATCCGGTTTAAACCAGTTCATTCCGGTTTCATCCGCTTTGAACCAGTTTAAACCGGTTTAAACCAGTTCAATCCGGTTTTATCCGGTTTAAACCGGTTCTATCCAGTTCAATCCGGTTTAAACCGGTTTAAACCCGTTCTATCCGGTTTTATCCGGTTTAAAACGGTTCAATCTTGTTTTATCTGGTTTAAACCGTTTTAAATCAGTTCAATCGGTTTTATCCGGTTTAAACCGGTTCTATCCGGTTCTATCCGGTTTAAACCGGTTTAAACCAGTTCATTCCTGATTTATCCGATATAAACCGGTTTAAACTTGTTCAATCCAGTTTTATCCGGTTTAAACCGATTTAAGCCGGTTCAATCCGGTTTTATCCAGTTTAAACCGGTTCAATCTGGTTTTATCCGGTTTAAACTGGTTTAGTCCTGCTCAATCCGGTTTTATCCGGTTTAAACCGGTTTAAGCCGGTTCAATCCGGTTTTATCCGGTTTAAACTGGTTCAATCTGGTTTTATCCGGTTTAAACCAGTTCAGTCCGGTTTTATCCGGTTTAAACCTGTTCAATCTGGTTTTAACCGGTTTAAACCGGTTCAATCCTGTTTTATCCAGTTTAAACCGGTTCATTCCGGTTTTCTCCGGTTTAAACCAGTTATATCCGTTTCTATCCGGCTTAAAACGGTATAAACGGGTTCAATCCGGTTTTATCCGGTTTAAAGCGGTTCAATCCGGTTTTATCCAGTTGAAACCGGTTTATACCGGTTCAATCCGGATTTATCCAGTATAAACCGGTTCAATCAGTTTTTATCCGGTTTAAGCCAGTTCATTCCAGTTTTTTCTGGTTTAAACTGGTTTGAACCAGTTCAATCAAGTTTTATCCGGTTTAAAGCGGTTCAATCCGGTTTTATCCGGTTTAAACCAGTTCATTCCGTTTTTATCCGGTTCAAACCAGTTTGAACCGGTTCAATCCGGTTTTATCAGGTTTAAACCGGTTTAAGCCGGTTCAATACGGTTTTATCCTGTTTAAACCGGTTCTATCCGGCTCTATCCGGTTGAAACCGGTTTATACTGGTTCAATCCGGTTTTGTCCGGTTTAAACCGGTTAAATCCGGTTTTATCCGTTTTAAACCGGTTTAACCGTTTCAATCCGGTTTTATCCGGTTTAAACCGGTTCTATCCGGTTCTATCTGGTTTAAACTGGTTCTATCTGGTTTTATCCTGTTTAAACCTGTTTAAACCGGTTCAATCGGTTTTATCCAGTTTAAACCGGTTCTATCCGGTTTAAACCAGTTTAAGCCGGTTCAATCCTGTTTTATCCGTTTTAAACCGGTTTAAACTGCTTCAATCCGTTTTTATCTGGTTTAAACTGGTTTCAGCCGGATCAATCCGGTTTTCTCCAGTTTAAACCGGTTCTATCTGGTTCTATCCGGTTGAAAACGGTTTAAACCGGTTCAATACGGTTTTATCCGGTTTAAACCAGTTCATTCCGGTTTCATCCGCTTTGAACCAGTTTAAACCGGTTTAAACCAGTTCAATCCGGTTTTATCCGGTTTAAACCGGTTCTATCCAGTTCAATCCGGTTTAAACCAGTTTAAACCCGTTCTATCCGGTTTTATCCGGTTTAAAACGGTTCAATCTTGTTTTATCTGGTTTAAACCGGTTTAAATCAGTTCAATCGGTTTTATCCGGTTTAAACCGGTTCTATCCGGTTCTATCCGGTTTAAACCGGTTTAAACCAGTTCATTCCTGATTTATCCGATATAAACCGGTTTAAACTTGTTCAATCCAGTTTTATCCGGTTTAAACCGGTTTAAGCCGGTTCAATCCGGTTTTATCCAGTTTAAACCGGTTCAATCTGGTTTTATCCGGTTTAAACTGGTTTAGTCCTGCTCAATCCGGTTTTATCCGGTTTAAACCGGTTTAAGCCGGTTCAATCCGGTTTTATCCGGTTTAAACTGGTTCAATCTGGTTTTATCCGGTTTAAACCAGTTCAGTCCGGTTTTATCCGGTTTAAACCTGTTCAATCTGGTTTTAACCGGTTTAAACCGGTTCAATCCTGTTTTATCCAGTTTAAACCGGTTCATTCCGGTTTTCTCCGGTTTAAACCAGTTATATCCGGTTCTATCCGGCTTAAAACGGTATAAACGGGTTCAATCCGGTTTTATGCGGTTTAAACCGGTTTAAAGGGGTTCAATCCGGTTTTATCCGGTTTAAACCAGTTCAATCCAGTCTTATCCGGTTTACAATGGTTCTATTCATTTCTATTTGGTTTTATCAGGTTTTATCTGGTTCTATCCGGTTTTATCTGGTTTAAACCCGTTCAATGCGGTCTTATCCGGTTTAAACCGGTTTACAGCGGTTCAATCCGATTTTATCCGGTTTAAACCGGTTCAATCTGGTTTTATCCAGTTTAAATCGGTTTCAACCGGTTCAATCCGGTTTTATCCGGTTTAAACTGGTTTAAACCGGTTCAATCCGGTTTTATACGGTTTAAACCGGTTTAAACAGGTTCAATCGGTTTTATCCAGTTTAAACCGGTTCTATCCAGTTTTATACGGTTTAAACTGGTTCATTCTGGTTTCATCCAGTTTGAACCAGTTTAAACCGGTTTAAACCAGTTCAATCCGGTTTTATCCGGTTTAAACCGGTTCAATCCAGTTCTATCCGTTTTAAAGCAGTTCATTCCGGTTTTATCCAGTTTAAACCAGTTTGAACTGGTTCAATCCGGTTTTATCCGGTTTAAACCGGTTAAAGCCGGTTCAATCCGGTTTTATCCTGTTTAAACCGGTTCTATCCGGCTCTATCCGGTTGAAACCGGTTTAAACTGGTTCAATCCGGTTTTATCTGGTTTAAACCGGTTAAAGCCGGTTCAATCCGGTTTTATCCTGTTTAAACCGGTTCTATCCGGCTCTATCCAGTTGAAACCGGTTTAAACTGGTTCAATCCGGTTTTATCCGGTTTAAACCGGTTTAAGCCGGTTCAATCCGGTTTTATCCTGTTTAAACTGGTTCTATCCGGCTCTATCTGGTTGAAACCGGTTTAAACTGGTTCAATCCGGTTTTATCTGGTTTAAAGCGGTTCAATCCGCTTTTATCCGGTTTAAACCAGTTTGAACTGCTTCAATCCGTTTTTATCCGGTTTAAACTGGTTTCAACCGGATCAATCCGGTTTTCTCCAGCTTAAACCGGTTCTATCTGCTTCTATCCGGTTGAAACCGGTTTAAATCTGTTCAATCCGTTTTTATCCGTTTTAAAACGGTTCATTCCGGTTTCATCCGATTAGAACCGGTTTAAACCGGTTTAAACCAGTTCAATCCGGTTTCATCCAGTTTAAAACGGTTCAATCTGCTTTTATCCGTTTTAAACCGGTTTAAACCGGTTCAATTGGTTTTATCCGGTTTAAACCGGTTCTATCCGGTTCTATCCGGTTTAAACCGGTTTAAACCAGTTCATTCCTGATTTATCCGATATAAACCGGTTTAAATTGTTCAATCCAGTTTTATCCGGTTTAAACCGGTTTAAGCCGGTTCAATCCGGTTTTATCCAGTTTAAACCGGTTCAATCTGGTTTTATCCGGTTTAAACCGGTTTAATCCGGTTCAATCTGGTTTTATCCGGTTAAAACCGGTTAAAGCCGGTTCAATCCGGTTTTATCTGGTTTAAACCGGTTCAATCTGGTTTTATCAGGTTTAAACGGGTTTGAACCGATTCATTCCCGTTTTATCCGCTTTAAACCGGTTTAAGCCAGTTCAATCCGGTTTTATCCAGTTTAATCCGGTTCTATCCGGTTCTATCCAGTTGAAACTGGTTTAAACCGGCTCAATCCTGTTTTATCCGGTTTAAACCGGTTCAATCCATTTTTATCTGGTTTAAACCGGATCATTCCGGTTTTATCCGGTTCGAACTGGTTCAATCCGGTTTTATCTGGTTTAAACCGGTTCAATCCGGTTTTATCCGGTTTAAAGCGGTTCAATCCGGTTTTATCCAGTTGAAACCGGTTTATACCGGTTCAATCCGGATTTATCCAGTTTAAACCGGTTCAATCAGTTTTTATCCGGTTTAAGCCAGTTCATTCCAATTTTTTCTGGTTTAAACTGGTTTGAACCAGTTCAATCAAGTTTTATCCGGTTTAAAGCGGTTCAATCCGGTTTTATCCGGTTTAAACCAGTTCATTCCGTTTTTATCCGGTTCAAACCAGTTTGAACAGGTTCAATCCGGTTTTATCCGGTTTAAACCGGTTTCAGCCGGTTCAATACGGTTTTATCCTGTTTAAACCGGTTCTATCCGGCTCTATCCGGTTGAAACCGGTTTATACTGGTTCAATCCGGTTTTGTCCGGTTTAAACCGGTTAAATCCGGTTTTATCCGGTTTAAACCGGTTCTATCCGGTTCTATCTGTTTTAAACTGGTTCTATCTGGTTTTATCCGGTTTAAACCGGTTTAAACCGGTTCAATCCTGTTTTATCCAGTTTAAACCGGTTCATTCCGGTTTTCTCCGGTTTAAACCAGTTATATCCGGTTCTATCCGGCTTAAAACGGTATAAACGGGTTCTATCCGGTTTTATCTGGTTTAAACCCGTTCAATGCGGTCTTATCCGGTTTAAACCGGTTTACAGCGGTTCAATCCGATTTTATCCGGTTTAAACCGGTTCAATCTGGTTTTATCCAGTTTAAATCGGTTTCAACCGGTTCAATCCGGTTTTATCCGGTTTAAACTGGTTTAAACCGGTTCAATCCGGTTTTCTACGGTTTAAACCGGTTTAAACAGGTTCAATCGGTTTTATCCAGTTTAAACCGGTTCTATCCAGTTTTATCCGGTTTAAACTGGTTCATTCTGGTTTCATCCAGTTTGAACCAGTTTAAACCGGTTTAAACCAGTTCAATACGGTTTTATCCGGTTTAAACTGGTTCTATCCGGTTCAATCCGGTTTAAACTGGTTTAAACCGGTTTAAGCCGGTTCAATCCGGGTTTATCCAGTTTAAATCTGTTCTATCTGGTTCTATCCAGTTGAAACCGGTTTAAACCGGTTCAATCAGGTTTTATCCGGTTTAAACCAGTTCAATCCAGTTCTATCCGTTTTAAAGCAGTTCATTCCGGTTTTATCCAGTTTAAACCAGTTTGAACCGGTTCAATCCAGTTTTATCCGGTTTAAACCGGTTAAAGCCGGTTCAATCCGGTTTTATCCTGTTTAAACCGGTTCTATCCGGCTCTATCCGGTTGAAACCGGTTTAAACTGGTTCAATCCGGTTTTATCTGGTTTAAACCGGTTAAAGCTGGTTCAATCCGGTTTTATCCTGTTTAAACCGGTTCTATCCGGCTCTATCCAGTTGAAACCGGTTTAAACTGGTTCAATCCGGTTTTATCCGGTTTAAACCGGTTTAAGCCGGTTCAATCCGGTTTTATCCTGTTTAAACCGGTTCTATCCGGCTCTATCCGGTTGAAACCGGTTTAAACTGGTTCAATCCGGTTTTATCTGGTTTAAAGCGGTTCAATCCGCTTTTATCCGGTTTAAACCGGTTTAACCGGTTCAATCCGGTTTTATCCGGTTTAAACCGGTTCTATCCGGTTCTATCCGGTTTAAACCGGTTCTATCTGGTTTTATCCTGTTTAAACCGGTTAAATCTGGTTTTATCTGGTTTAAACCGTTTTAAACCGGTTCAATCGGTTTTATCCAGTTTAAAACGGTTCTATACGCTTTAAACCGGTATAAGCCGGTTCAATCCGGTTTTATCCATTTTAAACCAGTTTGAACTGCTTCAATCCGTTTTTATCCGGTTTAAACTGGTTTCAGCCGGATCAATGTGGTTTTCTCCAGTTTAAACCGGTTCTATCTGGTTCTATCCGGTTGAAACCGGTTTAAACCGGTTCAATCCGGTTTTATCCGGTTTAAACCAGTTCATTCCGGTTTCATCCGGTTTGAACCAGTTTAAGCCGGTTTAAACCAGTTCAATCCGGTTTTATCCGGTTTAAACCGGTTCTATCCAGTTCAATCCGGTTTAAACTGGTTTAAACCCGTTCTGTCCGGTTTTATCCGGTTTAAAACGGTTCAATCTGGTTTTATCTGGTTTAAACCAGTTTAAATCAGTTCAATCGGTTTTATCCGGTTTAAACCGGTTCTATCCGGTTCTATCCGGTTTAAACCGGTTTAAACCAGTTCATTCCTGATTTATCCGATATAAACCGGTTTAAACTTGTTCAATCCAGTTTTATCCGGTTTAAACCGGTTTAAGCCGGTTCAATCCGGTTTTATCCAGTTTAAACCGGTTCAATCTGGTTTTATCCGGTTTAAACTGGTTTAGTCCTGCTCAATCCGGTTTTATCCGGTTTAAACCGGTTTAAGCCGGTTCAATCCGGTTTTATCCGGTTTAAACTGGTTCAATCTGGTTTTATCCGGTTTAAACCAGTTCAGTCCGGTTTTATCCGGTTTAAACCTGTTCAATCTGGTTTTAACCGGTTTAAACCGGTTCAATCCTGTTTTATCCAGTTTAAACCGGTTCATTCCGGTTTTCTCCGGTTTAAACCAGTTATATCCGTTTCTATCCGGCTTAAAACGGTATAAACGGGTTCAATCCGGTTTTATGCGGTTTAAACCGGTTTAAAGGGGTTCAATCCAGTTTTATCCGGTTTAAACCAGTTCAATCCAGTCTTATCCGGTTTACAATGGTTCTATTCATTTCTATTTGGTTTTATCAGGTTTTATCTGGTTCTATCCGGTTTTATCTGGTTTAAACCCGTTCAATGCGGTCTTATCCGGTTTAAACCGGTTTACAGCGGTTCAATCCGATTTTATCCGGTTTAAACCAGTTCAATCTGGTTTTATCCAGTTTAAATCGGTTTCAACCGGTTATATCCGGTTTTATCCGGTTTAAACTGGTTTAAACCGGTTCAATCCGGTTTTATACGGTTTAAACCGGTTTAAACAGGTTCAATCGGTTTTATCCAGTTTAAACCGGTTCTATCCAGTTTTATCCGGTTTAAACTGGTTCATTCTGGTTTCATCCAGTTTGAACCAGTTTAAACCGGTTTAAACCAGTTCAATCCGGTTTTATCCGGTTTAAACTGGTTCTATCCGGTTCAATCCGGTTTAAACTGGTTTAAACCAGTTTAAGCCGGTTCAATCCGGGTTTATCCAGTTTAAATCTGTTCTATCTGGTTCTATCCAGTTGAAACCGGTTTAAACCGGTTCAATCAGGTTTTATCCGGTTTAAACCGGTTCAATCCAGTTCTATCCGTTTTAAAGCAGTTCATTCCGGTTTTATCCAGTTTAAACCAGTTTGAACCGGTTCAATCCGGTTTTATCCGGTTTAAACCGGTTAAAGCCGGTTCAATCCGGTTTTATCCTGTTTAAACCGGTTCTATCCGGCTCTATCCGGTTGAAACCGGTTTAAACTGGTTCAATCCGGTTTTATCTGGTTTAAACCGGTTAAAGCCGGTTCAATCCGGTTTTATCCTGTTTAAACCGGTTCTATCCGGCTCTATCCAGTTGAAACCGGTTTAAACTGGTTCAATCCGGTTTTATCCGGTTTAAACCGGTTTAAGCCGGTTCAATCCGGTTTTATCCAGTTTAAACCGGTTCTATCCGGCTCTATCCGGTTGAAACCGGTTTAAACTGGTTCAATCCGGTTTTATCTGGTTTAAAGCGGTTCAATCCGCTTTTATCCGGTTTAAACCGGTTTAACCAGTTCAATCCGGTTTTATCCGGTTTAAACCGGTTCTATCCGGTTCTATCCGGTTTAAACCGGTTCTATCTGGTTTTATCCTGTTTAAACCGGTTAAATCTGGTTTTATCTGGTTTAAACCGTTTTAAACCGGTTCAATCGGTTTTATCCAGTTTAAAACGGTTCTATACGCTTTAAACCGGTATAAGCCGGTTCAATCCGGTTTTATCCATTTTAAACCAGTTTGAACTGTTTCAATCCGTTTTTATCCGGTTTAAACTGGTTTCAACCGGATCAATCCGGTTTTCTCCAGCTTAAACCGGTTCTATCTGCTTCTATCCGGTTGAAACCAGTTTAAATCTGTTCAATCAGTTTTTATCCGTTTTAAAACGGTTCATTCCGGTTTCATCCGATTAGAACCGGTTTAAACCGGTTTAAACCAGTTCAATCCGGTTTCATCCAGTTTAAAACGGTTCAATCTGCTTTTATCCGTTTTAAACCGGTTTAAACCGGTTCAATTGGTTTTATCCGGTTTAAACCGGTTCTATCCGGTTCTATCCGGTTTAAACCGGTTTAAACCAGTTCATTCCAGATTTATCCGATATAAACCGGTTTAAACCTCTTCAATCCGGTTTTTTCCGGTTTAAACCGGTTTAAGCTGGTTCAATCCGGTTTTATCCGGTTTAAACCGGTTCAGTCTGGTTTTATCCGGTTTAAACCGGTTTAATCCGGTTCAATCCAGTTTTATCCGGTTTAAACAGGTTTAAACCGGTTCAATCCGGTTTTATCCGATGTAAACCGTTTTGAGCCGGTTCAATCCGGTTTTATCCGGTTTAAACCGCTTTAAGCCGGTTCAATCCGGTTTTATCCGGTTTAAACAAGTTCAATCTGGTTTTATCAGGTTTAAACGGGTTTGAACCGATTCATTCCAGTTTTCTCCGCTTTAAACCGGTTTAAGCCAGTTCAATCCGGTTTTATCCGGTTTAAACCAGTTCAATCCAGTCTTATCCGGTTTACAATGGTTCTATTCATTTCTATTTGGTTTTATCAGGTTTTATCTGGTTCTATCCGGTTTTATCTGGTTTAAACCCGTTCAATGCGGTCTTATCCGGTTTAAACCGGTTTACAGCGGTTCAATCCGATTTTATCCGGTTTAAACCGGTTCAATCTGGTTTTATCCAGTTTAAATCGGTTTCAACCGGTTCAATCTGGTTTTATCCGGTTTAAACTGGTTTAAACCGGTTCAATCCGGTTTTATACGGTTTAAACCGGTTTAAACAGGTTCAATCGGTTTTATCCAGTTTAAACCGGTTCTATCCGGTTTTATCCGGTTTAAACTGGTTCATTCTGGTTTCATCCAGTTTGAACCAGTTTAAACCGGTTTAAACCAGTTCAATACGGTTTTATCCGGTTTAAACTGGTTCTATCCGGTTCAATCCGGTTTAAACTGGTTTAAACCGGTTTAAGCCGGTTCAATCCGGATTTATCCAGTTTAAATCTGTTCTATCTGGTTCTATCCAGTTGAAACCGGTTTAAACCGGTTCAATCAGGTTTTATCCGGTTTAAACCGGTTCAATCCAGTTCTATCCGTTTTAAAGCAGTTCATTCCGGTTTTATCCAGTTTAAAACGGTTCAATCAGTTTTTATCCGTTTTAAGCCAGTTCATTCCAGTTTTTTCTGGTTTAAACTGGTTTGAACCGGTTCAATCAAGTTTTATCCGGTTTAAACTGGTTCAATACGGTTTTATCCGGTTTAAACCAGTTCATTCCGGTTTCATCCGCTTTGAACCAGTTTAAACCGGTTTAAACCAGTTCAATCCGGTTTTATCCGGTTTAAACCGTTTCTATCCAGTTCAATCCAGTTTAAACCGGTTTAAACCCGTTCTATCCGGTTTTATCCGGTTTAAAACGGTTCAATCTTGTTTTATCTGGTTTAAACCGGTTTAAATCAGTTCAATCGGTTTTATCCGGTTTAAACCGGTTTTATCCGGTTCTATCCGGTTTAAACCGGTTTAAACCAGTTCATTCCTGATTTATCCGATATAAACCGGTTTAAACTTGTTCAATCCAGTTTTATCCAGTTTAAACCGGTTTAAGCCGGTTCAATCCGGTTTTATCAAGTTTAAACCGGTTCAATCTGGTTTTATCCGGTTTAAACTGTTTAATCCTGCTCAATCCGGTTTTATCCGGTTTAAACCGGTTTAAGCCGGTTCAATCCGGTTTTATCCGGTTTAAACTGGTTCAATCTTGTTTTATCCAGTTTAAACCAGTTCAGTCCGGTTTTATGCGGTTTAAACATGTTCAATCTGGTTTTAACCGGTTTAAACCGGTTCAATCATGTTTTATCCAGTTTAAACCGGTTCATTCCGGTTTTCTCTGGTTTAAACCAGTTATATCCGGTTCTATCCGGCTTAAAACGGTATAAACGGGTTCAATCCGGTTTTATGCGGTTTAAACCGGTTTAAAGGGGTTCAATCCGGTTTTATCCGGTTTAAACCAGTTCAATCCAGTCTTATCCGGTTTACAATGGTTCTATTCATTTTTATTTGGTTTTATCAGTTTTTATCTGGTTCTATCCGGTTTAATCTGGTTTAAACTGGTTTAAACCGGTTTAAGCCGGTTCAATCCGGGTTTATCCAGTTTAAACCGGTTCTATCCAGTTCTATCCGGTTGAAACCGGTTTAAACCGGTTCAATCCGGTTTTATCCGGTTTAAACCAGTTTAAGCTAGTTCAATCCGGTTTTATCCGGTTTAAACCGGTTCAATCTGGTTTTATCCGGTTTAAACCGGTTTGAACCAGTTCAATCCGGTTTTATCCGGTTTAAACCGGTTTAAGCCTGTTCAATCCGGGTTTATCCAGTTTAAAACGGTTCTATCCAGGTCTATCCGGTTGAAACCGGTTTAAACCGGTTCAATCCGGTTTTATCCGGTTTAAACCGGTTCAATCCGGTTTTATCCGGTTTCAACTGGTTTGAACCGGATCAATCCGATTTTATCCGGTTTAAACCAGTTCATTCCGGTTTTATCCGGTTTGAACCGGTTTGAACCGGTTCAATCCAGTTTTATCCGGTTTAAACCGGTTTAAGCTAGTTCAATCCCGTTTAATCTGGTTTAAACCGGTTCAAACTGGTTTTATCCGGTTTAAACCGGTTTGAACCGGTTCAATCCGTTTTTATCCGGTTTAAACCAGTTCAGTCCAGTCTTATCCGGTTTACTATGCTTCTATTCATTTCTATTTGGTTTTATCAGTTTTTATCTGGTTCTATCCGGTTTAATCTGGTTTAAACCGGTTCAATGCGGTCTTATCCGGTTTAAACCGGTTTACAGCGGTTCAATCCGGTTTTATCCGGTTTAAACCGGTTCAATCTGGTTTTATCCGGTTTAAACCAGTTTAAACTGGTTCAATCCGATTTTATCAAGTTTAAATCGGTTTCAACCGGTTCAATCCGTTTTATCCGGTTTAAACTGGTTTAAACCGGTTCAATCCGGTTTTATACGGTTTAAACCGGTTTAAACAGGTTCAATCCGGTTTTATCCGGTTTAAACTGGTTCTATACGGTTCAATCCGGTTTAAACTGGTTTAAAACGGTTTAAGCCGGTTCAATCCGGGTTTATCCGGTTTAAACTGGTTCTATACGGTTCAATCCGGTTTAAACTGGTTTAAAACGGTTTAAGCCGGTTCAATCCGGGTTTATCCAGTTTAAACCTGTTCTATCCGGTTCTATCCGGTTGAAACCGGTTCAATCCGGTTCTATCCGTTTTAAACCAGTTCATTCCGGTTTTATAAAGTTTAAACCAGTTTGAACCGGTTCAATCCGGTTTTATCCGGTCTAAACCGGTTAAAGCCGGTTCAATCCGGTTTTATCCGGTTTAAACCGGTTCAATCCGGTTTTATCCGGTTTAAACCGGTTTAACCAGTTCAATCCGGTTTTATCCGGTTTAAACCGGTTCTATCCGGTTCTATCCGTTTTAAACCGGTTCTATCTGGTTTTATCCGGTTTAAACCGGTTCAATCTGGTTTTATCTGGTTTAAACCGTTTTAAACCGGTTCAATCGGTTTTATCCAGTGTAAACCAGTTCTATACGGTATAAACCGGTATAAGCCGGTTCAATCCGGTTTTATCCGTTTTAAACCAGTTTGAACTGCTTCAATCTGTTTTTATCCGGTTTAAACTGGTTTCAACCGGATCAATCCGGTTTTCTCCAGCTTAAACCGGTTCTATCCAGTTCTATCCGGTTTAAACCGGTTTAAACCAGTTCATTCCGGATTTATCCGATATAAACCGGTTTAAACCTCTTCAATCCGGTTTTATCCGGTTTAAACCGGTTTAAGCTGGTTCAATCCGGTTTTATCCAGTTTAAACCGGTTCAGTCTGGGTTTATCCGGTTTAATCCGGTTTAATCCGGTTCAATCCAGTTTTATCCGGTTTAAACAGGTTTAAACCGGTTCAATCCGGTTTTATCCGGTGCAAACCGGTTTGAGCCGGTTCAATCCGGTTTTATCCGGTTTAAACTGCTTTAAGCCGGTTCAATCCGGTTTTATCCGGTTTAAACCGGTTCAATCCGGTTTTATCTGGTTTAAACCGGATCATTCAGGTTTTATCCGTTTTGAACCGGTTCAATCCGGTTTTATCCGGTTTAAGCCTGTTCATTCCGGTTTATTTCGGTTTGAACCGGTTCAATCCGGATTTATCCGGTTTAAACTGGTTCAATCCGGTTTTATCCGGTTTAAACCAGTTCATTCCGGTTTTATCTGGTTTGAACCGGTTTGAACCGGTTCAATCCAGTTTTATCCGGTTTAAACCGGTTTAAGCCATTTCAATCCGGGTTTATCCAGTTTAAACCGGTTCTATCCAGTTCTATCCGGTTGAAACCGGTTTAATCTGGTTCTATTCGGTTTTATCCGGTTTAAACCGGTTTAAGCTAGTTCAATCCCGTTTTATCTGGTTTAAACCGGTTCAAACTGGTTTTATCCGGTTTAAACCGGTTTGAACCGGTTCAATCCGGTTTTATCCGGTTTAAACCGGTTAAAGACGGTTCAATCCGGGTTTATCCAGTTTAAACCGGTTCTATCCGGTTCTATCCAGTTGAAACTGGTTTAAACCGGCTCAGTCCTGTTTTATCCAGTTTAAACCGGTTCATTCCGGTTTTCTCCAGTTTAAACCAGTTATATCCGGTTCTATCCGGCTTAAAACGATATAAACGGGTTCAATCCGGTTTTAAGCAGTTTAAACCGGTTTAAAGGGGTTCAATCCGGTTTTATCCGGTTTAAACCAGTTCAATCCTGTCTTATCCGGTTTACAATGGTTCTATTCATTTCTATTTGGTTTTATCCGGTTTTATCTGGTTCTATCCGGTTTTATCTGGTTTAAACCGGTTCAATGCGGTCTTATCCGGTTTAAACCGGTTTACAGCGGTTCAGTCCAGTTTTATCCGGTTTAAACCGGTTCAATCTGGTTTTATCCGGTTTCAACCAGTTTAAACTGGTTCAATCCGATTTTATCAAGTTTAAATCGGTTTCAACCGGTTCAATCCGGTTTTATCCGGTTTAAACTGGTTTAAACAGGTTCAATCGGTTTTATCCAGTTTAAACCGGTTCTATCCAGTTTTATCCGGTTTAAACCAGTTCATTCCGGTTTCATTCAGTTTGAACCAGTTTAAACCGGTTTAAACCAGTTCAATCCGGTTTTATCCGGTTTAAACTGGTTCTATCCTGTTCAATCCGGTTTAAACTGGTTTAAACCGGTTTAAGCCGGTTCAATCCCGGTTTATCCAGTTTAAACCTGTTCTATCCGGTTCTATCTGGTTGAAACCGGTTTAAACCGGTTCAATCCGGTTTTATCCGGTTTAAACCGGTTCAATCTGGTTCTATCCGTTTTAAACCAGTTCATTCCGGTTTTATCCAGTTTAAACCAGTTTGAACCGGTTCAATCCGGTTTTATCCGGTTTAATCCGGTTTAAGCCGGTTCAATCCGGGTTTATCCAGTTTAAAACGGTTCTATCCAGTTCTATCCGGTTGAAACCGGTTTAAACCGGTTCAATCCAGTTTTATGCGGTTTAAACCGGTCCAATCCGGTTTTATCCGGTTTAAGCCAGTTCATTCCGGTTTTATCCGGTTTAAACCGGTTTGAACCGGTTCAATCCGGTTTTATCCGGTTTGAACCGGTTTGAAACGGTTCAATCCAGTTTTATCCGGTTTAAACCGGTTTAAGCTATTTCAATCCCGTTTTATCTGGTTTAAACCGGTTCAAACTGGTTTTATCCGGTTTAAACCGGTTTGAACCGGTTCAATCCGGTTTTATCCTGTTTAAACCGGTTTAAGACGGTTCAATCCGGGTTTATCCAGTTTAAACCGGTTCTATCCGGTTCTATCCAGTTGAAACCGGTTTAAACCTGTTCAAACCGGATTTATCCAGTTTAGACCGGTTCAATCCGTTGTTATCCGGTTTAAGCCAGTTCATTCCGGTTTTATCTGGTTTAAACCGGTTTGAACTGGTTCAATCCAGTTTTATCCGGTTTAAAGCGGTTCAATCCGGTTTTATCCGGTTTAAACCAGTTCATTCCGGTTTTATCCGGTTTAACCCAGTTTGAACCGGTTCAATCCGGTTTTATCCGGTTTAAACCGGTTTAAGCCGGTTCAATATGGTTTTATTCTGTTTAAACCGGTTCTATCCGGCTATATCCGGTTGAAACCGGTTTATACTGGTTCAATCCGGTTTTATCTGGTTTAAACCGGTTCAATCCGGTTTTATCCGGTTTAAACCGGTTCTATCCGGTTCTATCTGGTTTAAACTTGTTCAATCCAGTTTTATCCGGTTTAAACCGGTTTAAGCCGGTTCAATCCGGTTTTATCCAGTTTAAACCGGTTCAATCTGGTTTTATCCGGTTTAAACCGGTTTAATCCGGTTCAATCCGGTTTTATCTGGTTTAAACCGGTTCAATCTGGTTTTATCAGGTTTAAACAGGTTTGAACCGATTCATTCCCGTTTTATCCGCTTTAAACCGGTTTAAGCCAGTTCAATCCGGTTTTATCCAGTTTAATCCGGTTCTATCCGGTTCTATCCAGTTGAAACTGGTTTAAACCGGCTCAATCCTGTTTTATCCGGTTTAAACCGGTTCAATCCATTTTTATCTGGTTTAAACCGGATCATTCCGGTTTTATCCGGTTTGAACTGGTTCAATCCGGTTTTATCTGGTTTAAACCAGTTCAATCCGGTTTTATCCGGTTTGAACCGGTTTGAACCGGTTCAATCCGGTTTTATCCGGTTTAAACCATTTCGTTCCGGTTTTATCCGGTTTGAACCTGTTTGAACCTGTTCAATCCAGTTTTATCCGGTTTAAACCGGTTTAAGCTAGTTCAATCCCATTTTATCTGGTTTAAACCGGTTCAAACCGGTTTTATCCGGTTTAAACCGGTTTGAACCTGTTCAATCCGGTTTTATCCAGTTTAAACCGGTTTAAGACGGTACAATCCGTGTTTAAACCGGTTCAATCCGTTTTTATCCGGTTTAAGCCAGTTCATTCCAGTTTTATCTGGTTTAAACCGGTTTGAACCGGCTCAATCCAGTTTTATCCGGTTTAAAGCGGTTCAATCCCGTTTTATCCGGTTTAAACCAGTTCATTCCGGTTTTATCCGGTTTAAACCGGTTTGAAACGGTTCAATCCGGTTTTATCCGGTTTAAACCGGTTCAATCCGGTTTTATCCGGTTTGAACCGGTTTGAACCGGTTCAATCCGGTTTTATCCGGTTTAAACCAGTTCATTCCGGTTTTATCCGGTTTGAACCGGTTTGAACCGGTTCAATCCAGTTTTATCCAGTTTAAACCGGTTTAAGCTTCTTCAATCCCGTTTTATCTGGTTTAAACCGGTTCAAACTGGTTTTATCCGGTTTAAACCGGTTTGAACCGGTTCAATCCGGTTTTATCCGGTTTAAAGCGGTTCAATCCGGTTTTATCCAGTTGAAACCGGTTTATACCGGTTCAATCCGGATTTATCCAGTTTAAACCGGTTCAATCAGTTTTTATCCGGTTTAAGCCACTTCATTCCAGTTTTTTCTGGTTTAAACTGGTTTGAACCAGTTCAATCAAGTTTTATCCGGTTTAAAGCGGTTCAATCCGGTTTTATAAGGTTTAAACCAGTTCATTCCGTTTTTATCCGGTTCAAACCAGTTTGAACCGGTTCAATCCGGTTTTATCAGGTTTAAACCGGTTTAAGCCGGTTCAATACGGTTTTATCCTGTTTAAACCGGTTCTATCCAGCTCTATCCGGTTGAAACCGGTTTATACTGGTTCAATCCGGTTTTGTCCGGTTTAAACCGGTTAAATCCGGTTTTATCCGTTTTAAACCGGTTTAACCGTTTCAATCCCGTTTTATCCGGTTTAAACCGGTTCTATCCGGTTCTATCTGGTTTAAACTGGTTCTATCTGGTTTTATCCGGTTTAAACCGGTTTAAACCGGTTCAATCGGTTTTATCCAGTTTAAACCGGTTCTATCCGGTTTAAACCAGTTTAAGCCGGTTCAATCCTGTTTTATCCGTTTTAAACCGGTTTAAACTGCTTCAATCCGTTTTTATCTGGTTTAAACTGGTTTCAGCCGGATCAATCCGGTTTTCTCCAGTTTAAACCGGTTCTATCTGGTTCTATCCGGTTGAAAACGGTTTAAACCGGTTCAATACGGTTTTATCCGGTTTAAACCAGTTCATTCCGGTTTCATCCGCTTTGAACCAGTTTAAACCGGTTTAAACCAGTTCAATCCAGTTTTATCCGGTTTAAACCGGTTCTATCCAGTTCAATCCGGTTTAAACCGGTTTAAACCCGTTCTATCCGGTTTTATCCGGTTTAAAACGGTTCAATCTTGTTTTATCTGGTTTAAACCGGTTTAAATCAGTTCAATCGGTTTTATCCGGTTTAAACCGGTTCTATCCGGTTCTATCCGGTTTAAACCGGTTTAAACCAGTTCATTCCTGATTTATCCGATATAAACCAGTTTAAACTTTTTCAATCCAGTTTTATCCGGTTTAAACCGGTTTAAGCGGGTTCAATCCGGTTTTATCCAGTTTAAACCGGTTCAATCTGGTTTTATCCGGTTTAAACTGGTTTAGTCCTGCTCAATCCGGTTTTATCCGGTTTAAACCGGTTTAAGCCGGTTCAATCCGGTTTTATCCGGTTTAAACTGGTTCAATCTGGTTTTATCCGGTTTAAACCAGTTCAGTCCGGTTTTATCCGGTTTAAACCTGTTCAATCTGGTTTTAACCGGTTTAAACCGGTTCAATCCTGTTTTATCCAGTTTAAACCGGTTCATTCCGGTTTTCTCCGGTTTAAACCAGTTATATCCGGTTCTATCCGGCTTAAAACGGTATAAACGGGTTCAATCCGGTTTTATGCGGTTTAAACCGGTTTAAAGGGGTTCAATCCGGTTTTATCCGGTTTAAACCAGTTCAATCCAGTCTTATCCGGTTTACAATGGTTCTATTCATTTCTATTTGGTTTTATCAGGTTTTATCTGGTTCTATCCGGTTTTATCTGGTTTAAACCCGTTCAATGCGGTCTTATCCGGTTTAAACCGGTTTACAGCGGTTCAATCCGATTTTATCCGGTTTAAACCAGTTCAATCTGGTTTTATCCAGTTTAAATCGGTTTCAACCGGTTCAATCCGGTTTTATCCGGTTTAAACTGGTTTAAACCGGTTCAATCCGGTTTTATACGGTTTAAACCGGTTTAAACAGGTTCAATCGGTTTTATCCAGTTTAAACCGGTTCTATCCGGTTTTATCCGGTTTAAACTGGTTCATTCTGGTTTCATCCAGTTTGAACCAGTTTAAACCGGTTTAAACGAGTTCAATCCGGTTTTATCCGGTTTAAACTGGTTCTATCCGGTTCAATCCGGTTTAAACTGGTTTAAACCGGTTTACGCCGGTTCAATCCGGGTTTATCCAGTTTAAATCTGTTCTATCTGTTTCTATCCAGTTGAAACCGGTTTAAACCGGTTCAATCAGGTTTTATCCGGTTTAAACCGGTTCAATCCAGTTCTATCCGTTTTAAAGCAGTTCATTCCCGTTTTATCCAGTTTAAACCAGTTTGAACCGGTTCAATCCGGTTTTATCCGGTTTAAACCGGTTAAAGCCGGTTCAATCCGGTTTTATCCTGTTTAAACCGGTTCTATCCGGCTCTATCCGGTTGAAACCGGTTTAAACTGGTTCAATCCGGTTTTATCTGGTTTAAACCGGTTAAAGACGGTTCTATCCGGTTTTATCCTGTTTAAACCGGTTCTATCCGGCTCTATCCAGTTGAAACCGGTTTAAACTGGTTCAATCCGGTTTTATCCGGTTTAAACCGGTTTAAGCCGGTTCAATCCGGTTTTATCCTGTTTAAACCGGTTCTATCCGGCTCTATCCGGTTGAAACCGGTTTAAACTGGTTCAATCCGGTTTTATCTGGTTTAAAGCGGTTCAATCCGCTTTTATCCGGTTTAAACCGGTTTAACCGGTTCAATCCGGTTTTATCCGGTTTAAACCGGTTCTATCCGGTTCTATCCGGTTTAAACCGGTTCTATCTGGTTTTATCCTGTTTAAACCGGTTAAATCTGGTTTTATCTGGTTTAAACCGTTTTAAACCGGTTCAATCGGTTTTATCCAGTTTAAAACGGTTCTATACGCTTTAAACCGGTATAAGCCGGTTCAATCCGGTTTTATCCGTTTTAAACCAGTTTGAACTGCTTCAATCCGTTTTTATCCGGTTTAAACTGGTTTCAACCGGATCAATCCGGTTTTCTCCAGCTTAAACCGGTTCTATCTGCTTCTATCCGGTTGAAACCGGTTTAAATCTGTTCAATCCGTTTTTATCCGTTTTAAAACGGTTCATTCCGGTTTCATCCGATTAGAACCGGTTTAAACCGGTTTAAACCAGTTCAATCCGGTTTCATCCAGTTTAAAACGGTTCAATCTGCTTTTATCCGTTTTAAACCGGTTTAAACCGGTTCAATTGGTTTTATCCGGTTTAAACCGGTTCTATCCGGTTCTATCCGGTTTAAACCGGTTTAAACCAGTTCATTCCGGATTTATCCGATATAAACCGGTTTAAACCTCTTCAATCCGGTTTTTTCCGGTTTAAACCGGTTTAAGCTGGTTCAATCCGGTTTTATCCGGTTTAAACCGGTTCAGTCTGGTTTTATCCGGTTTAAACCGGTTTAATCCGGTTCAATCCAGTTTTATCCGGTTTAAACAGGTTTAAACCGGTTCAATCCGGTTTTATCCGATGTAAACCGTTTTGAGCCGGTTCAATCCAGTTTTATCCGGTTTAAACCGCTTTAAGCCGGTTCAATCCGGTTTTATCCGGTTTAAACCGGTTCAATCTGGTTTTATCAGGTTTAAACGGGTTTGAACCGATTCATTCCAGTTTTCTCCGCTTTAAACCGGTTTAAGCCAGTTCAATCCGGTTTTATCCGGTTTGAACTGGTTCAATCCGGTTTTATCCGGTTTAAGCCTGTTCATTCCGGTTTATTCCGGTTTGAACCGGTTCAATCCGGATTTATCCGGTTTAAACTGGTTCAATCCGGTTTTATCCGGTTTAAACCAGTTCAATCTGGTTTTATCCGGTTTAAACCAGTTTAAACTGGTTCAAACCAGTTTAAACTGGTTCAAACCGATTTTATCAAGTTTAAATCGGTTTCAACCGGTTCAATCCGGTTTTATCCGGTTTAAACTGGTTTAAACCAGTTCAATCCGGTTTTATACGGTTTAAACAGGTTTAAACAAGTTCAATCGGTTTTATCCAGTTTAAACCGGTTCTATCCGGTTTTATCCGGTTTAAACCGGTTCATTCTGGTTTCATCCAGTTTGAACCAGTTTAAACCGGTTTAAACCAGTTCAATCCGGTTTTATCCGGTTTAAACTGGTTCTATCCGGTTCAATCCGGTTTAAACTGGTTTAAACCGGTTTAAGCCGGTTCATTCCGTGTTTATCAAGTTTAAACCTGTTCTATACGGTTCTACCCCGTTGAAACCGGTTTAAACCGGTTCAATCTGGATTTATCCAGTTTAAACCGGTTCAATCCGTTTTTATCCGGTTTAAGCCAGTTCATTCCGGTTTTATCTGGTTTAAACCAGTTTGAACCGGTTCAACCCAGTTTTATCCGGTTTAAAGCGGTTCAATCCGGTTTTATCCGCTTTAAACCAGTTCATTCCGTTTTTATCCGGTTTAAACCAGTTTGAACCGGTTCAATCCGGTTTTATCCGGTTTAAACTGGTTTAAGCCGGTTCAATATGGTTTTATCCTGTTTAAACCGGTTCTATCCGGCTCTATCCGGTTGAAACCGGTTTATACTGGTTCAATCCGGTTTTATCCGGTTTAAACCGGTTCTATCCGGTTCTATCTGGTTTAAACTGGTTCTATCTGGTTTTATCCGGTTTAAACTGGTTCTATCCAGTTTAAACCAGTTTATGCCAGTTCAATCCGGTTTTATCCGTTTTAAACCAGTTTAAACTGCTTCAATCCGTTTTTATCCGGTTTAAACTGGTTTCAGCCGGATCAATCTGGTTTTCTCCAGTTTAAACCGGTTCTATCTGGTTCTATCTGGTTGAAACCGGTTTAAACCGGTTCAATCCGGTTTTATCCGGTTTAAACCAGTTCATTCCGGTTTCATCCGGTTTGAACCAGTTTAAGCTGGTTTAAACCAGTTCAATCCGGTTTTATCCGGTTTAAACCGGTTCTATCCAGTTCAATCCAGTGTAAACTGGTTTAAACCCGTTCTGTCTGGTTTTATCCGGTTTAAAACGGTTCAATCTGGTTTTATCTGGTTTAAACCGGTTTAAATCAGTTCAATCGGTTTTATCCGGTTTAAACCGGTTCTATCCGGTTCTATCCAGTTTAAACCGGTTTAAACCAGTTCATTCCTGATTAATCCGATATAAACCGGTTTAAACTTGTTCAATCCAGTTTTATCCGGTTTAAACCGGTTTAAGCCGGTTCAATCCGGTTTTATCCAGTTTAAACCGGTTCAATCTGGTTTTATCCGGTTTAAACCGGTTTAATCCGGTTCAATCTGGTTTTATCCGGTTTAAACCGGTTAAAGCCGGTTCAATCCGGTTTTATCTGGTTTAAACCGGTTCAATCTGGTTTTATCAGGTTTAAACGGGTTTGAACCGATTCATTCCCGTTTTATCCGCTTTAAACCGGTTTAAGCCAGTTCAATCCGGTTTTATCCAGTTTAATCCGGTTCTATCCGGTTCTATCCAGTTGAAACTGGTTTAAACCGGCTCAATCCTGTTTTATCCGGTTTAAACCGGTTCAATCCATTTTTATCTGGTTTAAACCGGATCATTCCGGTTTTATCCGGTTTGAACTGGTTCAATCCGGTTTTATCTGGTTTAAACCGGTTCAATCCGGTTTTATCCGGTTTAAAGCGGTTCAATCCGGTTTTATCCAGTTGAAACCGGTTCAATCAGTTTTTATCCGGTTTAAGCCAGTTCATTCCAGTTTTTTCTGGTTTAAACTGGTTTGAACCAGTTCAATCAAGTTTTATCCGGTTTAAAGCGGTTCAATCCGGTTTTATCCGGTTTAAACCAGTTCATTCCGTTTTTATCCGGTTCAAACCAGTTTGAACCGGTTCAATCCGGTTTTATCCGGTTTAAACCGGTTTAAGCCGGTTCAATACGGTTTTATCCTGTTTAAACCGGTTCTATCCGGCTCTATCCGGTTGAAACCGGTTTATACTGGTTCAATCCGGTTTTGTCCGGTTTAAACCGGTTAAATCCGGTTTTATCCGTTTTAAACCGGTTTAACCGTTTCAATCCGGTTTTATCCGGTTTAAACCGGTTCTATCCGGTTCTATCTGGTTTAAACTGGTTCTATCTGGTTTTATCCGGTTTAAACCGGTTTAAACCGGTTCAATCGGTTTTATCCAGTTTAAACCGGTTCTATCCGGTTTAAACCAGTTTAAGCTGGTTCAATCCTGTTTTATCCGTTTTAAACCGGTTTAAACTGCTTCAATCCGTTTTTATCTGGTTTAAACTGGTTTCAGCCGGATCAATCCGGTTTTCTCCAGTTTAAACCGGTTCAATCTGGTTCTATCCGGTTGAAAACGGTTTAAACCGGTTCAATATGGTTTTATCCGGTTTAAACCAGTTCATTCCGGTTTCATCCGCTTTGAACCAGTTTAAACCGGTTTAAACCAGTTCAATCCGGTTTTATCCGGTTTAAACCGGTTCTATCCAGTTCAATCCGGTTTAAACCGGTTTAAACCCGTTCTATCCGGTTTTATCCGGTTTAAAACGGTTCAATCTTGTTTTATCTGGTTTAAACCGGTTTAAATCAGTTCAATCGGTTTTATCCGGTTTAAACCGGTTCTATCCGGTTCTATCCGGTTTAAACCGGTTTAAACCAGTTCATTCCTGATTTATCCGATATAAACCGGTTTAAACTTGTTCAATCCAGTTTTATCCGGTTTAAACCGATTTAAGCCGGTTCAATCCGGTTTTATCCAGTTTAAACCGGTTCAATCTGGTTTTATCCGGTTTAAACTGGTTTAGTCCTGCTCAATCCGGTTTTATCCGGTTTAAACCGGTTTAAGCCGGTTCAATCCGGTTTTATCCGGTTTAAACTGGTTCAATCTGGTTTTATCCGGTTTAAACCAGTTCAGTCCGGTTTTATCCGGTTTAAACCTGTTCAATCTGGTTTTAACCGGTTTAAACCGGTTCAATCCTGTTTTATCCAGTTTAAACCGGTTCATTCCGGTTTTCTCCGGTTTAAACCAGTTATATCCGTTTCTATCCGGCTTAAAACGGTATAAACGGGTTCAATCCGGTTTTATCCGGTTTAAAGCGGTTCAATCCGGTTTTATCCAGTTGAAACCGGTTTATACCGGTTCAATCCGGATTTATCCAGTATAAACCGGTTCAATCAGTTTTTATCCGGTTTAAGCCAGTTCATTCCAGTTTTTTCTGGTTTAAACTGGTTTGAACCAGTTCAATCAAGTTTTATCCGGTTTAAAGCGGTTCAATCCGGTTTTATCCGGTTTAAACCAGTTCATTCCGTTTTTATCCGGTTCAAACCAGTTTGAACCGGTTCAATCCGGTTTTATCAGGTTTAAACCGGTTTAAGCCGGTTCAATACGGTTTTATCCTGTTTAAACCGGTTCTATCCGGCTCTATCCGGTTGAAACCGGTTTATACTGGTTCAATCCGGTTTTGTCCGGTTTAAACCGGTTAAATCCGGTTTTATCCGTTTTAAACCGGTTTAACCGTTTCAATCCGGTTTTATCCGGTTTAAACCGGTTCTATCCGGTTCTATCTGGTTTAAACTGGTTCTATCTGGTTTTATCCTGTTTAAACCTGTTTAAACCGGTTCAATCGGTTTTATCCAGTTTAAACCGGTTCTATCCGGTTTAAACCAGTTTAAGCCGGTTCAATCCTGTTTTATCCGTTTTAAACCGGTTTAAACTGCTTCAATCCGTTTTTATCTGGTTTAAACTGGTTTCAGCCGGATCAATCCGGTTTTCTCCAGTTTAAACCGGTTCTATCTGGTTCTATCCGGTTGAAAACGGTTTAAACCGGTTCAATACGGTTTTATCCGGTTTAAACCAGTTCATTCCGGTTTCATCCGCTTTGAACCAGTTTAAACCGGTTTAAACCAGTTCAATCCGGTTTTATCCGGTTTAAACCGGTTCTATCCAGTTCAATCCGGTTTAAACCAGTTTAAACCCGTTCTATCCGGTTTTATCCGGTTTAAAACGGTTCAATCTTGTTTTATCTGGTTTAAACCGGTTTAAATCAGTTCAATCGGTTTTATCCGGTTTAAACCGGTTCTATCCGGTTCTATCCGGTTTAAACCGGTTTAAACCAGTTCATTCCTGATTTATCCGATATAAACCGGTTTAAACTTGTTCAATCCAGTTTTATCCGGTTTAAACCGGTTTAAGCCGGTTCAATCCGGTTTTATCCAGTTTAAACCGGTTCAATCTGGTTTTATCCGGTTTAAACTGGTTTAGTCCTGCTCAATCCGGTTTTATCCGGTTTAAACCGGTTTAAGCCGGTTCAATCCGGTTTTATCCGGTTTAAACTGGTTCAATCTGGTTTTATCCGGTTTAAACCAGTTCAGTCCGGTTTTATCCGGTTTAAACCTGTTCAATCTGGTTTTAACCGGTTTAAACCGGTTCAATCCTGTTTTATCCAGTTTAAACCGGTTCATTCCGGTTTTCTCCGGTTTAAACCAGTTATATCCGGTTCTATCCGGCTTAAAACGGTATAAACGGGTTCAATCCGGTTTTATGCGGTTTAAACCGGTTTAAAGGGGTTCAATCCGGTTTTATCCGGTTTAAACCAGTTCAATCCAGTCTTATCCGGTTTACAATGGTTCTATTCATTTCTATTTGGTTTTATCAGGTTTTATCTGGTTCTATCCGGTTTTATCTGGTTTAAACCCGTTCAATGCTGTCTTATCCGGTTTAAACCGGTTTACAGCGGTTCAATCCGATTTTATCCGGTTTAAACCGGTTCAATCTGGTTTTATCCAGTTTAAATCGGTTTCAACCGGTTCAATCCGGTTTTATCCGGTTTAAACTGGTTTAAACCGGTTCAATCCGGTTTTATACGGTTTAAACCGGTTTAAACAGGTTCAATCGGTTTTATCCAGTTTAAACCGGTTCTATCCAGTTTTATCCGGTTTAAACTGGTTCATTCTGGTTTCATCCAGTTTGAACCAGTTTAAACCGGTTTAAACCAGTTCAATCCGGTTTTATCCGGTTTAAACCGGTTCAATCCAGTTCTATCCGTTTTAAAGCAGTTCATTCCGGTTTTATCCAGTTTAAACCAGTTTGAACTGGTTCAATCCGGTTTTATCCGGTTTAAACCGGTTAAAGCCGGTTCAATCCGGTTTTATCCTGTTTAAACCGGTTCTATCCGGCTCTATCCGGTTGAAACCGGTTTAAACTGGTTCAATCCGGTTTTATCTGGTTTAAACCGGTTAAAGCCGGTTCAATCCGGTTTTATCCTGTTTAAACCGGTTCTATCCGGCTCTATCCAGTTGAAACCGGTTTAAACTGGTTCAATCCGGTTTTATCCGGTTTAAACCGGTTTAAGCCGGTTCAATCCGGTTTTATCCTGTTTAAACTGGTTCTATCCGGCTCTATCTGGTTGAAACCGGTTTAAACTGGTTCAATCCGGTTTTATCTGGTTTAAAGCGGTTCAATCCGCTTTTATCCGGTTTAAACCAGTTTGAACTGCTTCAATCCGTTTTTATCCGGTTTAAACTGGTTTCAACCGGATCAATCCGGTTTTCTCCAGCTTAAACCGGTTCTATCTGCTTCTATCCGGTTGAAACCGGTTTAAATCTGTTCAATCCGTTTTTATCCGTTTTAAAACGGTTCATTCCGGTTTCATCCGATTAGAACCGGTTTAAACCGGTTTAAACCAGTTCAATCCGGTTTCATCCAGTTTAAAACGGTTCAATCTGCTTTTATCCGTTTTAAACCGGTTTAAACCGGTTCAATTGGTTTTATCCGGTTTAAACCGGTTCTATCCGGTTCTATCCGGTTTAAACCGGTTTAAACCAGTTCATTCCTGATTTATCCGATATAAACCGGTTTAAACTTGTTCAATCCAGTTTTATCCGGTTTAAACCGGTTTAAGCCGGTTCAATCCGGTTTTATCCAGTTTAAACCGGTTCAATCTGGTTTTATCCGGTTTAAACTGGTTTAGTCCTGCTCAATCCGGTTTTATCCGGTTTAAACCGGTTTAAGCCGGTTCAATCCGGTTTTATCCGGTTTAAACTGGTTCAATCTGGTTTTATCCGGTTTAAACCAGTTCAGTCCGGTTTTATCCGGTTTAAACCTGTTCAATCTGGTTTTAACCGGTTTAAACCGGTTCAATCCTATTTTATCCAGTTTAAACCGGTTCATTCCGGTTTTCTCCGGTTTAAACCAGTTATATCCGGTTCTATCCGGCTTAAAACGGTATAAACGGGTTCTATCCGGTTTTATCTGGTTTAAACCCGTTCAATGCGGTCTTATCCGGTTTAAACCGGTTTACAGCGGTTCAATCCGATTTTATCCGGTTTAAACCGGTTCAATCTGGTTTTATCCAGTTTAAATCGGTTTCAACCGGTTCAATCCGGTTTTATCCGGTTTAAACTGGTTTAAACCGGTTCAATCCGGTTTTCTACGGTTTAAACCGGTTTAAACAGGTTCAATCGGTTTTATCCAGTTTAAACCGGTTCTATCCAGTTTTATCCGGTTTAAACTGGTTCATTCTGGTTTCATCCAGTTTGAACCAGTTTAAACCGGTTTAAACCAGTTCAATACGGTTTTATCCGGTTTAAACTGGTTCTATCCGGTTCAATCCGGTTTAAACTGGTTTAAACCGGTTTAAGCCGGTTCAATCCGGGTTTATCCAGTTTAAATCTGTTCTATCTGGTTCTATCCAGTTGAAACCGGTTTAAACCGGTTCAATCAGGTTTTATCCGGTTTAAACCGGTTCAATCCAGTTCTATCCGTTTTAAAGCAGTTCATTCCGGTTTTATCCAGTTTAAACCAGTTTGAACCGGTTCAATCCAGTTTTATCCGGTTTAAACCGGTTAAAGCCGGTTCAATCCGGTTTTATCCTGTTTAAACCGGTTCTATCCGGCTCTATCCGGTTGAAACCGGTTTAAACTGGTTCAATCCGGTTTTATCTGGTTTAAACCGGTTAAAGCTGGTTCAATCCGGTTTTATCCTGTTTAAACCGGTTCTATCCGGCTCTATCCAGTTGAAACCGGTTTAAACTGGTTCAATCCGGTTTTATCCGGTTTAAACCGGTTTAAGCCGGTTCAATCCGGTTTTATCCTGTTTAAACCGGTTCTATCCGGCTCTATCCGGTTGAAACCGGTTTAAACTGGTTCAATCCGGTTTTATCTGGTTTAAAGCGGTTCAATCCGCTTTTATCCGGTTTAAACCGGTTTAAGCCAGTTCAATCCGGTTTTATCCAGTTTAATCCGGTTCTATCCGGTTCTATCCAGTTGAAACTGGTTTAAACCGGCTCAATCCTGTTTTATCCGGTTTAAACCGGTTCAATCCATTTTTATCTGGTTTAAACCGGATCATTCCGGTTTTATCCGGTTCGAACTGGTTCAATCCGGTTTTATCTGGTTTAAACCGGTTCAATCCGGTTTTATCCGGTTTAAAGCGGTTCAATCCGGTTTTATCCAGTTGAAACCGGTTTATACCGGTTCAATCCGGATTTATCCAGTTTAAACCGGTTCAATCAGTTTTTATCCGGTTTAAGCCAGTTCATTCCAATTTTTTCTGGTTTAAACTGGTTTGAACCAGTTCAATCAAGTTTTATCCGGTTTAAAGCGGTTCAATCCGGTTTTATCCGGTTTAAACCAGTTCATTCCGTTTTTATCCGGTTCAAACCAGTTTGAACAGGTTCAATCCGGTTTTATCCGGTTTAAACCGGTTTCAGCCGGTTCAATACGGTTTTATCCTGTTTAAACCGGTTCTATCCGGCTCTATCCGGTTGAAACCGGTTTATACTGGTTCAATCCGGTTTTGTCCGGTTTAAACCGGTTAAATCCGGTTTTATCCGGTTTAAACCGGTTCTATCCGGTTCTATCTGTTTTAAACTGGTTCTATCTGGTTTTATCCGGTTTAAACCGGTTTAAACCGGTTCAATCGGTTTTATCCAGTTTAAACCGGTTCTATCCGGTTTAAACCAGTTTAAGCCGGTTCAATCCTGTTTTATCCGTTTTAAACCGGTTTAAACTGCTTCAATCCGTTTTTATCTGGTTTAAACTGGTTTCAGCCGGATCAATCCGGTTTTCTCCAGTTTAAACCGGTTCTATCTGGTTCTATCCGGTTGAAAACGGTTTAAACCGGTTCAATACGGTTTTATCCGGTTTAAACCAGTTCATTCCGGTTTCATCCGCTTTGAACCAGTTTAAACCGGTTTAAACCAGTTCAATCCGGTTTTATCCGGTTTAAACCGGTTCTATCCAGTTCAATCCGGGTTAAACCAGTTTAAACCCGTTCTATCCTGTTTTATCCGGTTTAAAACGGTTCAATCTTGTTTTATCTGGTTTAAACCGGTTTAAATCAGTTCAATCGGTTTTATCCGGTTTAAACCGGTTCTATCCGGTTCTATCCGGTTTAAACCGGTTTAAACCAGTTCATTCCTGATTTATCCGATATAAACCGGTTTAAACTTGTTCAATCCAGTTTTATCCGGTTTAAACCGGTTTAAGCCGGTTCAATCCGGTTTTATCCAGTTTAAACCGGTTCAATCTGGTTTTATCCGGTTTAAACTGGTTTAGTCCTGCTCAATCCGGTTTTATCCGGTTTAAACCGGTTTAAGCCGGTTCAATCCGGTTTTATCCGGTTTAAACTGGTTCAATCTGGTTTTATCCGGTTTAAACCAGTTCAGTCCGGTTTTATCCGGTTTAAACCTGTTCAATCTGGTTTTAACCGGTTTAAACCGGTTCAATCCTATTTTATCCAGTTTAAACCGGTTCATTCCGGTTTTCTCCGGTTTAAACCAGTTATATCCGGTTCTATCCGGCTTAAAACGGTATAAACGGGTTCTATCCGGTTTTATCTGGTTTAAACCCGTTCAATGCGGTCTTATCCGGTTTAAACCGGTTTACAGCGGTTCAATCCGATTTTATCCGGTTTAAACCGGTTCAATCTGGTTTTATCCAGTTTAAATCGGTTTCAACCGGTTCAATCCGGTTTTATCCGGTTTAAACTGGTTTAAACCGGTTCAATCCGGTTTTCTACGGTTTAAACCGGTTTAAACAGGTTCAATCGGTTTTATCCAGTTTAAACCGGTTCTATCCAGTTTTATCCGGTTTAAACTGGTTCATTCTGGTTTCATCCAGTTTGAACCAGTTTAAACCGGTTTAAACCAGTTCAATACGGTTTTATCCGGTTTAAACTGGTTCTATCCGGTTCAATCCGGTTTAAACTGGTTTAAACCGGTTTAAGCCGGTTCAATCCGGGTTTATCCAGTTTAAATCTGTTCTATCTGGTTCTATCCAGTTGAAACCGGTTTAAACCGGTTCAATCAGGTTTTATCCGGTTTAAACCGGTTCAATCCAGTTCTATCCGTTTTAAAGCAGTTCATTCCGGTTTTATCCAGTTTAAACCAGTTTGAACCGGTTCAATCCAGTTTTATCCGGTTTAAACCGGTTAAAGCCGGTTCAATCCGGTTTTATCCTGTTTAAACCGGTTCTATCCGGCTCTATCCGGTTGAAACCGGTTTAAACTGGTTCAATCCGGTTTTATCTGGTTTAAACCGGTTAAAGCTGGTTCAATCCGGTTTTATCCTGTTTAAACCGGTTCTATCCGGCTCTATCCAGTTGAAACCGGTTTAAACTGGTTCAATCCGGTTTTATCCGGTTTAAACCGGTTTAAGCCGGTTCAATCCGGTTTTATCCTGTTTAAACCGGTTCTATCCGGCTCTATCCGGTTGAAACCGGTTTAAACTGGTTCAATCCGGTTTTATCTGGTTTAAAGCGGTTCAATCCGCTTTTATCCGGTTTAAACCGGTTTAACCGGTTCAATCCGGTTTTATCCGGTTTAAACCGGTTCTATCCGGTTCTATCCGGTTTAAACCGGTTCTATCTGGTTTTATCCTGTTTAAACCGGTTAAATCTGGTTTTATCTGGTTTAAACCGTTTTAAACCGGTTCAATCGGTTTTATCCAGTTTAAAACGGTTCTATACGCTTTAAACCGGTATAAGCCGGTTCAATCCGGTTTTATCCATTTTAAACCAGTTTGAACTGCTTCAATCCGTTTTTATCCGGTTTAAACTGGTTTCAGCCGGATCAATGTGGTTTTCTCCAGTTTAAACCGGTTCTATCTGGTTCTATCCGGTTGAAACCGGTTTAAACCGGTTCAATCCGGTTTTATCCGGTTTAAACCAGTTCATTCCGGTTTCATCCGGTTTGAACCAGTTTAAGCCGGTTTAAACCAGTTCAATCCGGTTTTATCCGGTTTAAACCGGTTCTATCCAGTTCAATCCGGTTTAAACTGGTTTAAACCCGTTCTGTCCGGTTTTATCCGGTTTAAAACGGTTCAATCTGGTTTTATCTGGTTTAAACCGGTTTAAATCAGTTCAATCGGTTTTATCCGGTTTAAACCGGTTCTATCCGGTTCTATCCGGTTTAAACCGGTTTAAACCAGTTCATTCCTGATTTATCCGATATAAACCGGTTTAAACTTGTTCAATCCAGTTTTATCCGGTTTAAACCGGTTTAAGCCGGTTCAATCCGGTTTTATCCAGTTTAAACCGGTTCAATCTGGTTTTATCCGGTTTAAACTGGTTTAGTCCTGCTCAATCCGGTTTTATCCGGTTTAAACCGGTTTAAGCCGGTTCAATCCGGTTTTATCCGGTTTAAACTGGTTCAATCTGGTTTTATCCGGTTTAAACCAGTTCAGTCCGGTTTTATCCGGTTTAAACCTGTTCAATCTGGTTTTAACCGGTTTAAACCGGTTCAATCCTGTTTTATCCAGTTTAAACCGGTTCATTCCGGTTTTCTCCGGTTTAAACCAGTTATATCCGTTTCTATCCGGCTTAAAACGGTATAAACGGGTTCAATCCGGTTTTATGCGGTTTAAACCGGTTTAAAGGGGTTCAATCCAGTTTTATCCGGTTTAAACCAGTTCAATCCAGTCTTATCCGGTTTACAATGGTTCTATTCATTTCTATTTGGTTTTATCAGGTTTTATCTGGTTCTATCCGGTTTTATCTGGTTTAAACCCGTTCAATGCGGTCTTATCCGGTTTAAACCGGTTTACAGCGGTTCAATCCGATTTTATCCGGTTTAAACCAGTTCAATCTGGTTTTATCCAGTTTAAATCGGTTTCAACCGGTTATATCCGGTTTTATCCGGTTTAAACTGGTTTAAACCGGTTCAATCCGGTTTTATACGGTTTAAACCGGTTTAAACAGGTTCAATCGGTTTTATCCAGTTTAAACCGGTTCTATCCAGTTTTATCCGGTTTAAACTGGTTCATTCTGGTTTCATCCAGTTTGAACCAGTTTAAACCGGTTTAAACCAGTTCAATCCGGTTTTATCCGGTTTAAACTGGTTCTATCCGGTTCAATCCGGTTTAAACTGGTTTAAACCAGTTTAAGCCGGTTCAATCCGGGTTTATCCAGTTTAAATCTGTTCTATCTGGTTCTATCCAGTTGAAACCGGTTTAAACCGGTTCAATCAGGTTTTATCCGGTTTAAACCGGTTCAATCCAGTTCTATCCGTTTTAAAGCAGTTCATTCCGGTTTTATCCAGTTTAAACCAGTTTGAACCGGTTCAATCCGGTTTTATCCGGTTTAAACCGGTTAAAGCCGGTTCAATCCGGTTTTATCCTGTTTAAACCGGTTCTATCCGGCTCTATCCGGTTGAAACCGGTTTAAACTGGTTCAATCCGGTTTTATCTGGTTTAAACCGGTTAAAGCCGGTTCAATCCGGTTTTATCCTGTTTAAACCGGTTCTATCCGGCTCTATCCAGTTGAAACCGGTTTAAACTGGTTCAATCCGGTTTTATCCGGTTTAAACCGGTTTAAGCCGGTTCAATCCGGTTTTATCCAGTTTAAACCGGTTCTATCCGGCTCTATCCGGTTGAAACCGGTTTAAACTGGTTCAATCCGGTTTTATCTGGTTTAAAGCGGTTCAATCCGCTTTTATCCGGTTTAAACCGGTTTAACCAGTTCAATCCGGTTTTATCCGGTTTAAACCGGTTCTATCCGGTTCTATCCGGTTTAAACCGGTTCTATCTGGTTTTATCCTGTTTAAACCAGTTAAATCTGGTTTTATCTGGTTTAAACCGTTTTAAACCGGTTCAATCGGTTTTATCCAGTTTAAAACGGTTCTATACGCTTTAAACCGGTATAAGCCGGTTCAATCCGGTTTTATCCATTTTAAACCAGTTTGAACTGTTTCAATCCGTTTTTATCCGGTTTAAACTGGTTTCAACCGGATCAATCCGGTTTTCTCCAGCTTAAACCGGTTCTATCTGCTTCTATCCGGTTGAAACCAGTTTAAATCTGTTCAATCAGTTTTTATCCGTTTTAAAACGGTTCATTCCGGTTTCATCCGATTAGAACCGGTTTAAACCGGTTTAAACCAGTTCAATCCGGTTTCATCCAGTTTAAAACGGTTCAATCTGCTTTTATCCGTTTTAAACCGGTTTAAACCGGTTCAATTGGTTTTATCCGGTTTAAACCGGTTCTATCCGGTTCTATCCGGTTTAAACCGGTTTAAACCAGTTCATTCCAGATTTATCCGATATAAACCGGTTTAAACCTCTTCAATCCGGTTTTTTCCGGTTTAAACCGGTTTAAGCTGGTTCAATCCGGTTTTATCCGGTTTAAACCGGTTCAGTCTGGTTTTATCCGGTTTAAACCGGTTTAATCCGGTTCAATCCAGTTTTATCCGGTTTAAACAGGTTTAAACCGGTTCAATCCGGTTTTATCCGATGTAAACCGTTTTGAGCCGGTTCAATCCGGTTTTATCCGGTTTAAACCGCTTTAAGCCGGTTCAATCCGGTTTTATCCGGTTTAAACAAGTTCAATCTGGTTTTATCAGGTTTAAACGGGTTTGAACCGATTCATTCCAGTTTTCTCCGCTTTAAACCGGTTTAAGCCAGTTCAATCCGGTTTTATCCGGTTTAAACCAGTTCAATCCAGTCTTATCCGGTTTACAATGGTTCTATTCATTTCTATTTGGTTTTATCAGGTTTTATCTGGTTCTATCCGGTTTTATCTGGTTTAAACCCGTTCAATGCGGTCTTATCCGGTTTAAACCGGTTTACAGCGGTTCAATCCGATTTTATCCGGTTTAAACCGGTTCAATCTGGTTTTATCCAGTTTAAATCGGTTTCAACCGGTTCAATCTGGTTTTATCCGGTTTAAACTGGTTTAAACCGGTTCAATCCGGTTTTATACGGTTTAAACCGGTTTAAACAGGTTCAATCGGTTTTATCCAGTTTAAACCGGTTCTATCCGGTTTTATCCGGTTTAAACTGGTTCATTCTGGTTTCATCCAGTTTGAACCAGTTTAAACCGGTTTAAACCAGTTCAATACGGTTTTATCCGGTTTAAACTGGTTCTATCCGGTTCAATCCGGTTTAAACTGGTTTAAACCGGTTTTAAGCCGGTTCAATCCGGATTTATCCAGTTTAAATCTGTTCTATCTGGTTCTATCCAGTTGAAACCGGTTTAAACCGGTTCAATCAGGTTTTATCCGGTTTAAACCGGTTCAATCCAGTTCTATCCGTTTTAAAGCAGTTCATTCCGGTTTTATCCAGTTTAAAACGGTTCTATCCGTCTCTATCCAGTTGAAACCGGTTTAAACTGGTTCAATCCGGTTTTATCCGGTTTAAAACCGGTTTAAGCCGGTTCAATCCTGTTTTATCCTGTTTAAACCGGTTCTATCCGGCTCTATCCGGTTGAAACCGGTTTAAACTGATTCAATCCGGTTTTATCTGGTTTAAAGCGGTTCAATCCGCTTTTATCCGGTTTAAACCGGTTTAACCGGTTCAATCCGGTTTTATCCGGTTTAAACCGGTTCTATCCGGTTCTTCCGGTTCAAACCGGTTCAATCTGGTTTTATCAGGTTTAAACGGGTTTGAACCGATTCATTCCAGTTTTCTCCGCTTTAAACCGGTTTAAGCCAGTTCAATCCGGTTTTATCCAGTATGAACCGGTTCAATCCGGTTTTATCCGGTTTGAACTGGTTCAATCCGGTTTTATCCGGTTTAAGCCTGTTCATTCCGGTTTATTCCGGTTTGAACCGGTTCAATCCGGATTTATCCGGTTTAAACTGGTTCAATCCGGTTTTATCCGGTTTAAACCGGTTCAATCTGGTTTTATCCGGTTTAAACCAGTTCAGTCCGGTTTTATCCGGTTTAAACCTGTTCAATCTGGTTTTATCCGGTTTAAACCAGTTCAATCCTGTTTTATCCAGTTTAAACCGGTTCATTCCGGTTTTCTCCGGTTTAAACCAGTTATATCCGGTTCTATCCGGCTTTAAAACGTTATAAACGGGTTCAATCCGGTTTTATGCGGTTTAAACAGTTTAAAGTGGTTCAATCCGGTTTTATCCGGTTTAAACCAGTTCAATCCTGTCTTATCCGGTTTACAATGGTTCTATTCATTTCTATTTGGTTTTATCAGGTTTTATCTGGTTCTATCCGGTTTTATCTGGTTTAAACCGGTTCAATGCGGTCTTATCCGGTTTAAACCGGTTTACAGCGGTTCAATCCGGTTTTATCCGGTTTAAACCGGTTCAATCTGGTTTTATCCGGTTTAAACCAGTTTAAACTGGTTCAATCCGATTTTATCAAGTTTAAATCGATTTCAACCGGTTCAATCCGGTTTAATACGGTTTAAACTGGTTTAAAACAAGTTCAATCGGTTTTATCTAGTTTAAACCGGTTCTATCTGGTTTTATCCGGTTTAAAACCGGTTCATTCTGGTTTCATCCAGTTTGATCCAGTTTAAACCGGTTTAAACCAGTTCAATCCGGTTTTATCCGGTTTAAACTGGTTCTATCCGGTTCAATCCGGTTTAAACTGGTTTAAACCGGTTTAAGCCGGTTTAATCCGGGTTTATCCAGTTTAAACCTGTTCTATCCGGTTCTATCCGGCTGAAACCGGTTTAAACCGGTTCATTCCGGTTTTATCCGGTTTAAACCGGTTCAATCCAGTTCTATCCGTTTTAAACCAGTTCATTCCGGTTTTATACAGTTTAAACCAGTTTGAACCGGTTCAATCCGGTTTTATCCGGTTTAAACCGGTTCTATCTGGTTTTATCCGGTTTAAACCGGTTCAATCTGCTTTTATCCGTTTTAAACCGGTTTAAACCGGTTCAATCGGTTTTATCCGGTTTAAACCGGTTCTATCCGGTTCTATCCGTTTAAAGCGGTTTAAACCAGTTCATTCCGGATTTATCCGAAATAAACCGGTTTAAACTTCTTCAATCCGGTTTTATCCGGTTTAAACCGGTTTAAAGCTGGTTCAATCCGGTTTTATCTGGTTTAAACCGGTTCAGTCTGGTTTTATCCGGTTTAAACCGGTTCAATCTGGTTTTATCTGGTTTAAACCGTTTTAAACCGGTTCAATCGGTTTTATCCAGTTTAAACCGGTTCTATACGGTTTAAACCGGTATAAGCCGGTTCAATCCGGTTTTATCCTTTTTAAACCAGTTTGAACTGCTTCAATCCGTTTTTATCCGGTTTAAACTGGTTTCAACCGGATCAATCCGGTTTTCTCCAGCTTAAACCGGTTCTATCTGCTTCTATCCGGTTGAAACCGGTTTAAATCGGTTCAATCCGTTTTTATCCGTTTTAAACCGGTTCATTCCGGTTTCATCCGATTTGAACCGGTTTAAACCGGTTTAAACCAGTTCAATCCGGTTTCATCCAGTTTAAAACGGTTCAATCTGCTTTTATCCGTTTTAAACCGGTTTAAACCGGTTCAATCGGTTTTATCCGGTTTAAACCGGTTCTATCCGGTTCTATCCGGTTTAAACTGGTTTAAACCAGTTCATTCCTGATTTATCTGATATAAACCGGTTTAAACTTGTTCAATCCAGTTTTATCCGGTTTAAACCGGTTTAAGCCGGTTCAATCCGGTTTTATCCAGTTTAAACCGGTTCAATCTGGTTTTATCCGGTTTAAACTGGTTTAGTCCTGCTCAATCCGGTTTTATCCGGTTTAAACCGGTTTAAGCCGGTTCAATCCGGTTTTATCCGGTTTAAACTGGTTCAATCTGGTTTTATCTGGTTTAAACCAGTTCAGTCCGGTTTTATCCGGTTTAAACCTGTTCAATCTGGTTTTAACCGGTTTAAACCGGTTCAATCTGGTTTTATCCAGTTTAAATCGGTTTCAACCGGTTCAATCCGGTTTTATCCGGTTTAAACTGGTTTAAACCGGTTCAATCCGGTTTTATACGGTTTAAACCGGTTTAAACAGGTTCAATCGGTTTTATCCAGTTTAAACCGGTTCTATCCGGTTTTATCCGGTTTAAACTGGTTCATTCTGGTTTCATCCAGTTTGAACCAGTTTAAACCGGTTTAAACCAGTTCAATCCGGTTTTATCCGGTTTAAACTGGTTCTATCCGGTTCAATCCGTTTTAAACTGGTTTAAACCGGTTTAAGCCGGTTCAATCCGGGTTTATCCAGTTTAAATCTGTTCTATCTGGTTCTATCCAGTTGAAACCGGTTTAAACCGGTTCAATCAGGTTTTATCCGGTTTAAACCGGTTCAATCCAGTTCTATCCGTTTTAAAGCAGTTCATTCCGGTTTTATCCAGTTTAAACCAGTTTGAACCGGTTCAATCCGGTTTTATCCGGTTTAAACCGGTTAAAGCCGGTTCAATCCGGTTTTAACCGGTTTAAACCGGTTCTATCCGGCTCTATCCGGTTGAAACCGGTTTAAACTGGTTCAATCCGGTTTTATCCGGTTTAAACCGGTTTAAGCCGGTTCAATCCGGTTTTATCCTGTTTAAACCGGTTCTATCCGGCTCTATCCAGTTGAAACCGGTTTAAACTGGTTCAATCCGTTTTTATCCGGTTTAAACCGGTTTAAGCCGGTTCAATCCGGTTTTATCCTGTTTAAACCGGTTCTATCCGGCTCTATCCGGTTGAAACCGGTTTAAACTGGTTCAATCCGGTTTTATCTGGTTTAAAGCGGTTCAATCCGCTTTTATCCGGTTTAACCCGGTTTAACCGGTTCAATCCGGTTTTATCCGGTTTAAACCGGTTCTATCCGGTTCTATCCGGTTTAAACCGGTTCTATCTGGTTTTATCCTGTTTAAACCGGTTAAATCTGGTTTTATCTGGTTTAAACCGTTTTAAACCGGTTCAATCGGTTTTATCCAGTTTAAAACGGTTCTATACGCTTTAAACCGGTATAAGCCGGTTCAATCCGGTTTTATCCGTTTTAAACCAGTTTGAACTGCTTCAATCCGTTTTTATCCGGTTTAAACTGGTTTCAACCGGATCAATCCGGTTTTCTCCAGCTTAAACCGGTTCTATCTGCTTCTATCCGGTTGAAACCGGTTTAAATCTGTTCAATCCGTTTTTATCCGTTTTAAAACGGTTCATTCCGGTTTCATCCGATTAGAACCGGTTTAAACCGGTTTAAACCAGTTCAATCCGGTTTCATCCAGTTTAAAACGGTTCAATCTGCTTTTATCCGTTTTAAACCGGTTTAAACCGGTTCAATTGGTTTTATCCGGTTTAAACCGGTTCTATCCGGTTCTATCCGGTTTAAACCGGTTTAAACCAGTTCATTCCGGATTTATCCGATATAAACCGGTTTAAACCTCTTCAATCCGGTTTTTTCCGGTTTAAACCGGTTTAAGCTGGTTCAATCCGGTTTTATCCGGTTTAAACCGGTTCAGTCTGGTTTTATCCGGTTTAAACCGGTTTAATCCGGTTCAATCCAGTTTTATCCGGTTTAAACAGGTTTAAACCGGTTCAATCCGGTTTTATCCGATGTAAACCGTTTTGAGCCGGTTCAATCCGGTTTTATCCGGTTTAAACCGCTTTAAGCCGGTTCAATCCGGTTTTATCCGGTTTAAACCGGTTCAAACTGGTTTTATCAGGTTTAAACGGGTTTGAACCGATTCATTCCAGTTTTCTCCGCTTGAAACCGGTTTAAGCCAGTTCAATCCGGTTTTATCCAGTATGAACCGGTTCAATCCGGTTTTATCCGGTTTGAACTGGTTCAATCCGGTTTTATCCGGTTTAAGCCTGTTCATTCCGGTTTATTCCGGTTTGAACCGGTTCAATCCGGATTTATCCGGTTTAAACTGGTTCAATCCGGTTTTATCCGGTTTAAACCGGTTCAATCTGGTTTTATCCGGTTTAAACCAGTTCAGTCCGGTTTTATCCGGTTTAAACCTGTTCAATCTGGTTTTATCCGGTTTAAACCGGTTCAATCCTGTTTTATCCAGTTTAAACCGGTTCATTCCGGTTTTCTCCGGTTTAAACCAGTTATATCCGGTTCTATCCGGCTTAAAACGTTATAAACGGGTTCAATCCGGTTTTATGCGGTTTAAACCAGTTTAAAGTGGTTCAATCCGGTTTTATCCGGTTTAAACCAGTTCAATCCTGTCTTATCCGGTTTACAATGGTTCTATTCATTTCTATTTGGTTTTATCAGGTTTTATCTGGTTCTATCCGGTTTTATCTGGTTTAAACCGGTTCACTGCGGTCTTATCCGGTTTAAACCGGTTTACAGCGGTTCAATCCGGTTTTATCCGGTTTAAACCGGTTCAATCTGGTTTTATCCGGTTTAAACCAGTTTAAACTGGTTCAATCCGATTTTATCAAGTTTAAATCGATTTCAACCGGTTCAATCCGGTTTTATACGGTTTAAACCGGTTTAAACAAGTTCAATCGGTTTTATCTAGGTTAAACCGGTTCTATCTGGTTTTATCCGGTTTAAACCGGTTCATTCTGGTTTAATCCAGTTTGATCCAGTTTAAACCGGTTTAAACCAGTTCAATCCGGTTTTATCCGGTTTAAACTGGTTCTATCCGGTTCAATCCGGTTTAAACTGGTTTAAACCGGTTTAAGCCGGTTCAATCCGGGTTTATCCAGTTTAAACCTGTTCTATCCGGTTCTATCCGGCTGAAACCGGTTTAAACCGTTTCAATCCGGTTTTATCCGGTTTAAACCGGTTCAATCCAGTTCTATCCGTTTTAAACCAGTTCATTCCGATTTTATCCAGTTTAAACCAGTTTGAACCGGTTCAATCCGGTTTTATCCGGTGTAAACCGGTTCTATCTGGTTTTATCCGGTTTAAACCGGTTCAATCTGGTTTTATCTGGTTTAAACCGTTTTAAACCGGTTCAATCGGTTTTATCCAGTTTAAACCGGTTCTATACGGTTTAAACCGGTATAAGCCGGTTCAATCCGGTTTTATCCGTTTTAAACCAGTTTGAACTGCTTCAATCCGTTTTTATCCGGTTTAAACTGGTTTCAACCGGATCAATCCGGTTTTCTCCAGCTTAAACCGGTTCTATCTGCTTCTATCCGGTTGAAACCGGTTTAAATCAGTTCAATCCGTTTTTATCCGTTTTAAACCGGTTCATTCCGGTTTCATCCGATTTGTACCGGTTTAAACCGGTTTAAACCAGTTCAATCCGGTTTCATCCAGTTTAAAACGGATCAATCTGCTTTTATCCGTTTTAAACCGGTTTAAACCGGTTCAATCGGTTTTATCCGGTTTAAACCGGTTCTATCCGGTTCTATCCGTTTAAAGCGGTTTAAACCAGTTCATTCCGGATTTATCCGAAATAAACCGGTTTAAACTTCTTCAATCCGGTTTTATCCGGTATAAACCGGTTTAAGCTGGTTCAATCCGGTTTTATCCGGTTTAAACCGGTTCAGTCTGGTTTTATCCGGTTTAAACCGGTTCAATCTGGTTTTATCTGGTTTAAACCGTTTTAAACCGGTTCAATCGGTTTTATCCAGTTTAAAACGGTTCTATACGCTTTAAACCGGTATAAGCCGGTTCAATCCGGTTTTATCCGTTTTAAACCAGTTTGAACTGCTTCAATCCGTTTTTATCCGGTTTAAACTGGTTTCAACCGGATCAATCTGGTTTTCTCCAGCTTAAACCGGTTCTATCTGCTTCTATCCGGTTGAAACCGGTTTAAATCGGTTCAATCCGTTTTTATCCGTTTTAAACCGGTTCATTCCGGTTTCATCCGATTTGAACCGGTTTAAACCGGTTTAAACCAGTTCAATCCGGTTTCATCCAGTTTAAAACGGTTCAATCTGCTTTTATCCGTTTTAAACCGGTTTAAACCGGTTCAATCGGTTTTATCCGGTTTAAACCGGTTCTATCCGGTTCTATCCGGTTTAAACCGGTTTAAACCAGTTCATTCCGGATTTATCCGAAATAAACCGGTTTAAACTTCTTCAATCCGGTTTTATCCGGTTTAAACCGGTTTAAGCTGGTTCAATCCGGTTTTATACGGTTTAAACCGGTTCAGTCTGGTTTTATCCGGTTTAAACCGGTTTAATCCGGTTCAATCCAGTTTTATCCGGTTTAAACAGGTTTAAACCGGTTCAATCCGGTTTTATCCGGTGTAAACCGGTTTGAGCCGGTTCAATCCGGTTTTATCCGGTTTAAACCGCTTTAAGCCGGTTCAATCCGGTTTTATCCGGTTTAAACCGGTTCAATCTGGTTTTATCAGGTTTAAACGGGTTTGAACCGATTCATTCCAGTTTTCTCCGCTTTAAACCGGTTTAAGCCGGTTCAATCCGGTTTTATCCGGTTTAAACCGGTTCAATCCGGTTTTATCTGTTTTAAACCGGATCATTCCGGTTTTATCCGGTTTGAACCAGTTCAAACCAGTTTTATCTGGTGTAAACCGGTATAAGCCGGTTCAATCCGGTTTTATCCGTTTTAAACCAGTTTGAACTGCTTCAATCCGTTTTTATCCGGTTTAAACTGGTTTCAACCGGATCAATCCGGTTTTCTCCAGCTTAAACCGGTTCTATCTGCTTCTATCCGGTTGAAACCGGTTTAAATCGGTTCAATCCGTTTTTATCCGTTTTAAACCGGTTCATTCCGGTTTCATCCGATTTGAACCGGTTTAAACCGGTTTAAACCAGTTCAATCCGGTTTCATCCAGTTTAAAACGGATCAATGTGCTTTTATCCGTTTTAAACCGGTTTAAACCGGTTCAATCGGTTTTATCCGGTTTAAACCGGTTCTATCCCGATCTATCCGTTTAAAGCGGTTTAAACCAGTTCATTCCGGATTTATCCGAAATAAACCGGTTTAAACTTCTTCAATCCGGTTTTATCCGGTTTAAACCGGTTGAAGCTGGTTCAATCCGGTTTTTTCCGGTTTAAACCGGTTCAGTCTGGTTTTATCCGGTTTAAACCGGTTTAATCAGGTTCAATCCAGTTTTATCCGGTTTAAACAGGTTTAAACCGGTTAAATCCGGTTTTATCCGGTGTAAACCGGTTTGAGCCGGTTCAATCCGGTTTTATCCGGTTTAAACCACTTTAAGCCGGTTCAATCCGGTTTTATCCGGTTTAAACCGGTTCAATCTGGTTTTATCAGGTTTAAACGGGTTTGAACCGATTCATTCCAGTTTTCTCCGCTTTAAACCGGTTTAAGCCAGTTCAATCCGGTTTTATCCGGTTTAAACCGGTTCAATCCGGTTTTATCTGTTTTAAACCGGATCATTCCGGTTTTATCCGGTTTGAACCAGTTCAAACCAGTTTTATCCGGTTGAAACCGGTTTAAGCCGGTTCAATCCGGTTTTATCCAGTTTAAACCGGTTCAATCTGGTTTTATCCGGTTTAAACCGGTTTAATCTGGGTTTATCCGGTTTAAACCGGTTTAATCCTGCTCAATCCGGTTTTATCCGGTTTAAACCGGTTTAAGCCGGTTCAATCCGGTTTTATCCGGTTTAAACCGGTTCAATCCGGTTTTATCTGCTTTAAACCTGTTTAAGCCGGTTCAATCCGGTTTTACCCTGTTTAAAATGGTTTAAACTGGTTCAATCTGGTTTTATCCGGTTTAAACCAGTTCAGTCCGGTTTTATCCGGTTTAAACCTGTTCAATCTGGTTTTATCCGGTTTAAACCGGTTCAATCCTGTTTTATCCAGTTTAAACCGGTTCATTCCAGTTTTCTCCGGTTTAAGCCAGTTCATTCCGGTTTTATCTGGTTTAAACCGGTTTGAACCGGCTCAATTCAGTTTTATCCGGTTTAAAGCGGTTCAATCCCGTTTTATCCGGTTTAAACCAGTTCATTCCGGTTTTATCAAGATTAAACCAGTTTGAACGGGTTCAATCCGGTTTTATCCGGTTTAAACCGGTTTAAGCCGGTTCAACACGGTTTTATCCTGTTTAAACCGTTTCTATCCGGCTCTATCCGGTTGAAACCGGTTTATACTGGTTCAATCCGGTTTTATCCGGTTTAAACCAGTTCAATCCGGTTTTATCCAGTTTAAACCGGTTTAACCGGTTCAATCCGCTTTTATCCGGTTTAAACCGGTTCTATCCGGTTCTATCTGGTTTAAACTGGTTCTATCTGGTTTTATCCGGTTTAAACCGGTTCAATCGGTTTTATCCAGTTTAAACCGGTTCTATCCGGTTTAAACCAGTTTAAGCCGGTTCAATCCGGTTTTATCCGTTTTAAACCGGTTTAAACTGCTTCAATCCGTTTTTATCCGGTTTAAACTGGTTTCAGCCGGATCAATCCGGTTTTCTCCAGTTTAAACCGGTTCTATCTGGTTCTATTCGGTTGAAACCGGTTTGAACCGGTTCAATCCGGTTTTATCCGGTTTAAACCGGTTCATTCCGGTTTCATCCGGTTTGAACCAGTTTAAACCGGTTTAAACCAGTTCAATCCGGTTTTATCTGGTTTAAACCGGTTCTATCCAGTTCAATCCGGTTTAAACCGGTTTAAACCCGTTCTATCCGGTTTTATCCGGTTTAAAACGGTTCAATCTGGTTTTATCTGGTTTAAACCGGTTTAAATCAGTTCAATCGGTTTTATCCGGTTTAAACCGGTTCTATCCGGTTCTATCCGGTTTAAACCGGTTTAAACCAGTTCATTCCTGATTTATCCGATATAAACCGGTTTAAACTTGTTCAATCCAGTTTTATCCGGTTTAAACCGGTTTAAGCCGGTTCAATCCTGTTTTATCCAGTTTAAACCGGTTCAATCTGGTTTTATCCGGTTTAAACCGGTTTAATCCGGTTCAATCTGGTTTTATCCGGTTTAAACCGGTTTAAGCCGGTTCAATCCAGTTTTATCCGGTTTAAACCGGTTCAATCCGGTTTTATCCAGTTTAAACCGGTTCAATCTGGTTTTATCCGGTTTAAACCGGTTTAATCCTGCTCAATCCGGTTTTATCCGGTTTAAACCGGTTTAAGCCGTTTCAATCCGGTTTTACCCGGTTTAAAATGGTTTAAACTGGTTCAATCTGGTTTTATCCGGTTTAAACCAGTTCAGTCCGGTTTTATCCGGTTTAAACCTGTTCAATCTGCTTTTATCCGGTTTAAACCGGTTCAATCCTGTTTTATCCAGTTTAAACCGGTTCATTCCGGTTTTCTCCGGTTTAAACCAGTTATATCCGGTTCTATCCGGCTTAAAACGGTATAAACGGGTTCAATCCGGTTTTATGCGGTTTAAACCAGTTTAAAGTGGTTCAATCCGGTTTTATCCGGTTTAAACCAGTTCAATCCTGTCTTATCCGGTTTACAATGGTTCTATTCATTTCTATTTGGTTTTATCAGGTTTTATCTGGTTCTATCCTGTTTTATCTGGTTTAAACCGGTTCAATGCGGTCTTATCCGGTTTAAACCGGTTTACAGCGGTTCAATCCGGTTTTATCCGGTTTAAACCGGTTCAATCTGGTTTCATCCAGTTTGATCCAGTTTAAACTGGTTCAATCCGATTTTATCAAGTTTAAATCGGTTTCAACCGGTTCAATCCGGTTTTATAAGGTTTAAACCAGTTTAAACAAGTTCAATCGGTTTTATCCAGTTTAAACCGGTTCTATCTGGTTTTATCCGGTTTAAACCGGTTCATTCTGGTTTCATCCAGTTTGATCCAGTTTAAACCGGTTTAAACCAGTTCAATCCGGTTTTATCCGGTTTAAACTGGTTCTATCCGGATCAATCCGGTTTAAACTGGTTTAAACCGTTTTAAGCCGGTTCAATCCGGGTTTATCCAGTTTAAACCTGTTCTATCCGGTTCTATCCGGCTGAAACCGGTTTAAACCGGTTCAATCCGGTTTTATCCGGTTTAAACCGGTTCAATCCAGTTCTATCCGTTTTAAACCAGTTCATTCCGGTTTTATCCAGTTTAAACCAGTTTGAACCGGTTCAATCCGGTTTTATCCGGTTTAAACCGGTTCTATCTGGTTTTATCCGGTTTAAACCGGTTCAATCTGGTTTTATCTGGTTTAAACCGTTTTAAACCGGTTCAATCGGTTTTATCCAGTTTAAACCGGTTCTATACGGTTTAAACCGGTATAAGCCGGTTCAATCCGGTTTTATCCGTTTTAAACCAGTTTGAACTGCTTCAATCCGTTTTTATCCGGTTTAAACTGGTTTCAACCGGATCAATCCGGTTTTCTTCAGCTTAAACCGGTTCTATCTGCTTCTATCCGGTTGAAACCGGTTTAAATCGGTTCAATCCGTTTTTATCCGTTTTAAACCGGTTCATTCCGGTTTCATCCGATTTGAACCGGATTAAACCGGTTTAAACCAGTTCAATCCGGTTTCATCCAGTTTAAAACGGATCAATCTGCTTTTATCCGTTTTAAACCGGTTTAAACCGGTTCAATCGGTTTTATCCGGTTTAAACCGGTTCTATCCGGTTCTATCCGTTTAAAGCGGTTTAAACCAGTTCATTCCGGATTTATCCGAAATAAACCGGTTTAAACTTCTTCAATCCGGTTTTATCCGGTTTAAACCGGTTTAAGCTGGTTCAATCCGGTTTTATCCGGTTTAAACCGGTTCAGTCTGGTTTAATCCGGTTTAAACCGGTTCAATCTGGTTTTATCTGGTTTAAACCGTTTTAAACCGTTTCAATCGGTTTTATCCAGTTTAAACCGGTTCTATATGGTTTAAACCGGTATAAGCCGGTTAAATCCGGTTTTATCCGTTTTAAACCAGTTTGAACTGCTTCAATCCGTTTTTATCCGGTTTAAACTGGTTTCAACCGGATCAATCCGGTTTTCTCCAGCTTAAACCGGTTCTATCTGCTTCTATCCGGTTGAAACCTGTTTAAATCGGTTCAATCCGTTTTTATCCGTTTTAAACCAGTTCATTCCGGTTTCATCCGATTTGAACCGGTTTAAACCGGTTTAAACCAGTTCAATCCGGTTTCATCCAGTTTAAAACGGTTCAATCTGCTTTTATCCGTTTTAAACCGGTTTAAACCGGTTCAATCGGTTTTATCCGGTTTAAACCGGTTCTATCCGGTTCTATCCGGTTTAAACCGGTTTAAACCAGTTCATTCCGGATTTATTCGAAATAAAGCGGTTAAAACTTCTTCAATCCGGTTTTATCCGGTTTAAACCGGTTTAAGCTGGTTCAATCCGGTTTTATCCGGTTTAAACCGGTTCAGTCTGGTTTTATCCGGTTTAAACCGGTTTAATCCGGTTCAATCCAGTTTTATCCGGTTTAAACAGGTTTAAACCGGTTCAATCCGGTTTTATCCGGTGTAAACCGGTTTGAGCCGGTTCAATCCGGTTTTATCCAGTTTAAACCGCTTTAAGCCGATTCAATCCGGTTTTATCCGGTTTAAACCGGTTCAATCTGGTTTTATCAGGTTTAAACGGGTTTGAACCGATTCATTCCAGTTTTCTCCGCTTTAAACCAGTTTAAGCCAGTTCAATCCGGTTTTATCTGGTTTAAAACCGGTTCAATCCGGTTTTATCTGTTTTAAACCGGATCATTCCGGTTTTATCCGGTTTGAACCAGTTCAAACAGTTTTATCCGGTTTAAACCGGTTTAAGCCGGTTCAATCCGGTTTTATCTGCTTTAAACCTGTTTAAGCCAGTTCAATCCGGTTTTACCCTGTTTAAAATGGTTTAAACTGGTTCAATCTGGTTTTATCCGGTTTAAACCAGTTCAGTCCGGTTTTATCCGGTTTAAACCTGTTCAATCTGGTTTTATCCATTTTAAACCGGTTCAATCCTGTTTTATCCAGTTTAAACCGGTTCATTCCGGTTTTCTCCGGTTTAAACCAGTTATATCCGGTTCTATCCGGTTTAAACGTTATAAACGGGTTCAATCCGGTTTTATCCGGTTTAAACCAGTTCAATCCTGTCTTATCCGGTTTACAATGGTTCTATTCATTTCTATTTGGTTTTATCAGGTTTTATCTGGTTCGATCCGGTTTTATCTGTTTTAAACCGGTTCAATGCGGTCTTATCCGGTTTAAACCGGTTTACAGCGGTTCAATCCGGTTTTATCCGGTTTAAACCGGTTCAATCTGGTTTTATCCGGTTTCAACCAGTTTAAACTGGTTCAATCCGATTTTATCAAGTTTAAATCGGTTTCAACCGGTTCAATCCGGTTTTATCCGGTTTAAACTGGTTTAAACCACTTTAATCCGGTTTTATACGGTTTAAACCGGTTTAAACAAGTTCAATCGGTTTTATCCAGTTTAAACCGGTTCTATCCGGTTTTATCCGGTTTAAACCGGTTCATTCTCGTTTCACCCAGTTTGAACCAGTTTAAACCGGTTTAAACCAGTTCATTCCGGTTTTATCCAGTTTAAACCAGTTTGAACCGGTTCAATCCGGTTTTATCCGGTTTAAAACGGTTAAAGCCGGTTCAATCCGGTTTTATCCTGTTTAAACCGGTTCTATCCGGCTCTATCCGTTTGAAACCGGTTTAAACTGGTTCAATCCGGTTTTATCCGGTTTAAACCGGTTTAAGCCGGTTCAATCCAGTTTTATCCTGTTTAAACCGGTTCTATCCGGCTCTATCCGGTTGAAACCGGTTTAAACTGGTTCAATCCGGTTTTATCCGGTTTAAACCGGTTCAATCCGGTTTTATCCGGTTTAAAACGGTTTAACCGGTTCAATCCGGTTTTATCTGTTTTAAACCCGATCATTCCGGTTTTATCCGGTTTGAACCAGTTCAAACCAGTTTTATCCGGTTTAAACCGGTTTAAGCCGGTTCAATCCGGTTTTATCCAGTTTAAACCGGTTCAATCTGGTTTTATCCGGTTTAAACCGGTTTAATCTGGTTTTATCCGGTTTAAACCGGTTTAATCCTGCTCAATCCAGTTTTATCCGGTTTAAACCGGTTTAAGCCGATTCAATCCGGTTTTATCTGCTTTAAACCTGTTTAAGCCGGTTCAATCCGGTTTTAACCTGTTTAAAATGGTTTAAACTGGTTCAATCTGGTTTTATCCGGTTTAAACCAGTTCAGTCCGGTTTTATCCGGTTTAAACCTGTTCAATCTGGTTTTATCCGGTTTAAACCGGTTCAATCCTGTTTTATCCAGTTTAAACTGGTTCATTCAGGTTTTCTCCGGTTTAAGCCAGTTCATTCCGGTTTTATCTGGTTTAAACCGGTTTGAACCGGCTCAATCCAGTTTTATCCGGTTTAAAGCGGTTCAATCCCATTTTATCCGGTTTAAACCAGTTCATTCCGGTTTTATCCAGTTTAAACCAGTTTGAACCGGTTCAGTCCGGTTTTATCCAGTTTAAACCGGTTTAAGCCGGTTCAATATGGTTTTATCCTGTTTAAACCGGTTCTATCCGGCTCTATCCGGTTGAAACCGGTTTAACCGGTTCCATCCGCTTTTATCCGGTTTAAACCGGTTCTATCCGGTTCTATCTGGTTTAAACTGGTTCTATCTGGTTTTATCCGGTTTAAACCGGTTCAATCGGTTTTATCCAGTTTAAACCGGTTCTATCCGGTTTAAACCAGTTTAAGCCGGTTCAATCCGGTTTTATCCGTTTTAAACCGGTTTAAACTGCTTCAATCCGTTTTTATCCGGTTTAAACTGGTTTCAGCCGGATCAATCCGGTTTTCTCCAGTTTAAACCGGTTCTATCTGGTTCTATCCGGTTGAAACCGGTTTGAACCGGTTCAATCCGTTTTTATCCGGTTTAAACGGGTTCATTCCGGTTTCATCCGGTTTGAACCGGTTTAAACCGGTTTAAACCAGTTCAATCCGGTTTTATCCGGTTTAAACCGGTTCTATCCAGTTCAATCCAGTTTAAACCAGTTTAAACCCGTTCTATCCGGTTTTATCCGGTTTAAAACGGTTCATTCCTGATTTATCCGATATAAACCGGTTTAAACTTGTTCAATCCAGTTTTATCCGGTTTAAACCGGTTTAAGCCGGTTCAATCCTGTTTTATCCAGTTTAAACCGGATCAATCTGGTTTTATCCAGTTTAAACCGGTTCAATCTGGTTTTATCCGGTTTAAACCGGTTTAATCCGGTTTTATCCAGTTTAATCCGGTTCAATCTGGTTTTATCCGGTTTAAACCGGTTTAATCCTGCTCAATCCGGTTTTATCCGGTTTAAACCGGTTTAAGCCGTTTCAATCCGTTTTTATCCGGTTTAAACCGGTTCAATCCGGTTTTATCCAGTTTAATCCGCTTCAATCTGGTTTTATCCGGTTTAAACCGGTTTAAGCCGGTTCAATCCGGTTTTATCCGGTTTAAACCGGTTCAATCCGGTTTTATCCAGTTTAAACCGGTTCAATCTGGTTTTATCCGGTTTAAACCGGTTTAATCCTGCTCAATCCGGTTTTATCCGGTTTAAACCGGTTTAAGCCGTTTCAATCCAGTTTTACCCGGTTTAAAATTGTTTAAACTGGTTCAATCTGGTTTTATCCGGTTTAAACCAGTTCAGTCCGGTTTTATCCGGTTTAAACCTGTTCAATCTGGTTTTATCCGGTTTAAACCGGTTCAATCCTGTTTTATCCAGTTTAAACCGGTTCATTCCGGTTTTCTCCGGTTTAAACCAGTTATATCCGGTTCTATCCGGCTTAAAACGTTATAAACGGGTTCAATCCGGTTTTATGCGGTTTAAACCAGTTTAAAGTGGTTCAATCCGGTTTTATCCGGTTTAAACCAGTTCAATCCTGTCTTATCCGGTTTACAATGGTTCTATTCATTTCTATTTGGTTTTATCAGGTTTTATCTGGTTCTATCCGGTTTTATCTGGTTTAAACCGGTTCACTGCGGTCTTATCCGGTTTAAACCGGTTTACAGCGGTTCAATCCGGTTTTATCCGGTTTAAACCGGTTCAATCTGGTTTTATCCGGTTTAAACCAGTTTAAACTGGTTCAATCCGATTTTATCAAGTTTAAATCGATTTCAACCGGTTCAATCCGGTTTTATACGGTTTAAACCGGTTTAAACAAGTTCAATCGGTTTTATCTAGGTTAAACCGGTTCTATCTGGTTTTATCCGGTTTAAACCGGTTCATTCTGGTTTCATCCAGTTTGATCCAGTTTAAACCGGTTTAAACCAGTTCAATCCAGTTTTATCCGGTTTAAACTGGTTCTATCCGGTTCAATCCGGTTTAAACTGGTTTAAACCGGTTTAAGCCGGTTCAATCCGGGTTTATCCAGTTTAAACCTGTTCTATCCGGTTCTATCAGGCTGAAACCGGTTTAAACCGGTTCAATCCGGTTTTATCCGGTTTAAACCGGTTCAATCCAGTTCTATCCGTTTTAAACCAGTTCATTCCGTTTTTATCCAGTTTAAACCAGTTTGAACCGGTTCAATCCGGTTTTATCCGGTTTAAACCGGTTCTATCTGGTTTTATCCGGTTTAAACCGGTTCAATCTGGTTTTATCTGGTTTAAACCGTTTTAAACCGGTTCAATCGGTTTTATCCAGTTTAAACCGGTTCTATACGGTTTAAACCGGTAAAAGCCGGTTCAATCCGGTTTTATCCGTTTTAAACCAGTTTGAACTGCTTCAATCCGTTTTTATCCGGTTTAAACTGGTTTCAACCGGATCAATCCGGTTTTCTCCAGCTTAAACCGGTTCTATCTGCTTCTATCCGGTTGAAACCGGTTTAAATCGGTTCAATCCGTTTTTATCCGTTTTAAACCGGTTCATTCCGGTTTCATCCGATTTGAACCGGTTTAAACCGGTTTAAACCAGTTCAATCCGGTTTCATCCAGTTTAAAACGGATCAATCTGCTTTTATCCGTTTTAAACCGGTTTAAACCGGTTCAATCGGTTTTATCCGGTTTAAACCGGTTCTATCCGGTTCTATCCGTTTAAAGCGGTTTAAACCAGTTCATTCCGGATTTATCCGAAATAAACCGGTTTAAACTTCTTCAATCCGGTTTTATCCGGTTTAAACCGGTTTAAGCTGGTTCAATCCGGTTTTATCCGGTTTAAACCGGTTCAGTCTGGTTTTATCCGGTTTAAACCGGTTCAATCTGGTTTTATCTGGTTTAAACCGTTTTAAACCGGTTCAATCGGTTTTATCCAGTTTAAACCGGTTCTATACGGTTTAAACCGGTATAAGCCGGTTCAATCCGGTTTTATCCGTTTTAAACCAGTTTGAACTGCTTCAATCCGTTTTTATCCGGTTTAAACTGGTTTCAACCGGATCAATCCGGTTTTCTCCAGCTTAAACCGGTTCTATCTGCTTCTATCCGGTTGAAACCGGTTTAAATCGGTTCAATCCGTTTTTATCCGTTTTAAACCGGTTCATTCCGGTTTCATCCGATTTGAACCGGTTTAAACCGGTTTAAACCAGTTCAATCCGGTTTCATCCAGTTTAAAACGGTTCAATCTGCTTTTATCCGTTTTAAACCGGTTTAAACCGGTTCAATCGGTTTTATCCGGTTTAAACCGGTTCTATCCGGTTTAAACCGGTTTAAACCAGTTCATTCCGGATTTATCCGAAATAAACCGGTTTAAACTTCTTCAATCCGGTTTTATCCGGTTTAAACCGGTTTAAGCTGGTTCAATCCGGTTTTATCCGGTTTAAACCGGTTCAGTCTGGTTTTATCCGGTTTAAACCGGTTCAATCTGGTTTTATCTGGTTTAAACCGTTTTAAACCGGTTCAATCGGTTTTATCCAGTTTAAACCGGTTCTATACGGTTTAAACCGGTATAAGCCGGTTCAATCCGGTTTTATCCGTTTTAAACCAGTTTGAACTGCTTCAATCCGTTTTTATCCAGTTTAAACTGGTTTCAACCGGATCAATCCGGTTTTCTCCAGCTTAAACCGGTTCTATCTGCTTCTATCCGGTTGAAACCGGTTTAAATCGGTTCAATCCGTTTTTATCCGTTTTAAACCGGTTCATTCCGGTTTCATCCGATTTGAACCGGTCTAAACCGGTTTAAACCAGTTCAATCCGGTTTCATCCAGTTTAAAACAGTTCAATCTGCTTTTATCCGTTTTAAACCGGTTTAAACTGGTTCAATCGGTTTTATCCGGTTTAAACCGGTTCTATCCGGTTTAAACCGGTTTAAACCAGTTCATTCCGGATTTATCCGAAATAAACCGGTTTAAACTTCTTCAATCCGGTTTTATCCGGTTTAAACCGGTTTAAGCTGGTTCAATCCGGTTTTATACGGTTTAAACCGGTTCAGTCTGGTTTTATCCGGTTTAAACCGGTTTAATCCGGTTCAATCCAGTTTTATCCGGTTTAAACAGGTTTAAACCGGTTCAATCCGGTTTTATCCGGTGTAAACCGGTTTGAGCCGGTTCAATCCAGTTTTATCCGGTTTAAACCGCTTTAAGCCGGTTCAATCCGGTTTTATCCGGTTTAAACCGGTTCAATCTGGTTTTATCAGGTTTAAACGGGTTTGAACCGATTCATTCCAGTTTTCTCCACTTTAAACCGGTTTAAGCCGGTTCAATCCGGTTTTATCCGGTTTAAACCGGTTCAATCCGGTTTTATCTGTTTTAAACCGGATCATTCCGGTTTTATCCGGTTTGAACCAGTTCAAACCAGTTTTATCCGGTGTAAACCGGTATAAGCCGGTTCAATCCGGTTTTATCCGTTTTAAACCAGTTTGAACTGCTTCAATCCGTTTTTATCCGGTTTAAACTGGTTTCAACCGGATCAATCCGGTTTTCTCCAGCTTAAACCGGTTCTATCTGCTTCTATCCGGTTGAAACCGGTTTAAATCGGTTCAATCCGTTTTTATCCGTTTTAAACCGGTTCATTCCGGTTTCATCTGATTTGAACCGGTTTAAACCGGTTTAAACCAGTTCAATCCGGTTTCATCCAGTTTAAAACGGTTCAATCTGCTTTTATCCGTTTTAAACCGGTTTAAACCGGTTCAATCGGTTTTATCCGGTTTAAACCGGTTCTATCCGGTTCTATCCGGTTTAAACCGGTTTAAACCAGTTCATTCCGGATTTATCCGAAATAAACCGGTTTAAACTTCTTCAATCCGGTTTTATCCGGTTTAAACCGGTTTAAGCTGGTCCAATCCGGTTTTATCCGGTTTAAACCGGTTCAGTCTGGTTTTATCCGGTTTAAACCGGTTTAATCCGGTTCAATCCAGTTTTATCCGGTTTAAACAGGTTTAAAACCGGTTCAATCCGGTTTTATCCGGTGTAAACCGGTTTGAGCCGGTCCATTCCGGTTTTATCCGGTTTAAACCGCTTTAAGCCGGTTCAATCCGGTTTTATCCGGTTTAAACCGGTTCAATCTGGTTTTATCAGGTTTAAACGGGTTTGAACCGATTCATTCCAGTTTTCTCCGCTTTAAACCGGTTTAAGCCGGTTCAATCCGGTTTTATCCGTTTTAAACCGGTTCAATCCGGTTTTATCCGTTTTAAACCGGTTCAATCCGGTTTTATCTGTTTTAAACCGGATCATTCCCGTTTTATCCGGTTTGAACCAGTTCAAACCAGTTTTATCCGGTGTAAACCGGTATAAGCCGGTTCAATCCGGTTTTATCCGTTTTAAACCAGTTTGAACTGCTTCAATCCGTTTTTATCCGGTTTAAACTGGTTTCAACCGGATCAATCCGGTTTTCTCCAGCTTAAACCGGTTCTATCTGCTTCTATCCGGTTGAAACCGGTTTAAATCGGTTCAATCCGTTTTTATCCGTTTTAAACCGGTTCATTCCGGTTTCATCCGATTTGAACCGGTTTAAACCGGTTTAAACCAGTTCAATCCGGTTTCATCCAGTTTAAAATGGTTCAATCTGCTTTTATCCGTTTTAAACCGGTTTAAACCGGTTCAATCGGTTTTATCCGGTTTAAACCGGTTCTATCCGGTTCTATCCGTTTAAAGCGGTTTAAACCAGTTCATTCCGGATTTATCCGAAATAAACCGGTTTAAACTTCTTCAATCCGGTTTTATCCGGTTTAAACCGGTTTAAGCTGGTTCAATCCGGTTTTATCCGGTTTAAACCGGTTCAGTCTGGTTTTATCCGGTTTAAACCGGTTCAATCTGGTTTTATCTGGTTTAAACCGTTTTAAACCGTTTCAATCGGTTTTATCCAGTTTAAACCGGTTCTATACGGTTTAAACCAGTATAAGCCGGTTCAATCCGGTTTTATCCGTTTTAAACCAGTTTGAACTGCTTCAATCCGTTTTTATCCGGTTTAAACTGGTTTCAACCGGATCAATCCGGTTTTCTCCAGCTTAAACCAGTTCTATCTGCTTCTATCCGGTTGAAACCGGTTTAAATCGGTTCAATCCGTTTTTATCCGTTTTAAACCGGTTCATTCCGGTTCCATCCGATTTGAACCGGTTTAAACCGGTTTAAACCAGTTCAATCCGGTTTCATCCAGTTTAAAACGGTTCAATCTGCTTTTATCCGTTTTAAACCGGTTTAAACTGGTTCAATCGGTTTTATCCGGTTTAAACCGGTTCTATCCGGTTCTATCCGGTTTAAACCGGTTTAAACCAGTTCAATCCGGTTTTATCCGGTGTAAACCGGTTTGAGCCGGTTCAATCCGGTTTTATCCGGTTTAAACCGCTTTAAGCCGGTTCAATCCGGTTTTATCCGGTTTAAACCGGTTCAATCTGGTTTTATCAGGTTTAAACGGGTTTGAACCGATTCATTCCAGTTTTCTCCGCTTTAAACCGGTTTAAGCCAGTTCAATCCGGTTTTATCTGTTTTAAACCGGATCATTCCGGTTTTATCCGGTTTGAACCAGTTCAAACCAGTTTTATCCGGTTTAAACCGGTTTAAGCCGGTTCAATCCGGTTTTATCCAGTTTAAACCGGTTCAATCTGGTTTTATCCGGTTTAAACCGGTTTAATCTGGTTTTATCCGGTTTAAACCGGTTTAATCCTGCTCAATCCGGTTTTATCCGGTTTAAACCGGTTTAAGCCGGTTCAATCCGGTTTTATCCGGTTTAAACCGGTTCAATCCGGTTTTATCTGCTTTAAACCTGTTTAAGCCGGTTCAATCCGGTTTTACCCTGTTTAAAATGGTTTAAACTGGTTCAATCTGGTTTTATCCGGTTTAAACCAGTTCAGTCCGGTTTTATCCGGTTTAAACCTGTTCAATCTGGTTTTATCCGGTTTAAACCGGTTCAATCCTGTTTTATCCAGTTTAAAGCGGTTCATTCCGGTTTTCTCCGGTTTAAGCCAGTTCATTCCGCTTTTATCTGGTTTAAACCGGTTTGAACCGGCACAATCCAGTTTTATCCGGTTTAAAGCGGTTCAATCCCGTTTTATCCGGTTTAAACCAGTTCATTCCGGTTTTATCCAGTTTAAACCAGTTTGAACCGGTTCAATCCGGTTTTATCCGGTTTAAACCGGTTTAAGCCGGTTCAATACGGTTTTATCCTGTTTAAACCGGTTCTATCCGGCTCTATCCGGTTGAAACCGGTTTATACTGGTTCAATCCGGTTTTATCCGGTTTAAAGCAGTTCAATCCGGTTTTATCCAGTTTAAACCGGTTTAACCGGTTCAATCCGCTTTTATCCGGTTTAAACCGGTTCTATCCGGTTCTATCTGGTTTAAACTGGTTCTATCTGGTTTTATCCGGTTTAATCCGGTTCAATCGGTTTTATCCAGTTTAAACCGGTTCTATCCGGTTTAAACCAGTTTAAGCCGGTTCAATCCGGTTTTATCCGTTTTAAACCGGTTTAAACTGCTTCAATCCGTTTTTATCCGGTTTAAACTGGTTTCAGCCGGATCAATCCGGTTTTCTCCAGTTTAAACCGGTTCTATCTGGTTCTATCCGGTTGAAACCGGTTTAAACCGGTTCAATCCGGTTTTATCCGGTTTAAACCGGTTCATTCCGGTTTCATCCGGTTTGAACCAGTTTAAACCAGTTTAAACCAGTTCAATCCGGTTTTATCTGGTTTAAACCGGTTCTATCCAGTTCAATCCGGTTTAAACCCGTTCTATCCGGTTTTATCCGGTTTAAAACGGTTCAATCTGATTTTATCTGGTTTAAATCGGTTTAAATCAGTTCAATCGGTTTTATCCGGTTTAAACCGGTTCTATCCGGTTCTATCCGGTTTAAACCGGTTTAAACCAGTTCATTCCTGATTTATCCGATATAAACCGGTTTAAACTTGTTCAATCCAGTTTTATCCGGTTTAAACCGGTTTAAGCCGGTTCAATCCTGTTTTATCCAGTTTAAACCGGTTCAATCTGGTTTTATCTGGTTTAAACCAGTTTAATCTGGTTCAATCTGGTTTTATCCGGTTTAAACCGGTTTAAGCCGGTTCAATCCGGTTTTATCCGGTTTAAACCGGTTCAATCCGGTTTTATCCAGTTTAAACCGGTTCAATCTGGTTTTATCCGGTTTAAACCGGTTTAATCCTGCTCATTCCGGTTTTATCCGGTTTAAACCGGTTTAAGCCGTTTCAATCCGGTTTTACCCGGTTTAAAATGGTTTAAACTGGTTCAATCTGGTTTTATCCGGTTTAAACCAGTTCACTCCGGTTTTATCCGGTTTCAACCGGTTCAATCCGGTTTTATCTGCTTTAAACCTGTTTAAGCCGGTTCAATCCGGTTTTACCCTGTTTAAAATGGTTTAAACTGGTTCAATCTGGTTTTATCCGGTTTAAACCAGTTCAGTCCGGTTTTATCCGGTTTAAACCTGTTCAATCTGGTTTTATCCGGTTTAAACCGGTTCAATCCTGTTTTATCCAGTTTAAACCGGTTCATTCCGGTTTTCTCCGGTTTAAACCAGTTATATCCGGTTCTATCCGGCTTAAAACGGTATAAACAGGTTCAATCCGGTTTTATGCGGTTTAAACTGGTTTAAAGGGGTTCAATCCAGTTTTATCCGGTTTAAACCAGTTCAATCCTGTCTTATCCGGTTTACAATGGTTCTATTCATTTCTATTTGGTTTTATCAAGTTTTATCTGGTTCTATCCGGTTTTATCTGGTTTAAACCGGTTCAATGCGGTCTTATCCGGTTTAAACCGGTTTACAGCGGTTCAATCCGGTTTTATCCGGTTTAAACCGGTTCAATCTGGTTTTATCCGGTTTCAACCAGTTTAAACTGCTTCAATCCGATTTTATCAAGTTTAAACCGGTTTCAACCAGTTCAATCCGGTTTTATCCGGTTTAAACTGGTTTAAACCGCTTCAATCCGGTTTTATACGGTTTAAACCGGTTTAAACAAGTTCAATCGGTTTTATCCAGTTTAAACCGGTTCTATCCGGTTTTATCCGGTTTAAACCGGTTCATTCTCGTTTCATCCAGTTTGAACCAGTTTAAACCGGTTTAAACCAGTTCATTCCGGTTTTATCCAGTTTAAACCAGTTTGAACCGGTTCAATCCGGTTTTATCCAGTTTAAAACGGTTAAAGCCGGTTCAATCCGGTTTTATCCTGTTTAAACCGGTTCTATCCGGCTCTATCCGGTTGAAACCGGTTTAAACTGGTTCAATCCGGTTTTATCCGGTTTAAACCGGTTCAATCCGGTTTTATCCAGTTTAAAACGGTTTAACCGGTTCAATCCGGTTTTATCCGGATTAAACCGGTTCTATCCGGTTCTATCCGGTTTAAACCGGTTCTATCTGGTTTTATCCGGTTTAAACCGGTTCAATCTGGTTTTATCTGGTTTAAACCGTTTTAAACCGGTTCAATCGGTTTTATCCAGTTTAAACCGGTTCTATCTGGTTTTATCCGGTTTAAACCGGTTCATTATGGTTTCATCCAGTTTGAACCAGTTTAAACCGGTTTAAACCAGTTCAATCCGGTTTTATCCGGTTTAAACTGGTTCTATCCGGTTCAATCCGGTTTAAACTGGTTTAAACCGGTTTAAGCCGGTTCAATCCGGGTTTATCCAGTTTAAACCTGTTCTATCCGGTTCTATCCGGTTGAAACCGGTGTAAACCGGTTCAATCCGGTTTTATCCGGTTTAAACCGGTTCAATCCAGTTCTATCCGTTTTAAACCAGTTCATTCCGGTTTTATCCAGTTTAAACCAGTTTGAACCGGTTCAATCCGGTTTTATCCGGTTTAAACCGGTTTAAGCCGGTTCAATCCGGGTTTATCCAGTTTAAAACGGTTCTATCCAGTTCTATCCGGTTGAAACCAGTTTAAACCGGTTCAATCCAGTTTTATGCGGTTTAAACCGGTCCAATCCGGTTTTATCCGGTTTAAGCCAGTTCATTCCGGTTTTATCCGGTTTAAACCGGTTAGAACCAGTTCAATCCAGTTTTATCTGGTTTAAACCGGTTCAATCCGGTTTTATCCGGTTTGAACCGGTTCAATCCGGTTTTATCCGGCTTGAACCGGTTTGAACCGGTTCAATCCAGTTTTATCCGGTTTAAACCGGTTTAAGCTAGTTCAATCCCGTTTTATCTGGTTTAAACCGGTTCAAACTGGTTTTATCCGGTTTAAACTGGTTTGAACCGGTTCAATCCGGTTTTATCCGGTTTAAACCGGTTTAAGACGGTTCAATCCGGGTTTATCCAGTTTAAACCGGTTCTATCCGGTTCTATCCAGTTGAAACCGGTTTAAACCGGTTCAATCTGGATTTATCCAGTTTAAACCGGTTCAATCCGTTTTTATCCGGTTTAAGCCAGTTCATTCCGGTTTTATCTGGTTTAAACCGGTTTGAACCGGTTCAATCCAGTTTTATCCGGTTTAAAGCGGTTCAATCCGGATTTATCTGGTTTAAACCAGTTCATTCCGGTTTTATCCGGTTTAACCCAGTTTGAACCGGTTCAATCCGGTTTTATCCGGTTTAAACCAGTTTAAGCCGGTTCAATATGGTTTTATTCTTTTTAAACCGGTTCTACCCGGCTATATCCGGTTGAAACCGGTTTATACTGGTTCAATCCGGTTTTATCCGGTTTAAACCGGTTCAATCCGGTTTTATCCGGTTTAAACCGGTTAACCGGTTTAATCTGGTTTTATCCGGTTTAAACCGGTTCTATCCGGTTCTATCTGGTTTAAACTGGTTCTATCTGGTTTTATCCGGTTTAAACCGGTTTAAACCGGTTCAATCGGTTTTATCCAGTTTAAAACGGTTCTATCCGGTTTAAACCAGTTTAAGCCGGTTCAATCCTGTTTTATCCGTTTTAAACCGGTTTTAACTGCTTCAATCCGTTTTTATCCGGTTTAAACTGGTTTCAGCCGGATCAATCCAGTTTTCTCCAGTTTAAACCGGTTCTATCTGGTTCTATCCGGTTTAAACCGGTTTAATCCGGTTCAATCTTGTTTTATCCGGTTTAAACCGGTTTAAGCCAGTTCAATCCGGTTTTATCCGGTTTAAAACGGTTCAATCTGGTTTTATCTGGTTTAAACCGGTTTAAATCAGTTCAATCGGTTTTATCCAGTTTAAACCGGTTCTATCCGGTTCTATCCGGTTTAAACCAGTTTAAACCAGTTCATTCCTGATTTATCCGATATAAACCGGTTTAAACTTGTTCAGTCCAGTTTTATCCGGTTTAAACCGGTTTAAGCCGGTTCAATCCGGTTTTATCCAGTTTAAACCGGTTCAATCTGGTTTTATCCGGTTTAAACCGGTTTAATCCGGTTCAATCTTGTTTTATCCGGTTGAAACCGGTTTAAACCGGTTCAATCCGGTTTTATCCGGTTTAAACCGGTTCAATCCGGTTTTATCCGGTTTGAACTGGTTTGAACCGGATCAATCCGGTTTTATCCGGTTTAAACCAGTTCATTCCGGTTTTATCCGGTTTGAACTGGTTTGAACCGGTTCAATCCAGTTTTATCCGGTTTAAACCGGTTTAAGCTAGTTCAATCCCGTTTTATCTGGTTTAAACCGGTTCAAACTGGTTTTATCCGGTTTAAACCGGTTTGAACCGGTTCAATCCGGTTTTATCCGGTTTAAACCAGTTCAGTCCAGTCTTATCCGGTGTACAATGGTTCTATTCATTTCTATTTGGTTTTATCAGTTTTTATCTGGTTCTATCCGGTTTAATCTGGTTTAAACCGGTTCAATGCGGTCTTATCCGGTTTAAACCGGTTTACAGCGGTTCAATCCGGTTTTATCCGGTTTAAACCGGTTCAATCGGGTTTTATCCGGTTTAAACCAGTTTAAACTGGTTCAATCCGATTTTATCAAGTTTAAATCGGTTTCAACTGGTTCAATCCGGTTTTATCCGGTTTAAACTGGTTTAAACCGGTTCAATCCGGTTTTATACTTTTTAAACCGGTTTAAACAGGTTCAATCGGTTTTATCCAGTTTAAACTGGTTCTATCCGGTTTTATCCGGTTTAAACCGGTTCATTCCGGTTTCATCCAGTTTGAACCAGTTTAAACCGGTTTAAACCAGTTCAATCCGGGTTTATCCAGTTTAAACCTGTTCTATCCGGTTCTATCCGGTTGAAACTGGTTCAATCCGGTTCTATCCGTTTTAAACCAGTTCATTCCGGTTTTATAAAGTTTAAACCAGTTTGAACCGGTTCAATCCGTTTTTATCCGGTTTAAACCGGTTAAAGCCGGTTCAATCCGGTTTTATCCGGTTTAAACCGGTTCTATCCGGCTCTATCTGGTTGAAACCGGTTTAAACTGGTTCAATCCGGTTTTATCCGGTTTAAACCGGTTTAACCGGTTCAATCCGGTTTTATCCGGTTTAAACCGGTTCTATCCGGTTCTATCCGGTTTAAACCAGTTCATTACGGATTTATCCGATATAAACTGGTTTAAACCTCTTCAATCCGGTTTTACCCGGTTTAAACCGGTTTAAGCTGGTTCAATCCGGTTCTATCCGGTTTAAACCGGTTAAGTCTGGTTTTATCCGGTTTAATCCGGTTTAATCCGGTTCAATCCAGTTTTATCCGGTTTAAACAGGTTTAAACCAGTTCAATCCGGTTTTATCCGGTGTAAACCGGTTTGAGCCGGTTCAATCCGGTTTTATCCGGTTTAAACCGATTTAAGCCGGTTCAATCCAGTTTTATCCGGTTTAAACCGGTTCAATCTGGTTTTATCAGGTTTAAACGGGTTTGAACCGATTCATTCCAGTTTTATCCGCTTTTAAACCGGTTTAAGCCAGTTCAATCCGGTTTTATCCAGTTTAAACTGGTTCTATCCGGTTCTATCCAGTCGAAACTGGTTTAAACCGGCTCAATCCTGTTTTATCCGGTTTAAACCGGTTCAATCCGGTTTTATCCAGTTTAAACCGGATCATTCCGGTTTTATCCGGTTTAAACCGGTTCAAACCGGTTTTATCCGGTTTGAACTGGTTCAATCCGGTTTTATCCGGTTTAAGCCTGTTCATTCCGGTTTATTCCGGTTTGAACCGGTTCAATCCGGATTTATCCGGTTTAAACTGGTTCAATCCGGTTTTATCCGGTTTAAACCAGTTCTTTCCGGTTTTATCTGGTTTGAACCGGTTTGAACCGGTTCAATCCAGTTTTATCCGGTTTAAACCGGTTTAAGCCGGTTCAATCCGTGTTTATCCAGTTTAAACCGGTTCTATCCAGTTCTATCCGGTTGAAACCGGTTTAAACCGGTTCAATCCGTTTTTATCCGGTTTAAACCGGTTTAAACCGGTTCAATCCGGTTTTATCTGGTTTAAACCGGTTCAATCCGGTTTTATCCGGTTTGAACTGGTTTGAACCGGAACAATCCGTTTTTATCCGGTTTAAACCAGTTCATTCCGGTTTTATCCTGTTTGAACCAGTTTGAACCGGTTCAATCCAGTTTTATCCGCTTTAAACCGGTTTAAGCTAGTTCAATCCCGTTTTATCTGGTTTAAACCGGTTCAAACTGGTTTTATCCGGTTTAAACCGGTTTGAACCGTTTCAATCCGGTTTTATCCGGTTTAAACCAGTTCAGTCCAGTCTTATCCGGTTTACAATGGTTCTATTCATTTCTAATTGGTTTTATCAGTTTTTATCTGGTTCTATCCGGTTTAATCTGGTTTAAACCGGTTCAATGCGGTCTTATCCGGTTTAAACAGGTTTATAGCGTTTCAATCCAGTTTTATCCTGTTTAAACCGGTTCAATCTGGTTTTATCCGGTTTAAACCAGTTTAAACTGGTTCAATCCGATTTTATCAAGTTTAAATCGGTTTCAACCGGTTCAATCCGGTTTTATCCGGTTTAAACTGGTTTCAGCCGGATCAATCCGGTTTTCTCCAGTTTAAACCGGTTCTATCTGGTTCTATCCGGTTGAAACTGGTTTAAACCGGTTCAATCCGGTTTTATCCGGTTTAAACCAGTTCATTCCGGTTTCATCCGGTTTGAACCAGTTTAAACCGGTTTAAACCAGTTCAATCCGGTTTTATCCGGTTTAAACCGGTTCTATCCAGTTCAATCCGGTTTAAACTGGTTTAAACCCGTTCTATCCGGTTTTATCCGGTTTAAAATGGTTTAATCTGGTTTTATCTGGTTTAAACCGGTTTAAATCAGTTCAATCGGTTTTATCCGGTTTAAACCGGTTCTATCCGGTTCTATCCGGTTTAAACCAGTTTAAACCAGTTCATTCCTGATTTATCCGATATAAACCGGTTTAAACTTGTTCAGTCCAGTTTTATCCGGTTTAAACCGGTTTAAGCCGGTTGAATCAGGTTTTATCCAGTTTAAACCGGTTCAATCTGGTTTTATCCGGTTTAAACCAGTTTAATCCGGTTCAAACTTGTTTTATCCGGTTTAAACCGGTTTAAGCCAGTTCAATCCGGTTTTATCCGGTTTAAACCGGATCAATCTGGTTTTATCAGGTTTAAACGGGTTTGAACCGATTCATTCCACTTTTATCCGCTTTAAACCGGTTTAAGCCAGTTCAATCCGGTTTTATCCAGTTTAAACCGGTTCTATCCGGTTCTATCCAGTTGAAACTGGTTTAAACCGGCTCAATCCTGTTTTATCCGGTTTAAACCGGTTCAATCCGGTTTTATCTGGTTTAAACCGGATCATTCCGGTTTTATCCGGTTTAAACCTGTTTGAACCGGCTCAATCCTGTTTTATCCAGTTTAAACCGGTTCATTCCGGTTTTCTCCGGTTTAAACCAGTTATATCCGGTTCTATCCGGCTTAAAACGGTATAAACGGGTTCAATCCGGTTTTATGCGGTTTAAACCGGTTTAAAGGGGTTCAATCCGGTTTTATCCGGTTTAAACCAGTTCAATCCTGTCTTATCCGGTTTACAATGGGTCTATTCATTTCTATTTGGTTTTATCCGGTTTTATCCTGTTTAAACCGGTTCTATCCGGCTCTATCCGGTTGAAACCGGTTTAAACTGGTTCAATCCGGTTTTATCCGGTTTAATCCGGTTCAATCCGGTTTTATCCGGTTTAAACTGGTTTAACCGGTTCAATCCGGTTTTATCCGGTTTAAACCGGTTCTATCTGGTTCTATCCGGTTTAAACCGGTTCTATCTGGTTTTATCCGGTTTAAACCGGTTCAATCTGGTTTTATCTGGTTTAAACCGTTTTAAAATTGTTCAATCGGTTTTATCTAGTTTAAACCGGTTCTATACGGTTTAAACCAGTATAAGCCGGTTCAATCCGGTTTTATCCGTTTTAAACCAGTTTGAACTGCTTCAATCCGTTTTTATCCGGTTTAAACTGGTTTCAACCGGATCAATCCGGTTTTCTCCTGCTTAAACCGGTTCTATCTGGTTCTATCCGGTTGAAACCGGTTTAAATCGGTTCAATCCGTTTTTATCCGTTTTAAACCGGTTCAATCCGGTTTCATCCGATTTGAACCGGTTTAAACCGGTTTAAACCAGTTCAATCCGGTTTCATCCAGTTTAAAACGGTTCAATCTGCTTTTATCCGTTTTAAACCGGTTTAAACCGGTTCAATCGGTTTTATCCGGTTTAAACTGGTTCTATCCGGTTCTATCCGGTTTAAACCGGTTTAAACCAGTTCATTCCGGATTTATCCGATATAAACCGGTTTAAACCTCTTCAATCCGGTTTTATCCGGTTTAAACCGGTTTAAGCTGGTTCAATCCGGTTTTATCCGGTTTAAACCGGTTCAGTCTGGTTTTATCCGGTTTAAACCGGTTTAATCCGGTTCAATCCAGTTTTATCCGGTTTAAACAGGTTTAAACCGGTTCAATCCGGTTTTATCCGGTGTAAACCGGTTTGAGCCGGTTCAATCCGGTTTTATCCGGTTTAAACCGGTTCAATCTGTTTTTATCAGGTTTAAACGTGTTTGAACCGATTCATTCCAGTTTTATCTGCTTTAAACCGGTTTAAGCCAGTTCAATCCGGTTTTATCCAGTTTAAACCAGTTCTATCCGGTTCTATCCAGTTGAAACTGGGTTAAACCGGCTCAATCCTGTTTTATCCGGTTTAAACCGGTTCAATCCGGTTTTATCTGGTTTAAACCGGATCATTCCGGTTTTATCCCGTTTGAACCGGTTCAATCCGGTTTTATCCGGTTTGAACTGGTTCAATCCGGTTTTATCCGGTTTAAGCCTGTTCATTCCGGTTTATTCCGGTTTGAACGGGTTCAATCCAGATTTATGCGGTTTAAACTGGTTCAATCCGGTTTTATCCGGTTTAAACCAGTTCATTCCGGTTTTATCTGGTTTGAACAGGTTTGAACCGGTTCAATCCAGTTTTATCCGGTTTAAACCGGTTTAAGCCGGTTCAATCCGGGTTTATCCAGTTTAAACTGGTTCTATCCAGTTCTATCCGGTTGAAACCGGTTTAAACCGGTTCAATCTGGTTTTATCCGGTTTAAACCCGTTTAAGCTAGTTCAATCCGGTTTTATCCGGTTTAAAACGGTTCAATCTTGTTTTATCTGGTTTAAACCGGTTTAAATCAGTTCAATCGGTTTTATCCGGTTTAAACCGGTTCTATCCGGTTCTATCCGGTTTAAACCGGTTTAAACCAGTTCATTCCTGATTTATCCGATATAAACCGGTTTAAACTTGTTCAATCCAGTTTTATCCGGTTTAAACCGGTATAAGCCGGTTCAATCCGGTTTTATCCAGTTTAAACCGGTTCAATCTGGTTTTATCCGGTTTAAACTGGTTTAATCCTGCTCAATCCGGTTTTATCCGGATTAAACCGGTTTAAGCCGGTTCAATCCGGTTTTATCCGGTTTAAACTGGTTCAATCTTGTTTTATCCAGTTTAAACCAGTTCAGTCCGGTTTTATGCGGTTTAAACATGTTCAATCTGGTTTTAACCGGTTTAAACCGGTTCAATCATGTTTTATCCAGTTTAAACCGGTTCATTCCGGTTTTCTCCGGTTTAAACCAGTTATATCCGGTTCTATCCGGCTTAAAACGGTATAAACGGGTTCAATCCGGTTTTATGCGGTTTAAACCGGTTCAAAGGGGTTCAATCCGGTTTTATCCGGTTTAAACCAGTTCAATCCAGTCTTATCCGGTTTACAATGGTTCTATTCATTTCTACTTGGTTTTATCAGTTTTTATCTGGTTCTATCCGGTTTAATCTGGTTTAAACTGGTTTAAACCGGTTTAAGCCGGTTCAATCCGGGTTTATCCATTTTAAACCGGTTCTATCCAGTTCTATCCGGTTGAAACCGGTTTAAACCGGTTCAATCCGGTTTTATCCGGTTTAAACCAGTTTAAGCTAGTTCAATCCGGTTTTATCCGGTTTAAACCGGTTCAATCTGGTTTTATCCGGTTTAAACCGGTTTGAACCGGTTCTATCCGGTTCTATCTGGTTTAAACTGGTTCTATCTGGTTTTATCCGGTTTAAACCGGTTCAATCGGTTTTATCCAGTTTAAACCGGTTCTATCCGGTTTAAACCAGTTTAAGCCGGTTCAATCCGGTTTTATCCGTTTTAAACCGGTTTAAACTGCTTCAATCCGTTTTTATCCGGTTGAAACTGGTTTCAGCCGGATCAATCCGGTTTTCTCCAGTTTAAACCGGTTCTATCTGGTTCTATCCGGTTGAAACCGGTTTAAACCGGTTCAATCCGGTTTTATCCGGTTTAAACCGGTTCATTCTGGTTTCATCCGGTTTGAACCAGTTTAAACCAGTTTAAACCAGTTCAATCCGGTTTTATCTGGTTTAAACCGGTTCTATCCAGTTCAATCCGGTTTAAACCGGTTTAAACCCGTTCTATCCGGTTTTATCCGGTTTAAAACGGTTCAATCTGATTTTATCTGGTTTAAATCGGTTTAAATCAGTTCAATCGGTTTTATCCGGTTTAAACCGGTTCTATCCGGTTCTATCCGGTTTAAACCGGTTTAAACCAGTTCATTCCTGATTTATCCGATATAAACCGGTTTAAACTTGTTCAATCCAGTTTTATCCGGTTTAAACCGGTTTAAGCCGGTTCAATCCTGTTTTATCCAGTTTAAACCGGTTCAATCTGGTTTTATCTGGTTTAAACCAGTTTAATCTGGTTCAATCTGGTTTTATCCGGTTTAAACCGGTTTAAGCCGGTTCAATCCGGTTTTATCCGGTTTAAACCGGTTCAATCCGGTTTTATCCAGTTTAAACCGGTTCAATCTGGTTTTATCCGGTTTAAACCAGTTTAATCCTGCTCATTCCGGTTTTATCCGGTTTAAACCGGTTTAAGCCGTTTCAATCCGGTTTTACCCGGTTTAAAATGGTTTAAACTGGTTCAATCTGGTTTTATCCGGTTTAAACCAGTTCACTCCGGTTTTATCCGGTTTAAACCTGTTCAATCTGGTTTTATCCGGTTTAAACCGGTTCAATCCTGTTTTATCCAGTTTAAACCGGTTCATTCCGGTTTTCTCCGGTTTAAACCAGTTATATCCGGTTCTATCCGGCTTAAAACGGTATAAACGGGTTCAATCCGGTTTTATGCGGTTTAAACCAGTTTAAAGTGGTTCAATCCGGTTTTATCCGGTTTAAACCAGTTCAATCCTGTCTTATCCGGTTTACAATGATTCTATTCATTTCTATTTGGTTTTATCAGGTTTTATCTGGTTCTATCCGGTTTTATCTGGTTTAATCCGGTTCCATGCGGTCTTATCCGGTTTAAACCGGTTTACAGCGGTTCAATCCGGTTTTATCCGATTTAAACCGGTTCAATCTGGTGTTATCCGGTTTAAACCAGTTTAAACTGGTTCAATCCGATTTTATCAAGTTTAAATCGGTTTCAACCGGTTCAATCCGGTTTTATACGGTTTAAACCAGTTTAAACAAGTTCAATCGGTTTTATCCGGTTTAAACCGGTTCAATCCAGTTCTATCCGTTTTAAACCAGTTCATTCCGGTTTTATCCAGTTTAAACCAGTTTGAACCGGTTCAATCCGGTTTTATCCGGTTTAAACCGGTTCAATCTGGTTTTATCAGGTTTAAACGGGTTTGAACCGATTCATTCCAGTTTTCTCCGCTTTAAACCGGTTTAAGCCAGTTCAATCCGGTTTTATCCGGTTTAAACCGGTTCAATCCGGTTTTATCTGCTTTAAACCTGTTTAAGCCGGTTCAATCCGGTTTTACCCTGTTTAAAATGGTTTAAACTGGTTCAATCTGGTTTTATCCGGTTTAAACCAGTTCAGTCCGGTTTTATCCGGTTTAAACCTGTTCAATCTGGTTTTATCCGGTTTAAACCGGTTCAATCCTGTTTTATCCAGTTTAAACCGGTTCATTCCGGTTTTCTCCGGTTTAAACCAGTTATATCCGGTTCTATCCGGCTTAAAACGGTATAAACAGGTTCAATCCGGTTTTATGCGGTTTAAACTGGTTTAAAGGGGTTCAATCCAGTTTTATCCGGTTTAAACCAGTTCAATCCTGTCTTATCCGGTTTACAATGGTTCTATTCATTTCTATTTGGTTTTATCAGGTTTTATCTGGTTCTATCCGGTTTTATCTGGTTTAAACCGGTTCAATGCGGTCTTATCCGGTTTAAACCGGTTTACAGCGGTTCAATCCGGTTTTATCCGGTTTAAACCGGTTCAATCTGGTTTTATCCGGTTTCAACCAGTTTAAACTGGTTCAATCCGATTTTATCAAGTTTAAACCGGTTTCAACCAGTTCAATCCGGTTTTATCCGGTTTAAACTGGTTTAAACCGCTTCAATCCGGTTTTATACGGTTTAAACCGGTTTAAACAAGTTCAATCGGTTTTATCCAGTTTAAACCGGTTCTATCCGGTTTTATCCGGTTTAAACCGGTTCATTCTCGTTTCATCCAGTTTGAACCAGTTTAAACCGGTTTAAACCAGTTCATTCCGGTTTTATCCAGTTTAAACCAGTTTGAACCGGTTCAATCCGGTTTTATCCAGTTTAAAACGGTTAAAGCCGGTTCAATCCGGTTTTATCCTGTTTAAACCGGTTCTATCCGGCTCTATCCGGTTGAAACCGGTTTAAACTGGTTCAATCCGGTTTTATCCGGTTTAAACCGGTTCAATCCGGTTTTATCCAGTTTAAAACGGTTTAACAGGTTCAATCCGGTTTTATCCGGATTAAACCGGTTCTATCCGGTTCTATCCGGTTTAAACCGGTTCTATCTGGTTTTATCCGGTTTAAACCGGTTCAATCTGGTTTTATCTGGTTTAAACCGTTTTAAACCGGTTCAATCGGTTTTATCCAGTTTAAACCGGTTCTATCTGGTTTTATCCGGTTTAAACCGGTTCATTATGGTTTCATCCAGTTTGAACCAGTTTAAACCGGTTTAAACCAGTTCAATCCGGTTTTATCCGGTTTAAACTGGTTCTATCCGGTTCAATCCGGTTTAAACTGGTTTAAACCGGTTTAAGCCGGTTCAATCCGGGTTTATCCAGTTTAAACCTGTTCTATCCGGTTCTATCCGGTTGAAACCGGTGTAAACCGGTTCAATCCGGTTTTATCCGGTTTAAACTGGTTCAATCCAGTTCTATCCGTTTTAAACCAGTTCATTCCGGTTTTATCCAGTTTAAACCAGTTTGAACCGGTTCAATCCGGTTTTATCCGGTTTAAACCGGTTTAAGCCGGTTCAATCCGGGTTTATCCAGTTTAAAACGGTTCTATCCAGTTCTATCCGGTTGAAACCAGTTTAAACCGGTTCAATCCAGTTTTATGCGGTTTAAACCGGTCCAATCCGGTTTTATCCGGTTTAAGCCAGTTCATTCCGGTTTTATCCGGTTTAAACCGGTTAGAACCAGTTCAATCCAGTTTTATCTGGTTTAAACCGGTTCAATCCGGTTTTATCCGGTTTGAACCGGTTCAATCCGGATTTATCCGGTTTGAACCGGTTTGAACCGGTTCAATCCAGTTTTATCCGGTTTAAACCGGTTTAAGCTAGTTCAATCCCGTTTTATCTGGTTTAAACCAGTTCAAACTGGTTTTATCCGGTTTAAACTGGTTTGAACCGGTTCAATCCGGTTTTATCCGGTTTAAACCGGTTTAAGACGGTTCAATCCGGGTTTATCCAGTTTAAACCGGTTCTATCCGGTTCTATCCAGTTGAAACCGGTTTAAACCGGTTCAATCCGGATTTATCCAGTTTAAACCGGTTCAATCCGTTTTTATCCGGTTTAAGCCAGTTCATTCCGGTTTTATCTGGTTTAAACCGGTTTGAACCGGTTCAATCCAGTTTTATCCGGTTTAAACCGGTTTAAGCTAGTTCAATCCCGTTTTATCTGGTTTAAACCGGTTCAAACTGGTTTTATCCGGTTTAAACCGGTTTGAACCGGTTCAATCCGGTTTTATCCGGTTTAAACCAGTTCAGTCCAGTCTTATCCGGTGTACAATGGTTCTATTCATTTCTATTTGGTTTTATCAGTTTTTATCTGGTTCTATCCGGTTTAATCTGGTTTAAACCGGTTCAATGCGGTCTTATCCGGTTTAAACCGGTTTACAGCGGTTCAATCCGGTTTTATCCGGTTTAAACTGGTTCAATCGGGTTTTATCCGGTTTAAACCAGTTTAAACTGGTTCAATCCGATTTTATCAAGTTTAAATCGGTTTCAACTGGTTCAATCCGGTTTTATCCGGTTTAAACTGGTTTAAACCGGTTCAATCCGGTTTTATACTTTTTAAACCGGTTTAAACAGGTTCAATCGGTTTTATCCAGTTTAAACTGGTTCTATCCGGTTTTTTCCGGTTTAAACCGGTTCATTCCGGTTTCATCCAGTTTGAACCAGTTTAAACCGGTTTAAACCAGTTCAATCCGGGTTTATCCAGTTTAAACCTGTTCTATCCGGTTCTATCCGGTTGAAACTGGTTCAATCCGGTTCTATCCGTTTTAAACCAGTTCATTCCGGTTTTATAAAGTTTAAACCAGTTTGAACCGGTTCAATCCGTTTTTATCCGGTTTAAACCGGTTAAAGCCGGTTCAATCCGGTTTTATCCGGTTTAAACCGGTTCTATCCGGCTCTATCTGGTTGAAACCGGTTTAAACTGGTTCAATCCGGTTTTATCCGGTTTAAACCGGTTTAAGCCGGTTCAATCCGGTTTTATCATGTTTAAACCGGTTCTATCTGGCTCTATCCGGTTGAAACCGGTTTAAACTTGTTCAATCCGGTTTTATCCGGTTTAAACCGGTTCAATCCGGTTTTATCCGGTTTAAACCGGTTTAACCGGTTCAATCCGCTTTTATCCGGTTTAAACCGGTTCTATCCGGTTCTATCCGGTTTAAACCGGTTTAAACCAGTTCATTCCGGATTTATCCGATATAAACTGGTTTAAACCTCTTCAATCCGGTTTTACCCGGTTTAAACCGGTTTAAGCTGGTTCAATCCGGTTCTATCCGGTTTAAACCGGTTAAGTCTGGTTTTATCCGGTTTAATCCGGTTTAATCCGGTTCAATCCAGTTTTATCCGGTTTAAACAGGTTTAAACCAGTTCAATCCGGTTTTATCCGGTGTAAACCGGTTTGAGCCGGTTCAATCCGGTTTTATCCGGTTTAAACCGATTTAAGCCGGTTCAATCCAGTTTTATCCGGTTTAAACCGGTTCAATCTGGTTTTATCAGGTTTAAACGGGTTTGAACCGATTCATTCCAGTTTTATCCGCTTTAAACCGGTTTAAGCCAGTTCAATCCGGTTTTATCCAGTTTAAACTGGTTCTATCCGGTTCTATCCAGTCGAAACTGGTTTAAACCGGCTCAATCCTGTTTTATCCGGTTTAAACCGGTTCAATCCGGTTTTATCCGGTTTAAACCGGATCATTCCGGTTTTATCCGGTTTAAACCGGTTCAAACCGGTTTTATCCGGTTTGAACTGGTTCAATCCGGTTTTATCCGGTTTAAGCCTGTTCATTCCGGTTTATTCCGGTTTGAACCGGTTCAATCCGGATTTATCCGGTTTAAACTGGTTCAATCCGGTTTTATCCGGTTTAAACCAGTTCTTTCCGGTTTTATCTGGTTTGAACCGGTTTGAACCGGTTCAATCCAGTTTTATCCGGTTTAAACCGGTTTAAGCCGGTTCAATCCGTGTTTATCCAGTTTAAACCGGTTCTATCCAGTTCTATCCGGTTGAAACCGGTTTAAACCGGTTCAATCCGTTTTTATCCGGTTTAAACCGGTTTAAACCGGTTCAATCCGGTTTTATCTGGTTTAAACTGGTTCAATCCGGTTTTATCCGGTTTGAACTGGTTTGAACCGGAACAATCCGTTTTTATCCGGTTTAAACCAGTTCATTCCGGTTTTATCCTGTTTGAACCAGTTTGAACCGGTTCAATCCAGTTTTATCCGCTTTAAACCGGTTTAAGCTAGTTCAATCCCGTTTTATCTGGTTTAAACCGGTTCAAACTGGTTTTATCCGGTTTAAACCGGTTTGAACCGTTTCAATCCGGTTTTATCCGGTTTAAACCAGTTCAGTCCAGTCTTATCCGGTTTACAATGGTTCTATTCATTTCTATTTGGTTTTATCAGTTTTTATCTGGTTCTATCCGGTTTAATCTGGTTTAAACCGGTTCAATGCGGTCGTATCCGGTTTAAACAGGTTTACAGCGTTTCAATCCAGTTTTATCCTGTTTAAACCGGTTCAATCTGGTTTTATCCGGTTTAAACCAGTTTAAACTGGTTCAATCCGATTTTATCAAGTTTAAATCGGTTTCAACCGGTTCAATCCGGTTTTATCCGGTTTAAACTGGTTTCAGCCGGATCAATCCGGTTTTCTCCAGTTTAAACCGGTTCTATCTGGTTCTATCCGGTTGAAACTGGTTTAAACCGGTTCAATCCGGTTTTATCCGGTTTAAACCAGTTCATTCCGGTTTCATCCGGTTTAAACCGGTTCTATCCATTTCAATCCGGTTTAAACTGGTTTAAACCCGTTCTATCCGGTTTTATCCGGTTTAAAATGGTTCAATCTGGTTTTATCTGGTTTAAACCGGTTTAAATCAGTTCAATCGGTTTTATCCGGTTTAAACCGGTTCTATCCGGTTCTATCCGGTTTAAACCAGTTTAAACCAGTTCATTCCTGATTTATCCGATATAAACCGGTTTAAACTTGTTCAGTCCAGTTTTATCCGGTTTAAACCGGTTTAAGCCGGTTGAATCAGGTTTTATCCAGTTTAAACCGGTTCAATCTGGTTTTATCCGTTTTAAACCAGTTTAATCCGGTTCAAACTTGTTTTATCCGGTTTAAACCGGTTTAAGCCAGTTCAATCCGGTTTTATCCGGTTTAAACCGGATCAATCTGGTTTTATCAGGTTTAAACGGGTTTGAACCGATTCATTCCACTTTTATCCGCTTTAAACCGGTTTAAGCCAGTTCAATCCGGTTTTATCCAGTTTAAACCGGTTCTATCCGGTTCTATCCAGTTGAAACTGGTTTAAACCGGCTCAATCCTGTTTTATCCGGTTTAAACCGGTTCAATCCGGTTTTATCTGGTTTAAACCGGATCATTCCGGTTTTATCCGGTTTAAACCTGTTTGAACCGGCTCAATCCTGTTTTATCCAGTTTAAACCGGTTCATTCCCGTTTTCTCCGGTTTAAACCAGTTATATCCGGTTCTATCCGGCTTAAAACGGTATAAACGGGTTCAATCCGGTTTTATGCGGTTTAAACCGGTTTAAAGGGGTTCAATCCGGTTTTATCCGGTTTAAACCAGTTCAATCCTGTCTTATCCGGTTTACAATGGGTCTATTCATTTCTATTTGGTTTTATCCGGTTTTATCCTGTTTAAACCAGTTCTATCCGGCTCTATCCGGTTGAAACCGGTTTAAACTGGTTCAATCCGGTTTTATCCGGTTTAATCCGGTTCAATCCGGTTTTATCCGGTTTAAACTGGTTTAACCGGTTCAATCCGGTTTTATTCGGTTTAAACCGGTTCTATCTGGTTCTATCCGGTTTAAACCGGTTCTATCTGGTTTTATCCGGTTTAAACCGGTTCAATCTGGTTTTATCTGGTTTAAACCGTTTTAAAATTGTTCAATCGGTTTTATCTAGTTTAAACCGGTTCTATACGGTTTAAACCAGTATAAGCCGGTTCAATCCGGTTTTATCCGTTTTAAACCAGTTTGAACTGCTTCAATCCGTTTTTATCCGGTTTAAACTGGTTTCAACCGGATCAATCCGGTTTTCTCCTGCTTAAACCGGTTCTATCTGGTTCTATCCGGTTGAAACCGGTTTAAATCGGTTCAATCCGTTTTTATCCGTTTTAAACCGGTTCAATCCGGTTTCATCCGATTTGAACCGGTTTAAACCGGTTTAAACCAGTTCAATCCGGTTTCATCCAGTTTAAAACGGTTCAATCTGCTTTTATCCGTTTTAAACCGGTTTAAACCGGTTCAATCGGTTTTATCCGGTTTAAACTGGTTCTATCCGGTTCTATCCGGTTTAAACCGGTTTAAACCAGTTCATTCCGGATTTATCCGATATAAACCGGTTTAAACCTCTTCAATCCGGTTTTATCCGGTTTAAACCGGTTTAAGCTGGTTCAATCCGGTTTTATCCGGTTTAAACCGGTTCAGTCTGGTTTTATCCGGTTTAAACCGGTTTAATCCGGTTCAATCCAGTTTTATCCGGTTTAAACAGGTTTAAACCGGTTCAATCCGGTTTTATCCGGTGTAAACCGGTTTGAGCCGGTTCAATCCGGTTTTATCCGGTTTAAACCGGTTCAATCTGTTTTTATCAGGTTTAAACGGGTTTGAACCGATTCATTCCAGTTTTATATGCTTTAAACCGGTTTAAGCCAGTTCAATCCGGTTTTATCCAGTTTAAACCAGTTCTATCCGGTTCTATCCAGTTGAAACTGGGTTAAACCGGCTCAATCCTGTTTTATCCGGTTTAAACCGGTTCAATCCGGTTTTATCTGGTTTAAACCGGATCATTCCGGTTTTATCCCGTTTGAACCGGTTCAATCCGGTTTTATCCGGTTTGAACTGGTTCAATCCGGTTTTATCCGGTTTAAGCCTGTTCATTCCGGTTTATTCCGGTTTGAACGGGTTCAATCCAGATTTATGCGGTTTAAACTGGTTCAATCCGGTTTTATCCGGTTTAAACCAGTTCATTCCGGTTTTATCTGGTTTGAACAGGTTTGAACCGGTTCAATCCAGTTTTATCCGGTTTAAACCGGTTTAAGCCGGTTCAATCCGGGTTTATCCAGTTTAAACTGGTTCTATCCAGTTCTATCCGGTTGAAACCGGTTTAAACCGGTTCAATCTGGTTTTATCCGGTTTAAACCCGTTTAAGCTAGTTCAATCCGGTTTTATCCGGTTTAAAACGGTTCAATCTTGTATTATCTGGTTTAAACCGGTTTAAATCAGTTCAATCGGTTTTATCCGGTTTAAACCGGTTCTATCCGGTTCTATCCGGTTTAAACCGGTTTAAACCAGTTCATTCCTGATTTATCCGATATAAACCGGTTCAAACTTGTTCAATCCAGTTTTATCCGGTTTAAACCGTTTTAAGCCGGTTCAATCCGGTTTTATCCAGTTTAAACCGGTTCAATCTTATTTTATCCGGTTTAAACTGGTTTAATCCTGCTCAATCCGGTTTTATCCGGATTAAACCGGTTTAAGCCGGTTCAATCCGGTTTTATCCGGTTTAAACTGGTTCAATCTTGTTTTATCCAGTTTAAACCAGTTCAGTCCGGTTTTATGCGGTTTAAACATGTTCAATCTGGTTTTAACCGGTTTAAACCGGTTCAATCATGTTTTATCCAGTTTAAACCGGTTCATTCCGGTTTTCTCCGGTTTAAACCAGTTATATCCGGTTCTATCCGGCTTAAAACGGTATAAACGGGTTCAATCCGGTTTTATGCGGTTTAAACCGGTTCAAAGGGGTTCAATCCGGTTTTATCCGGTTTAAACCAGTTCAATCCAGTCTTATCCGGTTTACAATGGTTCTATTCATTTCTACTTGGTTTTATCAGTTTTTATCTGGTTCTATCCGGTTTAATCTGGTTTAAACTGGTTTAAACCGGTTTAAGCCGGTTCAATCCGGGTTTATCCAGTTTAAACCGGTTCTATCCAGTTCTATCCGGTTGAAACCGGTTTAAACCGGTTCAATCCGGTTTTATCCGGTTTAAACCATTTTAAGCTAGTTCAATCCGGTTTTACCCGGTTTAAACCGGTTCAATCTGGTTTTATCCGGTTTAAACCGGTTTGAACCGGTTCAATCCGGTTTTATCCGGTTTAAACCGGTTTTAGCCGGTTCAATCCGGGTTTATCCAGTTTAAAACGGTTCTATCCAGTTCTATCCGGTTGAAAACGGTTTAAACCGGTTCAATCCGGCTTTATCCCGTTTAAACCGGTTCAATCCGGTTTTATCCGGTTTGAACTGGTGTGAACCGGATCAATCCGGTTTTATCTGGTTTAAACCAGTTCATTCCGGTTTTATCCGGTTTGAACCGGTTTGAACCGGTTCAGTCCAGTTTTATCCGGTTTAAACCGGTTTAAGCTAGTTCAATCCCGTTTTATCTGGTTTAAACCGGTTCAATCCGGTTTTATCCGGTTTAAACCAGTTCAATCCAGTCTTATCCGGTTTACAATGGTTCTATTCATTTCTACTTGGTTTTATCAGTTTTTATCTGGTTCTATCCGGTTTAATCTGGTTTAAACTGGTTTAAACCGGTTTAAGCCGGTTCAATCCGGGTTTATCCAGTTTAAACCGGTTCTATCCAGTTCTATCCGGTTGAAACCGGTTTAAACCGGTTCAATCCGGTTTTATCCGGTTTAAACCATTTTAAGCTAGTTCAATCCGGTTTTACCCGGTTTAAACCGGTTCAATCTGGTTTTATCCGGTTTAAACCGGTTTGAACCGGTTCAATCCGGTTTTATCCGGTTTAAACCGGTTTTAGCCGGTTCAATCCGGGTTTATCCAGTTTAAAACGGTTCTATCCAGTTCTATCCGGTTGAAAACGGTTTAAACCGGTTCAATCCGGCTTTATCCCGTTTAAACCGGTTCAATCCGGTTTTATCCGGTTTGAACTGGTGTGAACCGGATCAATCCGGTTTTATCCGGTTTAAACCAGTTCATTCCGGTTTTATCCGGTTTGAACCGGTTTGAACCGGTTCAATCCAGTTTTATCCGGTTTAAACCGGTTTAAGCTAGTTCAATCCCGTTTTATCTGGTTTAAACCGGTTCAAACTGGTTTTATCCGGTTTAAACCGGTTTGAACCGGTTCAATCCGGTTTTATCCGGTTTAAACCAGTTCAGTCCAGTCTTATCCGGTTTACAATGGTTCTATTCATTTCTATTTGGTTTTATCAGTTTTTATCTGGTTCTATCCGGTTTAATCTGGTTTAAACCGGTTCAATCTGGTTTTATCCGGTTTAAACCTGTTTAAACTGGTTCAATCCGATTTTATCAAGTTTAAATCGGTTTCAACCGGTTCAATCTGGTTTTATCTGGTTTAAACCAGTTCAGTCCAGTCTTATCCGGTTTACAATGGTTCTATTCATTTCTATTTGGTTTTATCAGTTTTTATCTGGTTCTATCCGGTTTAATCTGGTTTAAACCAGTTCAATGCGGTCTTATCTGGTTTAAACCGGTTTACAGCGGTTCAATCCGGTTTTATCCGGTTTAAACCGGTTCAATCTGGTTTTATCCGGTTTAAACCAGTTTAAACTGGTTCAATCCGATTTTATCAAGTTTAAATCGGTTTCAACCGGTTCAATCCGGTTTTATCCGGTTTAAAGTGGTTTAAACCGGTTCAATCCGGTTTTATACGGTTTAAACCGGTTTAAACAGGTTCAATCGGTTTTATCCAGTTTAAACCGGTTCTATCCGGTTTTATCCGGTTTAAACCGGTTCATTCCGGTTTCATCCAGTTTGAACCAGTTTAAACCGGTTTAAACCAGTTCAATCCGGTTTTATCTGGTTTAAACTGGTTCTATCCGATTCAATCCGGTTTAAACTGGTTTAAAACGGTTTAAGCCGGTTCAATCCGGGTTTATCCAGTTTAAACCTGTTCTATCCGGTTCTATCCGGTTGAAACCGGTTCAATCCGGTTCTATCCGTTTTAAACCAGTTCATTCCGGTTTTATAAAGTTTAAACCAGTTTGAACCGGTTCAATCCGGTTTTATCCGGTCTAAACCGGTTAAAGCCGGTTCAATCCGGTTTTATCCGGTTTAAACCGGTTCTATCCGGCTCTATCCGGTTGAAACCGGTTTAAACTAGTTCAATCCGGTTTTATCCGGTTTAAACCGGTTTAAGCCGGTTCAATCCGGTTTTATCCTGTTTAAACCGGTTCTATCCGGCTCTATCCGGTTGAAACCGGTTTAAACTGGTTCAATCCGGTTTTATCTGGTTTAAACCGTTTTAAACCGGTTCAATCGGTCTTATCCAGTTTAAACCAGTTCTATACGGTTTAAACCGGTATAAGCCGGTTCAATCCGGTTTTATCCGTTTTAAACCAGTTTGAAATGCTTCAATCTGTTTTTATCCGGTTTAAACTGGTTTCAACCGGATCAATCCGGTTTTCTCCAGCTTAAACCGGTTCTATCTGGTTCTATCCGGTTTAAACCGGTTTAAACCAGTTCAATCCGGTTTCATCCAGTTTAAAACGGTTCAATCTGCTTTTATCCGTTTTAAACCGGTTGAAACCGGTTCAATCCGTTTTATCCGGTTTAAACCGGTTCTATCCGGTTCTATCCGATTTAAACCGGTTTAAACCAGTTCATTCCGGATTTATCCGATATAAACCGGTTTAAACCTCTTCAATCTGGTTTTATCCGGTTTAAACCGGTTTAAGCTGGTTCAATCCGGTTTTATCCAGTTTAAACCGGTTCAGTCTGGGTTTATCCGGTTTAATCCGTTTTAATCCGGTTCAATCCAGTTTTATCCGGTTTAAACAGGTTTAAACCGGTTCAATCCGGTTTTATCCGGTGTAAACCGGTTTGAGCCGGTTCAATCCGGTTTTATCCGGTTTAAACCGCTTTAAGCCGGTTCAATCCGGTTTTATCCGGTTTAAACCGGTTCAATCCGGTTTTATCTGGTTTAAACCGGATCATTCCGGTTTTATCCGTTTTGAACCGGTTCAATCCGGTTTTATCCGGTTTAAGCCTGTTCATTCCGGTTTTATCTGGTTTAAACCGGTTTGAACCGGTTCAATCCGGTTTTATCCGTTTTAAACCGGTTTAAACCGGTTCAATCCGGTTTTATACGGTTTAAACCGGTTTAAACAGGTTCAATCGGTTTTATCCAGTTTAAACCGGTTCTATACAGTTTTATCCGGTTTAAACCAGTTCATTCCGGTTTCATTCAGTTTGAACCAGTTTAAACCGGTTTAAACCAGTTCAATCCGGTTTTATCCGGTTTAAACTGGTTCTATCAGGTTCAATCCGGTTTAAACTGGTTTAAACCTGTTTAAGCCGGTTCAATCCGGGTTTATCCAGTTTAAACCTGTTCTATCCGGTTCTATCTGGTTGAATCCGGTTTAAACCAGTTCAATCCAGTTTTATGCGGTTTAAACCGGTCCAATCCGGTTTTATCCGGTTTAAGCCAGTTCATTCCGGTTTTATCTGGTTTAAACCGGTTTGAACCGGTTCAATCCGGTTTTATCCGGTTTAACCCGGTTCAATCCGGTTTTATCCGGTTTGAACCGGTTTGAACCGGTTCAATCCAGTTTTATCCGGTTTAAACCGGTTTAAGCTAGTTCAATCCCGTTTTATCTGGTTTAAACCGGTTCAAACTGGTTTTATCCGGTTTAAACCGGTTTGAACCGGTTCAATCCGGTTTTATCCTGTTTAAACCGGTTTAAGACGGTTCAATCCGGGTTTATCCAGTTTAAACCGGTTCTATCCGGTTTTATCCAGTTGAAACCGGTTTATACTTGTTCAATCCGGTTTTATCCGGTTTAAACCGGTTCATTCCGGTTTTCTCCGGTTTAAACCAGTTATATCCGGTTCTATCCGGCTTAAAACGGTATAAGCGGGTTCAGTCCGGTTTTATGCGGTTTAAACCGGTTTAAAGGGGTTCAATCCGGTTTTATCCGGTTTAAACCATTTCAATCCTGTCTTATCCGGTTTACAATGGTTCTATTCATTTCTATTTGGTTTTATCCGGTTTTATCCTGTTTAAACCAGTTCTATCCGGCTCTATCCGGTTGAAACCGGTTTAAACTGGTTCAATCCGGTTTTATCCGGTTTAAACCGGTTCTATCCGGTTCTATCCGGTTTAAACCGGTTCTTTCTGGTTTTATCCGGTTTAAACCGGTTCAATCTGGTTTTATCTGGTTTAAACCGTTTTAAAATTGTTCAATCGGTTTTATCTAGTTTAAACCGGTTCTATACGGTTTAAACCAGTATAAGCCGGTTCAATCCGGTTTTATCCGTTTTAAACCAGTTTGAACTGCTTCAATCCGTTTTTATCCAGTTTAAACTGGTTTCAACCGGATCAACCCGGTTTTCTCCAGCTTAAACCGGTTCTATCTGGTTCTATCCGGTTGAAACCGGTTTAAATCGGTTCAATCCGTTTTTATCCGTTTTAAACCAGTTCATTCCGGTTTCATCCGATTTGAACCGGTTTAAACCGGTTTAAACCAGTTCAATCCGGTTTCATCCAGTTTAAAACGGTTCAATCTGCTTTTAACCGTTTTAAACCGGTTTAAACCGGTTCAATCGGTTTTATCCGGTTTAAACTGGTTCTATCCGGTTCTATCCGGTTTAAACCGGTTTAAACCAGTTCATTCCGGATTTATCCGATATAAACCGGTTTAAACCTCTTCAATCCGGTTTTATCCGGTTTAAACCGGTTTAAGCTGGTTCAATCCGGTTTTATCCGGTTTAAACCGGTTCAGTCTGGTTTTATCCGGTTTAAACCGGTTTAATCCGGTTCAATCCAGTTTTATCCGGTTTAAACAGGTTTAAACCGGTTCAATCCGGTTTTATCCGGTGTAAACCGGTTTGAGCCGGTTCAATCCGGTTTTATCCGGTTTAAACCGCTTTAAGCCGGTTCAATCCGGTTTTATCCGGTTTAAACCGGTTCAATCTGGTTTTATTAGGTTTAAACGGGTTTGAACTGATTCATTCCAGTTTTATCCGCTTTAAACCGGTTTAAGCCAGTTCAATCCGGTTTTATCCAGTTTAAACCAGTTCTATCCGGTTCTATCCAGTTGAAACTGGTTTAAACCGGCTCAATCCTGTTTTATCCGGTTTAAACCAGTTCAATCCGGTTTTATCTGGTTTAAACCGGATCATTCCGGTTTTATCCGGTTTGAACCGGTTCAATCCGGTTTTATCCGGTTTGAACTGGTTCAATCTGGTTTTATCCGGTTTAAGCCTGTTCATTCCGGTTTATTCCGTTTTGAACCGGTTCAATCCAGATTTATGCGGTTTAAACTGGTTCAATCCGGTTTTATCCGGTTTAAACCAGTTCATTCCGGTTTCATCTGGTTTGAACCGGTTTGAACCGGTTCAATCCAGTTTTATCCGGTTTAAACCGGTTTAAGCCGGTTCAATCCGGTTTTATCCGGTGTAAACCGGTTTGAGCCGGTTCAATCCGGTTTTATCCGGTTTAAACCCCTTTAAGCCGGTTCAATCCGGTTTTATCCGGTTTAAACCGGTTCAATCTGGTTTTATCAGGTTTAAACGGGTTTGAACCGATTCATTCCAGTTTTATCCGCTTTAAACCGGTTTAAGCCAGTTCAATCCGGTTTTATCCAGTTTAAACCAGTTCTATCCGGTTCTATCCAGTTGAAACTGGTTTAAACCGGCTCAATCCTGTTTTATCCGGTTTAAACCGGTTCAATCCGGTTTTATCTGGTTTAAACCGGATCATTCCGGTTTTATCCGGTTTGAACCGGTTCAATCCGGTTTTATCCGGTTTGAACTGGTTCAATCCGGTTTTATCCGGTTTAAGCCTGTTCATTCCGGTTTATTCCGGTTTGAACCGGTTCAATCCAGATTTATGCGGTTTAAACTGGTTCAATCCGGTTTTATCCGGTTTAAACCAGTTCATTCCGGTTTTATCTGGTTTGAACATTTTGAACCGGTTCAATCCAGTTTTATCCGGTTTAAACCGGTTTAAGCCGGTTCAATCCGGGTTTATCCAGTTTAAACTGGTTCTATCCAGTTCTATCCGGTTGAAACCGGTTGAAACCGGTTCAATCTGGTTTTATCCGGTTTAAACCGGTTTAAGCTAGTTCAATCCGGTTTTATCCGGTTTAAACCGGTTCAATCTGGTTTTATCCGGTTTAAACCGGTTTGAACCGGTTCAATCCGGTTTTATCCGGTTTAAACCGGTTTAAGCCGGTTCAATCTGGGTTTATCCAGTTTAAAACGGTTCTATCCAGTTCTATCTGGGTGTAACCGGTTTAAACCGGTTCAATCCAGTTTTATCCGGTTTAAACCGGTCCAATCCGGTTTTATCCGGTTTAAGCCAGTTCATTCCGGTTTTATCCGGTTTAAAACGGTTTGAAACGGTTCAATCCGGTTTTATCCGGTTTAAACCGGTTCAATCCGGTTTTATCCGGTTTGAACCGGTTTGAACCGGATCAATCTGGTTTCATCCGGTTTAAACCAGTTCATTCCGGTTTTATCCGGTTTGAACCGGTTTGAACCGGTTCAATCCAGTTTTATCCAGTTTAAACCGGTTTAAGCTTGTTCAATCCCATTTTATCTGGTTTAAACCGGTTCAAACTGGTTTTATCCGGTTTAAACCGGTTTGAACCGGTTCAATCCGGTTTTATCCGGTTTAAAGCGGTTCAATCCGGTTTTATCCAGTTGAAACCGGTTTATACCGGTTCAAACCGGATTTATCCAGTTTAAACCGGTACAATCAGTTTTTATCCGGTTTAAGCCAGTTCATTCCAGTTTTTTCTGGTTTAAACTGGTTGGAACCGGTTCAATCAAGTTTTATCCGGTTTAAAGCGGTTCAATCCGGTTTTATCCGGTTTAAACCAGTTCATTCCGGTTTTATCCGGTTTAAACCAGTTTGAACCGGTTCAATCCGGTTTTATCCGGTTTAAACCGGTTTAAGCCGGTTCAATACGGTTTTATCCTGTTTAAACCGGTTCTATCCGGCTCTATCCGGTTGAAACCTGTTTATACTGGTTCAATCCGGTTTTGTCCAGTTTCAACCAGTTAAATCCGGTTTTATCCGGTTTAAACCGGTTTAACGAGTTCAATCCGGTTTTATCCAGTTTAAACCGGTTCTATCTGGTTCTATCTGGTTTAAACTGGTTCTATCTGGTTTTATCCGGTTTAAACCGGTTTAAACCGGTTCAATCGGTTTTATCCAGTTTAAACCGGTTCTATCCGGTTTAAACCAGTTTAAGCCGGTTCAATCCTGTTTTATCCGTTTTAAACCGGTTTAAACTGCTTCAATCCGTTTTTATCTGGTTTAAACTGGTTTCAGCCGGATCAATCCGGTTTTCTCCAGTTTAAACCGGTTCTATCTGGTTCTATCCGGTTGAAAACGGTTTAAACTGGTTCAATACGGTTTTATCCGGTTTAAACCAGTTCATTCCGGTTTCATCCGCTTTGAACCAGTTTAAACCGGTTTAAACCAGTTCAATCCGGTTTTATCCGGTTTAAACCGGTTCTATCCAGTTCAATCCGGTTTAAACCGGTTTAAACCCGTTCTATCCGGTTTTATCCGGTTTAAAACGGTTCAATCTTGTTTTATCTGGTTTAAACCGGTTTAAATCAGTTCAATCGGTTCTATCCGGTTTAAACCGGTTTAAACCAGTTCATTCCTGATTTATCCGATATAAACCGGTTTAAAGTTGTTCAATCCAGTTTTATCCGGTTTAAACCGGTTTAAGCCGGTTCAATCCGGTTTTATCCAGTTTAAACCGGTTCAATCTGGTTTTATCCGGTTTAAACTGGTTTAATCCTGCTCAATCCGGTTTTATCCGGATTAAACCGGTTTAAGCCGGTTAAATACGTTTTTATCCGGTTTAAACTGGTTCAATCTTGTTTTATCCAGTTTAAACCAGTTCAGTCCGGTTTTATGCGGTTTAAACATGTTCAATCTGGTTTTAACCGGTTTAAACCGGTTCAATCATGTTTTATCCAGTTTAAACCGGTTCATTCCGGTTTTCTCCGGTTTAAACCAGTTATATCCGGTTCTATCCGGCTTAAAACGGTATAAACGGGTTCAATCCGGTTTTATGCGGTTTAAACCGGTTTAAAGGGGTTCAATCCGGTTTTATCCGGTTTAAACCAGTTCAATCCAGTCTTATCCGGTTTACAATGGTTCTATTCATTTCTATTTGGTTTTATCAGTTTTTATCTGGTTCTATCCGGTTTAATCTGGTTTAAACTGGTTTAAACCGGTTTAAGCCGGTTCAATCCGGGTTTATCCAGTTTAAACCGGTTCTATCCAGTTCTATCCGGTTGAAACCGGTTTAAACCGGTTCAATCCGGTTTTATCCGGTTTAAACCATTTTAAGCTAGTTCAATCCGGTTTTATCCGGTTTAAACCGGTTCAATCTGGTTTTATCCGGTTTAAACCGGTTTGAACCAGTTCAATCCGGTTTTATCCGGTTTAAACCGGTTTTAGCCGGTTCAATCTGGGTTTATCCAGTTTAAAACGGTTCTATCCAGGTCTATCCGGTTGAAACCGGTTTAAACCGGTTCAATCCGGTTTTATCCGGTTTAAACCGGTTCAATCCGGTTTTATCCGGTTTGACCTGGTTTGAACCGGATCAATCCGGTTTTATCCGGTTTAAACCAGTTCATTCCGGTTTTATCCGGTTTGAACTGGTTTGAACCGGTTCAATCCAGTTTTATCTGGTTTAAACTGGTTTAAGCTAGTTCAATCCCGTTTTATCTGGTTTAAACCGGTTCAAACTGGTTTTATCCGGTTTAAACCGGTTTGAACCGGTTCAATCCGGTTTTATCCGGTTTAAACCAGTTCAGTCCAGTCTTATCCGGTTTACAATGGTTCTATTCATTTCTATTTGGTTGTATCAGTTTTTATCTGGTTCTATCCGGTTTAATCTGGTTTAAACCGGTTCAATCTGGTTTTATCCGGTTTAAACCAGTTTAAACTGGTTCAATCCGATTTTATCAAGTTTAAATCGTTTTCAACCAGTTCAATCCGGTTTTATCCGGTTTAAACTGGTTTAAACCGGTTCAATCCGGTTTTATACGGTTTAAACCGGTTTAAACAGGTTCAATCGGTTTTATCCAGTTTAAACCGGTTCTATCCGGTTTTATCCGGTTTAAACCGGTTCATTCCGGTTTCATCCAGTTTGAACCAGTTTAAACCGTTTTAAACCAGTTTAATCCGGTTTTATCTGGTTTAAACTGGTTCTATCCGGTTCAATCCGGTTTAAACTGGTTTAAAACGGTTTAAGCCAGTTCAATCCGGGTTTATCCAGTTTAAACCTGTTCTATCCGGTTCTATCCGGTTGAAACCGGTTCAATCCGGTTCTATCCGTTTTAAACCAGTTCATTCCGGTTTTATAAAGTTTAAACCAGTTTGAACCGGTTCAATCCGGTTTTATCCGGTCTAAACCGGTTAAAGCCGGTTCAATCCGGTTTTATCCGGTTTAAACCGGTTCTATCCGGATCTATCCGGTTGAAACCGGTTTAAACTGGTTCAATCCGGTTTTATCCGGTTTAAACCGGTTTAAGCCGTTTCAATCCGGTTTTATCCTGTTTAAACCGGTTCTATCCGGCTCTATCCGGTTGAAACCAGTTTAAACTGGTTCAATCCGGTTTTATCCGGTTTAAACCGGTTCAATCCGGTTTTATCCGGTTTAAACCGGTTTAACCGGTTCAATCCGGTTTTATCCGGTTTAAACCGGTTCTATCCGGTTCTATCCGTTTTAAACCGGTTCTATCTGGTTTTATCCGGTTTAAACCGGTTCAATCTGGTTTTATCCGGTTTAAACCGGTTTAAGCTAGTTCAAGACAGTTTTATCCGGTTTAAACCGGTTCAATCTGGTTTTATCCGGTATAAACCGGTTTGAACCGGTTCAATCCGGTTTTATCCAGTTTAAACCGATTTAAGCCAGTTCAATCCGGTTTTATCCAGTTTAAACCGGTTCTATCTGGTTCTATCCAGTTGAAACTGGTTTAAACAGGCTCAATCCTGTTTTATCCGGTTTAAACCGGTTCAATCCGGTTTTATCTGGTTTAAACCGGATCATTCCGGTTTTATCCGGTTTGAACCGGGTCAATCCGGTTTTATCCGGTTTGAACTGGTTCAATCCGGTTTTATCCGTTTTAAGCCTGTTCATTCCGGTTTATTCCGGTTTGAACCGGTTCAATCCGGATTTATGCGGTTTAAACTGGTTCAATCCGGTTTTATCCGGTTTAAACCAGTTCATTCCGGTTTTATCTGGTTTGAACCGGTTTGAACCGGTTCAATCCAGTTTTATCCGGTTTAAACCGGTTTAAGCCGGTTCAATCCGGGTTTATCCAGTTTAAACTGGTTCTATCCAGTTCTATCCGGTTGAAACCGGTTGAAACCGGTTCAATCTGGTTTTATCCGGTTTAAACCGGTTTAAGCTAGTTCAATCCGGTTTTATCCGGTTTAAACCGGTTCAATCTGGTTTTATCCGGTTTAAACCGGTTTGAACCGGTTCAATCCGGTTTTATCCGGTTTAAACCGGTTTAAGCCGGTTCAAACCGGTTTTATCCAGTTTAAAACGGTTCTATCCAGTTCTATCTGGTTGAAACCGGTTTAAACCGGTTCAATCCAGTTTTATCCGGTTTAAACCGGTCCAATCCGGTTTTATCCGGTTTAAGCCAGTTCATTCCGGTTTTATCCGGTTTAAAACGGTTTGAAACGGTTCAATCCGGTTTTAACCGGTTTAAACCAGTTCAATCCGGTTTTATCCGGTTTGAACCGGTTTGAACCGGATCAATCTGGTTTCATCCGGTTTAAACCAATTCATTCCGGTTTTATCCGGTTTGAACCGGTTTGAACCGGTTCAATCCAGTTTTATCCAGTTTAAACCGGTTTAAGCTTGTTCAATCCCATTTTATCTGGTTTAAACCGGTTCAAACTGGTTTTATCCGGTTTAAACCGGTTTGAACCGGTTCAATCCGGTTTTATCCGGTTTAAAGCGGTTCAATCCGCTTTTATCCAGTTGAAACCGGTTTATACCGGTTCAATCCGGATTTATCCAGTTTAAACCGGTTCAATCAGTTTTTATCCGGTTTAAGCCAGTTCATTCCAGTTTTTTCTGGTTTAAACTGGTTGGAACCGGTTCAATCAAGTTTTATCCAGTTTAAAGCGGTTCAATCCGGTTTTATCCGGTTTAAACCAGTTCATTCCGGTTTTATCCGGTTTAAACCAGTTTGAACCGGTTCAATCCGGTTTTATCCGGTTTAAACCGGTTTAAGCCGGTTCAATACGGTTTTATCCTGTTTAAACCGGTTCTATCCGGCTCTATCCGGTTGAAACCGGTTTATACTGGTTCAATCCGGTTTTGTCCGGTTTAAACCGGTTAAATCCGGTTTTATCCGGTTTAAACCGGTTTAACCGGTTCAATCCGGTTTTATCCGGTTTAAACCGGTTCTATCCGGTTCTATCTGGTTTAAACTGGTTCTATCTGGTTTTATCCGGTTTAAACCGGTTTAAACCGGTTCAATCGGTTTTATCCAGTTTAAACCGGTTCTATCCGGTTTAAACCAGTTTAAGCCGGTTCAATCCTGTTTTATCCGTTTTAAACCGGTTTAAACTGCTTCAATCCGTTTTTATCTGGTTTAAACTGGTTTCAGCCGGATCAATCCGGTTTTCTCCAGGTTAAACCGGTTCTATCTGGTTCTATCCGTTTGAAAACGGTTTAAACTGGTTCAATACGGTTTTATCTGGTTTAAACCAGTTCATTCCGTTTTCATCCGCTTTGAACCAGTTTAAACCGGTTTTAACCAGTTCAATCCGGTTTTATCCGGTTTAAACCGGTTCTATCCAGTTCAATCCGGTTTAAACCGGTTTAAACCCGTTCTATCCGGTTTTATCCGGTTTAAAACGGTTTAATCTTGTTTTATCTGGTTTAAACCGGTTTAAATCAGTTCAATCGGTTTTATCCGGTTTAAACCGGTTCTATCCGGTTCTATCCGGTTTAAACCGGTTTAAACCAGTTCATTCCTGATTTATCCGATATAAACCGGTTTAAACTTGTTCAATCCAGTTTTATCCGGTTTAAACCGGTTTAAGCCGGTTCAATCCGGTTTTATCCAGTTTAAACCGGTTCAATCTGGTTTTATCCGGTTTAAACTGGTTTAATCCTGCTCAATCCGGTTTTATCCAGATTAAACCGGTTTAAGCCGGTTAAATCCGGTTTTATCCGGTTTAAACTGGTTCAATCTTGTTTTATCCAGTTTAAACCAGTTCAGTCCGGTTTTATGCGGTTTAAACATGTTCAATCTGGTTTTAACCGGTTTAAACCAGTTCAATCATGTTTTATCCAGTTTAAACCGGTTCATTCCGGTTTTCTCCGGTTTAAACCAGTTATATCCGGTTCTATCCGGCTTAAAACGGTATAAACGGGTTCAATCCGGTTTTATGCGGTTTAAACCGGTTTAAAGGGGTTCAATCCGGTTTTATCCGGTTTAAACCAGTTCAATCCAGTCTTATCCGGTTTACAATGGTTCTATTCATTTCTATTTGGTTTTATCAGTTTTTATCTGGTTCTATCCGGTTTAATCTGGTTTAAACCGGTTCAATCTGGTTTTATCCGTTTAAACCTGTTTAAACTGGTTCAATCCGATTTTATCAAGTTTAAATCGGTTTCAACCGGTTCAATCTGGTTTTATCTGGTTTAAACCAGTTCAGTCCAGTCTTATCCGGTTTACAATGGTTCTATTCATTTCTATTTGGTTTTATCAGTTTTTATCTGGTTCTATCCGGTTTAATCTGGTTTAAACCAGTTCAATGCGGTCTTATCTGGTTTAAACCGGTTTACAGCGGTTCAATCCGGTTTTATCCGGTTTAAACCGGTTCAATCTGGTTTTATCCGGTTTAAACCAGTTTAAACTGGTTCAATCCGATTTTATCAAGTTTAAATCGGTTTCAACCGGTTCAATCCGGTTTTATCCGGTTTAAAGTGGTTTAAACCGGTTCAATCCGGTTTTATACGGTTTAAACCGGTTTAAACAGGTTCAATCGGTTTTATCCAGTTTAAACCGGTTCTATCCGGTTTTATCCGGTTTAAACCGGTTCATTCCGGTTTCATCCAGTTTGAACCAGTTTAAACCGGTTTAAACCAGGTCAATCCGGTTTTATCTGGTTTAAACTGGTTCTATCCGATTCAATCCGGTTTAAACTGGTTTAAAACGGTTTAAGCCGGTTCAATCCGGGTTTATCCAGTTTAAACCTGTTCTATCCGGTTCTATCCGGTTGAAACCGGTTCAATCCGGTTCTATCCGTTTTAAACCAGTTCATTCCGGTTTTATAAAGTTTAAACCAGTTTGAACCGGTTCAATCCGGTTTTATCCGGTCTAAACCGGTTAAAGCCGGTTCAATCCGGTTTTATCCGGTTTAAACCAGTTCTATCCGGCTCTATCCGGTTGAAACGGTTTAAACTGGTTCAATCCGGTTTTATCCGGTTTAAACCGGTTTAAGCCGGTTCAATCCGGTTTTATCCTGTTTAAACCGGTTCTATCCGGCTCTATCCGGTTGAAACCGGTTTAAACTGGTTCAATCCGGTTTTATCCGGTTTAATCCGGTTCAATCCGGTTTTATCCGGTTTAAAACCGGTTCAATCCGGTTTTATCCGGTTTAAACCGGTTTAACCGGTTCAATCCGGTTTTATCTGGTTTAAACGGTTCAATCTGGTTTTATCTGGTTTAAACCATTTTAAACCGGTTCAATCGGTCTTATCCAGTTTAAACCAGTTCTATACGGTTTAAACCGGTATAAGCCGGTTCAATCCGGTTTTACCCGTTTTAAACCAGTTTGAACTGCTTCAATCTGTTTTTATCCGGTTTAAACTGGTTTCAACCGGATCAATCCGGTTTTCTCCAGCTTAAACCGGTTCTATCTGGTTCTATCCGGTTTAAACCGGTTTAAACCAGTTCAATCCGGTTTCATCCAGTTTAAAACGGTTCAATCTGCTTTTATCCGTTTTAAACCGGTTTAAACCGGTTCAATCGGTTTTATCCGGTTTAAACCGGTTCTATCCGGTTCTATCCGGTTTAAACCGGTTTAAACCAGTTCATTCTGGATTTATCCGATATAAACCGGTTTAAACCTCTTCAATCCGGTTGTATCCTGTTTAAACCGGTTTAAGCTGGTTCAATCCGGTTTTATCCAGTTTAAACCGGTTCAGTCTGGGTTTATCCGGTTTAATCCGGTTTAATCCGGTTCAATCCAGTTTTATCCGGTTTAAACAGGTTTAAACCGGTTCAATCCGGTTTTATCCGGTGTAAACCGGTTTGAGCCGGTTCAATCCGGTTTTATCCGGTTTAAACCGCTTTAAGCCGGTTCAATCCGGTTTTATCCGGTTTAAACCGGTTCAATCCGGTTTTATCTGGTTTAAACCGGATCATTCCGGTTTTATCCGTTTTGAACCGGTTCAATCCGGTTTTATCCGGTTTAAGCCTGTTCATTCCGGTTTATTCCGGTTTGAACCGGTTCAATCCGGATTTATCCGGTTTAAACTGGTTCAATCCGGTTTTATCCGGTTTAAACCAGTTCATTCCGGTTTTATCTGGTTTGAACCGGTTTGAACCGGTTCAATCCAGTTTTATCCGGTTTAAACCGGTTTAAGCCGTTTCAATCAGGGTTTATCCAGTTTAAACCGGTTCTATCCAGTTCTATCCGCTTGAAACCGGTTTAATCCGGTTCTATTCGGTTTTATCCGGTTTAAACCGGTTTAAGCTAGTTCAATCCCGTTTTATCTGGTTTAAACCGGTTCAAACTGGTTTTATCCGGTTTAAACCGGTTTGAACCGGTTCAATCCGGTTTTATCCGGTTTAAACTGGTTAAAGACGGTTCAATCCGGGTTTATCCAGTTTAAACCGGTTCTATCCGTTTCTATCCAGTTGAAACTGCTTTAAACCGGCTCAGTCCTGTTTTATCCAGTTTAAACCGGTTCATTCTGGTTTTCTCCAGTTTAAATCAGTTATATCCGGTTCTATCAGGCTTAAAACGGTATAAACGGGTTCAATCCGGTTTTAAGCAGTTTAAACTGGTTTAAAGGGGTTCAATCCGGTTTTATCCGGTTTAAACCAGTTCAATCCTGTCTTATCCGGTTTACAATGGTTCTATTCATTTCTATTTGGTTTTCTCCGGTTTTATCTGGTTCTATCCGGTTTTATCTGGTTTAAACCGGTTCAATGCGGTCTTATCCGGTTTAAACCGGTTTACAGCGGTTCAGTCCAGTTTTATCCGGTTTAAACCGTTTCAATCTGGTTTTATCCGGTTTCAACCAGTTTAAACTTTTTCTATCCGATTTTATCAAGTTTAAATCGGTTTCAACAGGTTCAATCCGGTTTTATCCGGTTTAAACTGGTTTAAACCGGTTCAATCCGGTTTTATACGGTTTAAACCGGTTTAAACAGGTTCAATCGGTTTTATCCAGTTTAAACCGGTTCTATCCAGTTTTATCCGGTTTAAACCAGTTCAATCCGGTTTCATTCAGTTTGAACCAGTTTAAACCGGTTTAAACCAGTTCAATCCGGTTTTATCCGGTTTAAACTGGTTCTATCCGGTTCAATCTGGTTTAAAATGGTTTAAACCGGTTTAAGCCGGTTCAATCCGGGTTTATCCAGTTTAAACCTGTTCTATCCGGTTCTATCTGGTTGAAACCGGTTTAAACCGGTTCAATCCGGTTTTATCCGGTTTAAACCGGTTCAATCCGGTTCTATCCGTTTTAAACCAGTTCATTCCGGTTTTATCCAGTTTAAACCAGTTTGAACCGGTTCAATCCGGTTTTATCCGGTTTAAACCGGTTTAAGCCGTTTCAATCCGGGTTTAGCCAGTTTAAAACGGTTCTATCCAGTTCTATCCGGTTGAAACCGGTTAAAACCGGTTCAATCAAGTTTTATGCGGTTTAAACCGGTCCAATCCGGTTTTATCCGGTTTAAGCCAGTTCATTCCGGTTTTATCTGGATTAAACCGGTTTGAACCGGTTCAATCCGGTTTTATCCGGTTTAAACCGGTTCAATCCGGTTTTATCCGGTTTGAACCGGTTTGAACCGGTTCAATCCAGTTTTATCCGGTTTAAACCGGTTTAAGCTAGTTCAATCCCGTTTTATCTGGTTTAAACTGGTTCAAACTGGTTTTATCCGGTTTAAACCGGTTTGAACCGGTTCAATCCGGTTTTATCCTGTTTAAACCGGTTTAAGACGGTTCAATCCGGGTTTATCCAGTTTAAACTGGTTCTATCCGGTTCTATCCAGTTGAAACCGGTTTAAACCGGTTCAATCCGGATTTATCCAGTTTAAACCGGTTCAATCCGTTTTTATCCGGTTTAAGCCAGTTCATTCCGGTTTTATCTGGTTTAAACCGGTTTGAACTGGTTCAATCCTGTTTTATCCGGTTTAAAGCAGTTCAATCCGGTTTTATCCGGTTTAAACCAGTTCATTCCGGTTTTATCCGGTTTAACCCAGTTTGAACCGGTTCAATCCGGTTTTATCCGGTTTAAACCGGTTTAAGCCGGTTCAATATGGTTTTATTCTGTTTAAACCGGTTCTATCCGGCTATATCCGGTTGAAACCGGTTTATACTGGTTCAATCCGGTTTTATCCGGTTTAAACCGGTTCAATCCGGTTTTATCTGGTTTAAACCGGATCAATCCGGTTTTATCCGGTTTGAACCGGTTCAATCCGGTTTTATCCTGTTTGAACTGGTTCAATCTGGTTTTATCCGGTTTAAGCCTGTTCATTCCGGTTTATTCCGGTTTGAACCGGTTCAATCCAGATTTATGTGGTTTAAACTGGTTCAATCCGGTTTTATCTGGTTTAAACCAGTTCATTCCGGTTTTATCTGGTTTGAACCGGTTTGAACCGGTTCAATCCAGTTTTATCCGGTTTAAACCGGTTTAAGCCGGTTCAATCCGGGTTTATCCAGTTTAAACTGGTTCTATCCAGTTCTATCCGGTTGAAACCGGTTGAAACCGGTTCAATCTGGTTTTATCCGGTTTAAACCGGTTTAAGCTAGTTCAATCCGGTTTTATCCGGTTTAAACATGTTCAATCTGGTTTTATCCGGTTTAAACCGGTTTGAACCGGTTCAATCCGGTTTTATCCGGTTTAAACCGGTTTAAGCCGGTTCAATCCGGGTTTATCCAGTTTAAAACGGTTCTATCCAGTTCTATCCGGGTGAAACCGGTTTAAACCGGTTCAATCCAGTTTTATCCGGTTTAAACCGGTCCAATCCGGTTTTATCCGGTTTAAGCCAGTTCATTCCGGTTTTATCCGGTTTAAACCGGTTTGAAACGGTTCAATCCGGTTTTATCCGGTTTAAACCGGTTCAATCCGGTTTTATCCGGTTTGAACCGGTTTGAACCGGTTCAATCCGGTTTTATCCGGTTTAAACCAGTTCATTCCGGTTTTATCCGGTTTGAACCGGTTTGAACCGGTTCAATCCAGTTTTATCCAGTTTAAACCGGTTTAAGCTTGTTCAATCCCGTTTTATCTGGTTTAAACCGGTTCAAACTGGTTTTATCCGGTTTTAAACCGGTTTGAACCGGTTCAATCCGGTTTTATCCGGTTTAAAGCGGTTCAATCCGGTTTTATCCAGTTGAAACCGGTTTATACCGGTTCAATCCGGATTTATCCAGTTTAAACCAGTTCAATCAGTTTTTATCCTGTTTAAGCCAGTTCATTCCAGTTTTTTCTGGTTTAAACTGGTTTGATCCAGTTCAATCCGGTTTTATCCGGTTTAAACCGGTTTAAGCCGGTTCAATACTGTTTTATCCTGTATAAACCGGTTCTATCCGGCTCTATCCGGTTGAAACCGGTTTATACTGGTTCAATCCGGTTTTGTCCGGTTTAAACCGGTTAAATCCGGTTTTATCCGGTTTAAACCGGTTTAACCGTTTCAATCCGGTTTTATCCGGTTTAAACCGGTTCTATCCGGTTCTATCTGGTTTAAACTGGTTCTATCTGGTTTTATCCGGTTTAAACCGGTTTAAACCGGTTCAATCGGTTTTATCCAGTTTAAACCGGTTCTATCCGGTTTAAACCAGTTTAAGACGGTTCAATCCTGTTTTATCCGTTTTAAACCGGTTTAAACTGCTTCAATCCGTTTTTATCTGGTTTAAACTGGTTTCAGCCGGATCAATCCGGTTTTCTCCAGTTTAAACCGGTTCTATCTGGTTCTATCCGGTTGAAAACGGTTTAAACCGGTTCAATACGGTTTTATCCGGTTTAAACCAGTTCATTCCGGTTTCATCTGCTTTGAACCAGTTTAAAACGGTTTAAACCAGTTCAATCCGGTTTTATCCGGTTTAAACCCGTTCTATCCAGTTCAATCCGGTTTAAACCGGTTTAAACCCGTTCTATCCGGTTTTATCCGGTTTAAAACGGTTCAATCTTGTTTTATCTGGTTTAAACCGGTTTAAATCAGTTCAATCGGTTTTATCCGGTTTAAACCGGTTCTATCCGGTTCTATCCGGTTTAAACCGGTTTAAACCAGTTCATTCCTGATTTATCCGATATAAACCGGTTTAAACTTGTTCAATCCAGTTTTATCCGGTTTAAACCGGTTTAAGCCGTTTCAATCCGGTTTTATCCAGTTTAAACCGGTTCAATCTGGTTTTATCCGGTTTAAACTGGTTTAGTCCTGCTCAATCCTGTTTTATCCGGTTTAAACCGGTTTAAGCCGGTTCAATCCGGTTTTATCCGGTTTAAACTGGTTCAATCTGGTTTTATCCGGTTTAAACCAGTTCAGTCCGGTTTTATCCAGTTTAAACCTGTTCAATCTGGTTTTAACCGGTTTAAACCGGGTCAATCCTGTTTTATCCAGTTTAAACCGGTTCATTCCGGTTTTCTCCGGTTTAAACCAGTTATATCCGGTTCTATCCGGCTTAAAACGGTATAAACGGGTTCAATCCAGTTTTATGCGGTTTAAACCGGTTTAAAGGGGTTCAGTCCGGTTTTATCCGGTTTAAACCAGTTCAATCCAGTCTTATCCGGTTTACAATGGATCTATTCATTTCTATTTGGTTTTATCAGGTTTTATCTGGTTCTATCCGGTTTTATCTGGTTTAAACACGTTCAATGCGGTCTTATCCGGTTTAAACCGGTTTACAGCGTTTCAATCCGATTTTATCCGGTTTAAACCGGTTCAATCTGGTTTTATCCAGTTTAAATCGGTTTCAACCGGTTCAATCCGGTTTTATCCGGTTTAAACTGGTTTAAACCTTTTCAATCCGGTTTTATACGGTTTAAACCGGTTTAAACAGGTTCAATCGGTTTTATCCAGTTTAAACCGGTTCTATCCGGTTTTATCCGGTTTAAACTGGTTCATTCTGGTTTCATCCAGTTTGAACCAGTTTAAACAGGTTTAAACCAGTTCAATCCGGTTTTATCCGGTTTAAACTGGTTCTATCCGGTTCAATCCGGTTTAAACTGGTTTAAACCGGTTTAAGCCGGTTCAATCCGGGTTTATCCAGTTTAAATCTGTTCTATCTGGTTCTATCCGGTTGAAACCGGTTTAAACCGGTTTAAGCCGGTTCAATCCGGTTTTATCCTGTTTAAACCGGTTCTATCCGTCTCTATCCAGTTGAAACCGGTTTAAACTGGTTCAATCCGGTTTTATCCGGTTTAAACCTGTTTAAGCCGGTTCAATCCGGTTTTATCCTGTTTAAACCGGTTCTATCCGGCTCTATCCAGTTGAAACCGGTTTAAACTGGTTCAATCCGTTTTTATCCGGTTTTTTATCCGGTTGAAACCGGTTTAACCGGTTCAATCCGGTTTTATCCGGTTTAAACCGGTTCTATCCGGTTCTATCCGGTTTAAACCGGTTCTATCTGGTTTTATCCTGTTTAAACCGGTTAAATCTGGTTTTATCCGGTTTAAACCGTTTTAAACTGGTTCAATCGGTTTTATCCAGTTTAAAACGGTTCTATAAGCTTTAAACCGGTATAAGCCGGTTCAATCCGGTTTTATCCGTTTTAAACCAGTTTGAACTGCTTCAATCCGTTTTTATCCGGTTTAAACTGGTTTCAACCGGATCAATCCGGTTTTCTCCAGCTTAAACCGGTTCTATCTGCTTCTATCCGGTTGAAACCGGTTTAAATCTGTTCAATCCGTTTTTATCCGTTTTAAACCGGTTCATTCCGGTTTCATCCGATTAGAACTGGTTTAAACCGGTTTAAACCAGTTCAATCCGGTTTCATCCAGTTTAAAACGGTTCAATCTGCTTTTATCCGTTTTAAACCGGTTTAAACCGGTTCAATTGGTTTTATCCGGTTTAAACCGGTTCTATCTGGTTCTATCCGGTTTAAACCGGTTTAAACCAGTTCATTCCGGATTTATCCGATATAAACCGGTTTAAACCTCTTCAATCCGGTTTTTTCCGGTTTAAACCGGTTTAAGCTGGTTCAATCCGGTTTTATCCGGTTTAACCCGGTTCAGTCTGGTTTTATCCGGTTTAAACCGGTTTAATCCGGTTCAATCCAGTTTTATCCGGTTTAAACAGGTTTAAACCAGTTCAATCCGGTTTTATCCGATGTAAACCGTTTTGAGCCGGTTCAATCCGGTTTTATCCGGTTTAAACCGCTTTAAGCCGGTTCAATCCGGTTTTATCCGGTTTAAACCGGTTCAATCTGGTTTTATCAGGTTTAAACGGGTTTGAACCGATTCATTCCAGTTTTCTCCGCTTTAAACCGGTTTAAGCCAGTTCAATCCGGTTTTATCCAGTATGAACCGGTTCAATCCGGTTTTATCCGGTTTGAACTGGTTCAATCCGGTTTTATCCGGTTTAAGCCTGTTCATTCCGGTTTATTCCGGTTTGAACCGGTTCAATCCGGATTTATCCGGTTTAAACTGGTTCAATCCGGTTTTATCCGGTTTAAACCGGTTCAATCTGGTTTTATCCGGTTTAAACCAGTTTAAACTGGTTCAAACCAGTTTAAACTGGTTCAAACCGATTGTATCAAGTTTAAATCGGTTTCAACCGGTTCAATCCGGTTTTATCCGGTTTAAACTGGTTTAAACCAGTTCAATCCGGTTTTATACGGTTTAAACAGGTTTAAACAAGTTCAATCGGTTTTATCCAGTTTAAACCGGTTCTATCCGGTTTTATCTGGTTTAAACCGGTTCATTCTGGTTTCATCCAGTTTGAACCAGTTTAAACCGGTTTAAACCAGTTCAATCCGGTTTTATCCGGTTTAAACTGGTTCTATCCGGTTCAATCCGGTTTAAACTGGTTTAAACCGGTTTAAGCCGGTTCAATCCGTGTTTATCAAGTTTAAACCTGTTCTATACGGTTCTACCCAGTTGAAACCGGTTTAAACCGGTTCAATCCGGATTTATCCAGTTTAAACCGGTTCAATCCGTTTTTATCCGGTTTAAGCCAGTTCATTCCGGTTTTATCTGGTTTAAACCAGTTTGAACCGGTTCAATCCAGTTTTATCCGGTTTAAAGCGGTTCAATCCGGTTTTATCCGCTTTAAACCAGTTCATTCCGTTTTTATCCGGTTTAAACCATTTTGAACCGGTTCAATCCGGTTTTAACTGGTTTAAACTGGTTTAAGCCGGTTCAATATGGTTTTATCCTGTTTAACCGGTTCTATCCGGCTCTATCCGGTTGAAACCGGTTTATACTGGTTCAATCCGGTTTTATCCGGTTTAAACCGGTTCTATCCGGTTCTATCTGGTTTAAACTGGTTCTATCTGGTTTTATCCGGTTTAAACCAGTTTAAACCGGTTTAATCGGTTTTATCCAGTTGAAACCGGTTCTATCCAGTTTAAACCAGTTTATGCCAGTTCAATCCGGTTTTATCCTTTTTAAACCAGTTTAAACTGCTTCAATCCGTTTTTATCCGGTTTAAACTGGTTTCAGCCGGATCAATCCGGTTTTCTCCAGTTTAAACCGGTTCTATCTGGTTCTATCCGGTTGAAACCGGTTTAAACCAGTTCAATCCGGTTTTATCCGGTTTAAACCAGTTCATTCCGGTTTCATCCGGTTTTAACCAGTTTAAACCGGTTTAAACCAGTTCAATCCGGTTTTATCCGGTTTAAAACGGTTCTATCCAGTTCAATCCGGTTTAAACTGGTTTAAACCCGTTCTGTCCGGTTTTATCCGGTTTAAAACGGTTCAATCTGGTTTTATCTGGTTTAAACCGGTTTAAATCAGTTCAATCGGTTTTATCCGGTGTAAACCGGTTCTATCCGGTTCTATCCGGTTTAAACCGGTTTAAACCAGTTCATTCCTGATTTATCCGATATAAACCGGTTTAAACTTGTTCAATCCAGTTTTATCCGGTTTAAACCGGTTTAAGACGGTTCAATCCGGTTTTATCCAGTTTAAACCGGTTCAATCTGGTTTTATCCGGTTTAAACCAGTTTAATCCGGTTCAATCTGGTTTTATCCGGTTTAAACCGGTTAAAGCCGGTTCAATCCGGTTTTATCTGGTTTAAACCGGTTCAATCTGGTTTTATCAGGTTTAAACGGGTTTGAACCGATTCATTCCCGTTTTATCCGCTTTAAACCGGTTTAAGCCAGTTCAATCCGGTTTTATCCAGTTTAATCCGGTTCTATCCGGATCTATCCAGTTGAAACTGGTTTAAACCGGCTCAATCCTGTTTTATCCGGTTTAAACCGGTTCAATCCGGTTTTATCTGGTTTAAACCGGATCATTCCGGTTTTATCCGGTTTGAACTGGTTCAATCCGGTTTTATCTGGTTTAAACCGGTTCAATCCGGTTTTATCCGGTTTGAACCGGTTTGAACCGGTTCAATCCGGTTTTATCCGGTTTAAACCAGTTCATTCCGGTTTTATCCGGTTTGAACCTGTTTGAACCTGTTCAATCCAGTTTTATCCGGTTTAAACCGGTTTAAGCTAGTTCAATCCCGTTTTATCTGGTTTAAACCGGTTCAAACCGGTTTTATCCGGTTTAAACCGGTTTGAACCTGTTCAATCCGGTTTTATCCGGTTTAAACCGGTTTAAGACTGTACAATCCGTGTTTATCCAGTTTAAACCGGTTCAATCCGTTTTTATCCGGTTTAAGCCAGTTCATTCCAGTTTTATCTGGTTTAAACCGGTTTGAACCGGCTCAATCCAGTTTTATCCGGTTTAAAGCGGTTCAATCCCGTTTTATGCGGTTTAAACCAGTTCATTCCGGTTTTATCCAGTTTAAACCAGTTTGAACCGGTTCAATCCGGTTTTATCCGGTTTAAACCGGTTTAAGCCGGTTCAATCCGCTTTTATCCGGTTTAAACCGGTTCTATCCGGTTCTATCTGGTTTAAACTGGTTCTATCTGGTTTTATCCGGTTTAAACCGGTTCAATCGGTTTTATCCAGTTTAAACCGGTTCAATCTGGTTTTATCCGGTTTAAACCGGTTTAATCCGGTTCAATCTGGTTTTATCCGGTTTAAACCGGTTAAAGCCGGTTCAATCCGGTTTTATCTGGTTTAAACCGGTTCAATCTGGTTTTATCAGGTTTAAACGGGTTTGAACCGATTCATTCCCGTTTTATCCGCTTTAAACCGGTTTAAGCCAGTTCAATCCGGTTTTATCCAGTTTAATCCGGTTCTATCCGGTTCTATCCAGTTGAAACTGGTTTAAACCGGCTCAATCCTGTTTTATCCGGTTTAAACCGGTTCAATCCGGTTTTATGCGGTTTAAACCAGTTTAAAGTGGTTCAATCCGGTTTTATCCGGTTTAAACCAGTTCAATCCTGTCTTATCCGGTTTACAATGGTTCTATTCATTTCTATTTGGTTTTATCAGGTTTTATCTGGTTCTATCCGTTTTTATCTGGTTTAAACCGGTTCAATGCGGTCTTATCCGGTTTAAACCGGTTTACAGCGGTTCAATCGGTTTTATCCAGTTTAAACTGGTTCTATCTGGTTCTATCCTGTTTAATCCGGTTTAAACCAGTTCATTCCGGATTTATCCGATATAAACCGGTTTAAACCTCTTCAATCCGGTTTTATCCGGTTTAAACCGGTTTAAGCTGGTTCAATCCGGTTTTATCCCGTTTAAACCGCTTTAAGCCGGTTCAATCCGGTTTTATCCGGTTTAAACCGGTTCAATCTGGTTTTATCAGGTTTAAACGGGTTTGAACCGATTCATTCCAGTTTTATCCGCTTTAAACCGGTTTAAGCCAGTTCAATCCGGTTTTATCCAGTTTAAACCAGTTCTATCCGGTTCTATCAAGTTGAAACTGGTTTAAACCGGCTCAATTCTGTTTTATCCGGTTTAAACCGGTTCAATCCGGTTTTATCTGGTTTAAACCGGATCATTCCGGTTTTATCCGGTTTGAACCGGTTCAATCCGGTTTTATCCGGTTTGAACTGGTTCAATCCGGTTTTATCCGGTTTAAGCCTGTTCATTCCGGTTTATTCCGGTTTGAACCGGTTCAATCCAGATTTATGCGGTTTAAACTGGTTCAATCGGGTTTTATCCGGTTTAAACCAGTTCATTCCGGTTTTATCTGGTTTGAACAGGTTTGAACCGGTTCAATCCAGTTTTATCCGGTTTAAACCGGTTTAAGCCGGTTCAATCCGGGTTTATCCAGTTTAAACTGGTTCTATCCAGTTCTATCCGGTTGAAACCGGTTTAAACCGGTTCAATCCGGTTTTATCCGGTGTAAACCGGTTTGAGCCGTTTCAATCCGGTTTTATCCGGTTTAAACCGCTTTAAGCCGGTTCAATCCGGTTTTATCCGGTTTAAACCGGTTCAATCTGGTTTTATCAGGTTTAAACGGGTTTGAACCGATTCATTCCAGTTTTCTCCGCTTTAAACCGGTTTAAGCCAGTTCAATCCGGTTTTATCCGGTTTAAACCGGTTCAATCCGGTTTTATCTGTTTTAAACCGGATCATTCCGGTTTTATCCGGTTTGAACCAGTTCAAACCAGTTTTATCCGGTTTAAACCGGTTTAAGCCGGTTCAATCCGGTTTTATCTGGTTTAAACCGGTTCAATCCGGTTTTATCTGCTTTAAACCTGTTTAATCCGGTTCAATCCGGTTTTACCCTGTTTAAAATGGTTTAAACTGCTTCAATCTGGTTTTATCCGGTTTAAACCAGTTCAGTCCGGTTTTGTCCGGTTTAAACCTGTTCAATCTGGTTTTATCCGGTTTAAACCGGTTCAATCCTGTTTTATCCAGTTTAAACCGGTTCATTCCGGTTTTCTCCGGTTTAAACCAGTTATATCCGGTTCTATCCGGCTTAAAACGGTATAAACGGGTTTAATCCGGTTTTATGCGGTTTAAACCGGTTTAAAGGGGTTCAATCCGGTTTTATCCGGTTTAAACTGGTTTAAACCGCTTCAATCCGGTTTTATATGGTTTAAAACGGTTTAAACAAGTTCAATCGGTTTTATCCAGTTTAAACCGGTTCTATCCGGTTTTATCCGGTTTAAACCGGTTCATTCTCGTTTCATCCAGTTTGAACCAGTTTAAACCGGTTTAAACCAGTTCATTCCGGTTTTATCCAGTTTAAACTAGTTTGAACCGGTTCAATCCGGTTTTATCCGGTTTAAAACGGTTAAAGCCGGTTCAATCCGCTTTTATCCTGTTTAAACCGGTTCTATCCGGCTCTATCCGGTTGAAACCGGTTGAAACTGGTTCAATCCGGTTTTATCCGGTTTAAACCGGTTTAAGCCGGTTCAATCCAGTTTTATCCTGTTTAAACCGGTTCTATCCGGCTCTATCCGGTTGAAACCGGTTTAAACTGGTTGAATCCGGTTTTATCCGGTTTAAACCGGTTCAATCCGGTTTTATCCGGTTTAAAACGGTTTAACCGGTTCAATCCGGTTTTATATGTTTTAAACCGGATCATTCCGGTTTTATCCGGTTTGAACCAGTTCAAACCAGTTTTATCCGGTTTAAACCGGTTTAAGCCGGTTCAATCCGGTTTTATCCAGTTTAAACCGGTTCAATCTGGTTTTATCCGGTTTAAACCGGTTTAATCTGGTTTTATCCGGTTTAAACCGGTTCAATCCGGTTTTATCTGCTTTAAACCTGTTTAAGCCGGTTCAATCCGGTTTTACCCTGTTTAAAATGGTTTAAACTGGTTCAATCTGGTTTTATCCGGTTTAAACCAGTTCAGTCCGGTTTTATCCGGTTTAAACCTGTTCAATCTGGTTTTATCTGGTTTAAACCGGTTCAATCCTGTTTTATCCAGTTTAAACCGGTTCATTCCGGTTTTCTCCGGTTTAAGCCAGTTCATTCCGGTTTTATCTGGTTTAAACCAGTTTGAACCGGCTCAATCCAGTTTTATCCGGTTTAAAGCGGTTCAATCCCGTTTTATCCGGTTTAAACCAGTTCATTCCTGTTTTATCCAGTTTAAACCAGTTTGAACCGGTTCAGTCCGGTTTTATCTGGTTTAAACCGGTTTAAGCCGGTTCAATACGGTTTTATCCTGTTTAAACCGGTTCTATCCGGCTCTATCCGGTTGAAACCGGTTTATACTGGTTCAATCCGGTTTTATCCGGTTTAAACCAGTTCAATCCGGTTTTATCCAGTTTAAACCCGTTTAACCGGTTCAATCCGCTTTTATCCAGTTTAAACCGGTTCTATCCGGTTCTATCTGGTTTAAACTGGTTCTATCTGGTTTTATCCGGTTTAAACCTGTTCAATCGGTTTTATCCAGTTTAAACCGGTTCTATCCGGTTTAAACCAGTTTAAGCCGGTTCAATCCGGTTTTATCCGTTTTAAACCGGTTTAAACTGCTTCAATCGTTTTTATCCGGTTTAAACTGGTTTCAGCCGGATCAATCCGGTTTTCTCCAGTTTAAACCGGTTCTATCTGGTTCTATCTGGTTGAAACCGGTTTAAACCGGTTCAATCCGGTTTTATCCGGTTTAAACCGGTTCATTCCGGTTTCATCCGGTTTGAACCAGTTTAAACCGGTTTAAACCAGTTCAATCCGGTTTTATCCGGTTTAAACCGGTTCTATCCAGTTCAATCCAGTTTAAACCGGTTTAAACCCGTTCTATCCGGTTTTATCCGGTTTAAAACGGTTCAATCTGGTTTTATCTGGTTTAAACCGGTTTAAATCAGTTCAATCGGTTTTATCCGGTTTAAACCGGTTCTATCCGGTTCTATCCGGTTTAAACCGGTTTAAACCAGTTCATTCCTGATTTATCCGATATAAACCGGTTTAAACTTGTTCAATCCAGTTTTATCCGGTTTAAACCGGTTTAAGCCGGTTCAATCCTGTTTTATCCAGTTTAAACCGGTTCAATCTGGTTTTATCCGGTTTAAACCGGTTTAATCTGGTTCAATCTGGTTTTATCCGGTTTAAACCGGTTTAAGCCGGTTCAATCCGGTTTTATCCGGTTTAAACCGGTTCAATCCGGTTTTATCCAGTTTAAACCGGTTCAATCTGGTTTTATCCGGTTTAAACCGGTTTAATCCTGCTCAATCCGGTTTTATCCGGTTTAAACCGGTTTAAGCCGTTTCAATCCGGTTTTACCCGGTTTAAAATGGTTTAAACTGGTTCAATCTGGTTTTATCCGGTTTAAACCAGTTCAGTCCGGTTTTATCCGGTTTAAACCTGTTCAATCTGGTTTTATCCGGTTTAAACCGGTTCAATCCTGTTTTATCCAGTTTAAACCGGTTCATTCCGGTTTTCTCCGGTTTAAACCAGTTATATCCGGTTCTATCCGGCTTAAAACGGTATAAACGGGTTCAATCCGGTTTTATGCGGTTTAAACCAGTTTAAAGTGGTTCAATCCGGTTTTATCCGGTTTAAACCAGTTCAATCCTGTCTTATCCGGTTTACAATGGTTCTATTCATTTCTATTTGGTTTTATCAGGTTTTATCTGGTTCTATCCGGTTTTATCCGGTTTAAACCGGTTCAATCCAGTTCTATCCGTTTTAAACCAGTTCATTCCGGTTTTATCCGGTTTAAACCAGTTTGAACCGGTTCAATCCGGTTTTATCCGTTTTAAACCGGTTCTATCTGGTTTTATCCGGTTTAAACCTGTTCAATCTGGTTTTATCTGGTTTAAACCGTTTTAAACCGGTTCAATCGTTTTTATCCAGTTTAAACCGGTTCTATACGGTTTAAACTGGTATAAGCCGGTTCAATCCGGTTTTATCCGTTTTAAACCAGTTTGAACTGCTTCAATCCGTTTTTATCCGGTTTAAACTGGTTTCAACCGGATCAATCCGGTTTTCTCCAGCTTAAACCGGTTCTATCTGCTTCTATCCGGTTGAAACCGGTTTAAATCGGTTCAATCCGTTTTTATCCGTTTTAAACCGGTTCATTCCGGTTTCATTCGATTTGAACCGGTTTAAACCGGTTTAAACCAGTTCAATCCGGTTTCATCCAGTTTAAAACGGATCAATCTGCTTTTATCCGTTTTAAACCGGTTTAAACCGGTTCAATCGGTTTTATCCGGTTTATACCGGTTCTATCCGGTTCTATCCGTTTAAAGCGGTTTAAACCAGTTCATTCCGGATTTATCCGAAATAAACCGGATTAAACTTCTTCAATCCGGTTTTATCCGGTTTAAACCGGTTTAAGCTGGTTCAATCCGGTTTTATCCGGTTTAAACCGGTTCAGTCTGGTTTAATCCGGTTTAAACCGGTTCAATCTGGTTTTATCTGGTTTAAACCGTTTTAAACCGTTTCAATCGGTTTTATCCAGTTTAAACCGGTTCTATACGGTTTAAACCGGTATAAGCCGGTTCAATCCGGTTTTATCTGTTTTAAACCAGTTTGAACTGCTTCAGTCCGTTTTTATCCGGTTTAAACTGGTTTCAACCGGATCAACCGGTTTTCTCCAGCTTAAACCGGTTCTATCTGCTTCTATCCGGTTGAAACCGGTTTAAATAGGGTCAATCCGTTTTTATCCGTTTTAAACCGGTTCATTCCGGTTTCATCCGATTTGAACCGGTTTAAACCGGTTTAAACCAGTTCAATCCGGTTTCATCCAGTTTAAAACGGTTCAATCTGCTTTTATCCGTTTTAAACCGGTTTAAACCGGTTCAATCTGTTTTATCCGGTTTAAACCGGTTCTATCCGGTTCTATCCGGTTTAAACCGGTTTAAACCAGTTCATTCCGGATTTATCCGAAATAAACCGGTTTAAACTTCTTCAATCCGGTTTTATCCGGTTTAAACCGGTTTAAGCTGGTTCAATCCGGTTTTATCCGGTTTAAACCGGTTCAGTCTGGTTTTATCCGGTTTAAACCGGTTTAATCCGGTTCAATCCAGTTTTATCCGGTTTAAACAGGTTTAAACTGGTTCAATCCGGTTTTATCCGGTGTAAACCGGTTTGAGCCGGTTCAATCCCGTTTTATCCGGTTTAAACCGCTTTAAGCCGGTTCAATCCGGTTTTATCCGGTTTAAACCGGTTCAATCTGGTTTTATCAGGTTTAAACGGGTTTGAACCGATTCATTCCAGTTTTCTCCGCTTTAAACCGGTTTAAGCCAGTTCAATCCGGTTTTATCCGGTTTAAACCGGTTCAATCCGGTTTTATCTGTTTTAAACCGGATCATTCCGGTTTTATCCGGTTTGAACCAGTTCAAACCAGTTTTATCCAGTTTAAACCGGTTTAAGCCGGTTCAATCCGGTTTTATCCGGTTTAAACCGGTTCAATCCGGTTTTATCTGCTTTAAACCTGTTTAAGCCGGTTCAATCCGGTTTTACCCTGTTTAAAATGGTTTAAACTGGTTCAATCTGGTTTTATCCGGTTTAAACCAGTTCAGTCCGGTTTTATCCGGTTTAAACCTGTTCAATCTGGTTTTATCCGGTTTAAACCGGTTCAATCCTGTTTTATCCAGTTTAAACCGGTTCATTCCGGTTTTCTCCGGTTTAAACCAGTTATATCCGGTTCTATCCGGCTTAAAACGGTATAAACGGGTTCAATCCGGTTTTATGCGGTTTAAACCGGTTGAAAGGGGTTCAATCCAGTTTTATCCGGTTTAAACCAGTTCAATCCTGTCTTATCCGGTTTACAATGGTTCTATTCATTTCTATTTGGTTTTATCAGGTTTTATCTGGTTCTATCCGGTTTTATCTGGTTTAAACCGGTTCAATGCGGTCTTATCCGGTTTAAACCGGTTTACAGCGGTTCAATCCGGTTTTATCCGGTTTAAACCGGTTCAATCTGGTTTTATCCGGTTTCAACCAGTTTAAACTGGTTCAATCCGATTTTATCAAGTTTAAATCGGTTTCAACCGGTTCAATCCGGTTTTATCCGTTTTAAACTGGTTTAAACCGCTTCAATCCGGTTTTATACGGTTTAAACCAGTTTAAACAAGTTCAATCGGTTTTATCCATTTTAAACCGGTTCTATCCGGTTTTATCCGGTTTAAACCGGTTCATTCTCGTTTCATCCAGTTTGAACCAGTTTAAACCGGTTTAAACCAGTTCATTCCGGTTTTATCCAGTTTAAACCAGTTTGAACCGGTTCAATCCGGTTTTATCCGGGTTAAAACAGTTAAAGCCGGTTCAATCCCGTTTTATCCTGTTTAAACCGGTTCTATCCGGCTCTATCCGGTTGAAACCGGTTTAAACTGGTTCAATCCGGTTTTATCCGGTTTAAACCGGTTAAATCCGGTTTTATCCAGTTTAAAACGGTTTAACTGGTTCAATCCGGTTTTATCCGGTTTAAACCGGTTCTATCCGGTTCTATCCGGTTTAAACCGGTTCTATCTGGTTTTATCCGGTTTAAACCGGTTCAATCTGGTTTTATCTGGTTTAAACCGTTTTAAACCGGTTCAATCGGTTTTATCCAGTTTAAACCGGTTCTATCTGGTTTTATCCGGTTTAAACCGGTTCATAATGGTTTCATCCAGTTTGAACCAGTTTAAACTGGTTTAAACCAGTTCAATCCGGTTTTATCCGGTTTAAACTGGTTCTATCCGATTCAATCCGGTTTAAACTGGTTTAAACCGGTTTAAGCCGGTTCAATCCGGGTTTATCCAGTTTAAACCTGTTCTATCCGGTTCTATCCGGTTGAAACCGGTTTAAACCGGTTCAATCCGGTTTTATCCGGTTTAAACCGGTTCAATCCAGTTCTATCCGTTTTAAACCAGTTCATTCCGGTTTTATCCAGTTTAAACCAGTTTGAACCGGTTCAATCCGGTTTTATCCGGTTTAAACCGGTTTAAGCCGGTTCAATCCGGGTTTATCCAGTTTAAAACGGTTCTATCCAGTTCTATCCGGTTGAAACCGGTTTAAACCGGTTCAATCCAGTTCTATCCGTTTTAAACCAGTTCATTCCGGTTTTATCCAGTTTAAACCAGTTTGAACCGGTTCAATCCGGGTTTATCCAGTTTAAAACGGTTCTATCCGGTTCTATCCGGTTTAAACCAGTTTAAACCAGTTCATTCCTGATTTATCCAATATAAACCGGTTTAAACTTGTTCAGTCCAGTTTTATCCGGTTTAAACCGGTTTAAGCCAGTTCAATCCGGTTTTATCCAGTTTAAACCGGTTCAATCTGGTTTTATCCGGTTTAAACCGGTTTAATCCGGTTCAATCTTGTTTTATCCGGTTGAAACCGGTTTAAACCGGTTCAATCCGGTTTTATCCGGTTTAAACCGGTTCAATCCGGTTTTATCCGGTTTGAACTGTTTTGAACCGGATCAATCCGGTTTTTTCCGTTTTAAACCAGTTCAGTCCAGTCTTATCCGGTTTACAATGGTTCTATTTATTTCTATTTGGTTTTATCAGTTTTTATCTGGTTCTATCCGGTTTAATCTGGTTTAAACCGGTTCAATGCGGTCTTATCCGGTTTAAACCGGTTTACAGCGGTTCAATCCGGTTTTATCCGGTTTAAACCGGTTCAATCTGGTTTTATCCGGTTTAAACCAGTTTAAACTGGTTCAATACGATTTTATCAAGTTTAAATCGGTTTCAACCGGTTCAATCCGGTTTTATCCGGTTTAAACTGGTTTAAACCGGTTCAATCCGGTTTTATAAGGTTTAAACCGGTTTAAACAGGTTCAATCGGTTTTATCCAGTTTAAACCGGTTCTATCCGGTTTTATCCGGTTTAAACCGGTTCATTCCGGTTTCATCCAGTTTGAACCAGTTTAAACCGGTTTAAACCAGTTCAATCCGGTTTTATCCGGTTTAAACTGGTTCTATCCGGTTCAACCCGGTTTAAACTGGTTTAAAACGGTTTAAGCCGGTTCAATCCGGGTTTATCCAGTTTAAAACTGTTCTATCCGGTTCTATCTGGTTGAAACCGGTTCAATCCGGTTCTATCCGTTTTAATCCAGTTCATTCCTGTTTTATAAAGTTTAAACCAGTTTGAACCGGTTCAATCCGTTTTCATCCGGTTTAAACCGGTTAAAGCCGGTTCAATCCGGTTTTATCCGGTTTAAACCGGTTCTATCCGGCTCTATCCGGTTGAAACCGGTTTAAACTGGTTCAATCCGGTTTTATCCGGTTTAAACCGGTTTAAGCCGGTTCAATCCGTTTTTATCATGTTTAAACCGGTTCTATCCGGCTCTATCCGGTTGAAACCGGTTTAAACTGGTTCAATCCGGTTTTATCCGGTTTAAACCGGTTCAATCCGGTTTTATCCGGTTTAAACCGGTTTAACCGGTTCAATCCGGTTTTATCCGGTTTAAACCGGTTCTATCCGGTTCTATGCGGTTTAAACCGGTTCTATCTGGTTTTATCCGGTTTAAACCGGTTCAATCTGGTTTTATCTGGTTTAAACCGTTTTAAACCGGTTCAATCGGTTTTATCCAGTTTAAACCGGTTCTATACGGTTTAAACCGGTATAAGCCGGTTCAATCCGGTTTTATCCGTTTTAAACCAGTTTGAACTGCTTCAATCCGTTTTTATCCGGTTTAAACTGGTTTCAACCGGATCAATCCGGTTTTCTCCAGCTTAAACCGGTTCTATCTGGTTCTATCCGGTTGAAACCGGTTTAAATCGGTTCAATCCGGTTTTATCCGTTTTAAACCGGTTTATTCCGGTTTCATCCGATTTGAACCGGTTTAAACCGGTTTAAACCAGTTCAATCCGGTTTCATCCAGTTTAAAACGGTTCAATCTGCTTTTATCCGTTTTAAACCGGTTAAAACCGGTTCAATCGGTTTTATCCAGTTTAAACCGTTTCTATCCGGTTTAAACCGGTTTAAACTGCTTCAATCCGTTTTTATCCGGTTTAAACTGGTTTCAGCTGGATCAATCCGGTTTTCTCCAGTTTAAACCGGTTCTATCTGGTTCTATCCGGTTGAAACCGGTTTAAACCGGTTCAATCTGCTTTTAACCGTTTTAAACCGGTTTAAACCGGTTCAATCGGTTTTATCCGGTTTAAACTGGTTCTATCCGGTTCTATCCGGTTTAAACCGGTTTAAACCAGTTCATTCCGGATTTATCCGATATAAACCGGTTTAAACCTCTTCAATCCGGTTTTATCCGGTTTAAACCGGTTTAAGCTGGTTCAATCCGGTTTTATCCGGTTTAAACCGGTTCAGTCTGGTTTTATCCGGTTTAAACCGGTTTAATCCGGTTCAATCCAGTTTTATCCGGTTTAAACAGGTTTAAACCGGTTCAATCCGGTTTTATCCGGTGTAAACCGGTTTGAGCCGGTTCAATCCGGTTTTATCCGGTTTAAACCGCTTTAAGCCGGTTCAATCCGGTTTTATCCGGTTTAAACCGGTTCAATCTGGTTTTATTAGGTTTAAACGGGTTTGAACTGATTCATTCCAGTTTTATCCGCTTTAAACCGGTTTAAGCCAGTTCAATCCGGTTTTATCCAGTTTAAACCAGTTCTATCCGGTTCTATCCAGTTGAAACTGGTTTAAACCGGCTCAATCCTGTTTTATCCGGTTTAAACCAGTTCAATCCGGTTTTATCTGGTTTAAACCGGATCATTCCGGTTTTATCCGGTTTGAACCGGTTCAATCCGGTTTTATCCGGTTTGAACTGGTTCAATCTGGTTTTATCCGGTTTAAGCCTGTTCATTCCGGTTTATTCCGTTTTGAACCGGTTCAATCCAGATTTATGCGGTTTAAACTGGTTCAATCCGGTTTTATCCGGTTTAAACCAGTTCATTCCGGTTTCATCTGGTTTGAACCGGTTTGAACCGGTTCAATCCAGTTTTATCCGGTTTAAACCGGTTTAAGCCGGTTCAATCCGGTTTTATCCGGTGTAAACCGGTTTGAGCCGGTTCAATCCGGTTTTATCCGGTTTAAACCCCTTTAAGCCGGTTCAATCCGGTTTTATCCGGTTTAAACCGGTTCAATCTGGTTTTATCAGGTTTAAACGGGTTTGAACCGATTCATTCCAGTTTTATCCGCTTTAAACCGGTTTAAGCCAGTTCAATCCGGTTTTATCCAGTTTAAACCAGTTCTATCCGGTTCTATCCAGTTGAAACTGGTTTAAACCGGCTCAATCCTGTTTTATCCGGTTTAAACCGGTTCAATCCGGTTTTATCTGGTTTAAACCGGATCATTCCGGTTTTATCCGGTTTGAACCGGTTCAATCCGGTTTTATCCGGTTTGAACTGGTTCAATCCGGTTTTATCCGGTTTAAGCCTGTTCATTCCGGTTTATTCCGGTTTGAACCGGTTCAATCCAGATTTATGCGGTTTAAACTGGTTCAATCCGGTTTTATCCGGTTTAAACCAGTTCATTCCGGTTTTATCTGGTTTGAACATTTTGAACCGGTTCAATCCAGTTTTATCCGGTTTAAACCGGTTTAAGCCGGTTCAATCCGGGTTTATCCAGTTTAAACTGGTTCTATCCAGTTCTATCCGGTTGAAACCGGTTGAAACCGGTTCAATCTGGTTTTATCCGGTTTAAACCAGTTTAAGCTAGTTCAATCCGGTTTTATCCGGTTTAAACCGGTTCAATCTGGTTTTATCCGGTTTAAACCGGTTTGAACCGGTTCAATCCGGTTTTATCCGGTTTAAACCGGTTTAAGCCGGTTCAATCTGGGTTTATCCAGTTTAAAACGGTTCTATCCATTTCTATCTGGGTGTAACCGGTTTAAACCGGTTCAATCCAGTTTTATCCGGTTTAAACCGGTCCAATCCGGTTTTATCCGGTTTAAGCCAGTTCATTCCGGTTTTATCCGGTTTGAACCGGTTTGAACCGGTTCACTCCAGTTTTATCCAGTTTAAACCGGTTTAAGCTTGTTCAATCCCATTTTATCTGGTTTAAACCGGTTCAAACTGGTTTTATCCGGTTTAAACCGGTTTGAACCGGTTCAATCCGGTTTTATCCGGTTTAAAGCGGTTCAATCCGGTTTTATCCAGTTGAAACCGGTTTATACCGGTTCAATCCGGATTTATCCAGTTTAAACCGGTTCAATCAGTTTTTATCCGGTTTAAGCCAGTTCATTCCAGTTTTTTCTGGTTTAAACTGGTTTGAACCGGTTCAATCAAGTTTTATCCGGTTTAAAGCGGTTCAATCCGGTTTTATCCGGTTTAAACCAGTTCATTCCGGTTTTATCCGGTTTAAACCAGTTTGAACCGGTTCAATCCGGTTTTATCCGGTTTAAACCGGTTTAAGCCGGTTCAATACGGTTTTATCCTGTTTAAACCGGTTCTATCCGGCTCTATCCGGTTGAAACCTGTTTATACTGGTTCAATCCGGTTTTGTCCAGTTTCAACCAGTTAAATCCGGTTTTATCCGGTTTAAACCGGTTTAACGAGTTCAATCCGGTTTTATCCGGTTTAAACCGGTTCTATCTGGTTCTATCTGGTTTAAACTGGTTCTATCTGGTTTTATCCGGTTTAAACCGGTTTAAACCGGTTCAATCGGTTTTATCCAGTTTAAACCGGTTCTATCCGGTTTAAACCAGTTTAAGCCGGTTCAATCCTGTTTTATCCGTTTTAAACCGGTTTAAACTGCTTCAATCCGTTTTTATCTGGTTTAAACTGGTTTCAGCCGGATCAATCCGGTTTTCTCCAGTTTAAACCGGTTCTATCTGGTTCTATCCGGTTGAAAACGGTTTAAACTGGTTCAATACGGTTTTATCCGGTTTAAACCAGTTCATTCCGGTTTCATCCGCTTTGAACCAGTTTAAACCGGTTTAAACCAGTTCAATCCGGTTTTATCCGGTTTAAACCGGTTCTATCCAGTTCAATCCGGTTTAAACCGGTTTAAACACGTTCTATCCGGTTTTATCCGGTTTAAAACGGTTCAATCTTGTTTTATCTGGTTTAAACCGGTTTAAATCAGTTCAATCGGTTCTATCCGGTTTAAACCGGTTTAAACCAGTTCATTCCTGATTTATCCGATATAAACCGGTTTAAAGTTGTTCAATCCAGTTTTATCCGGTTTAAACCGGTTTAAGCCGGTTCAATCCGGTTTTATCCAGTTTAAACCGGTTCAATCTGGTTTTATCCGGTTTAAACTGGTTTAATCCTGCTCAATCCGGTTTTATCCGGATTAAACCGGTTTAAGCCGGTTAAATACGTTTTTATCCGGTTTAAACTGGTTCAATCTTGTTTTATCCAGTTTAAACCAGTTCAGTCCGGTTTTATGCGGTTTAAACATGTTCAATCTGGTTTTAACCGGTTTAAACCGGTTCAATCATGTTTTATCCAGTTTAAACCGGTTCATTCCGGTTTTCTCCGGTTTAAACCAGTTATATCCGGTTCTATCCGGCTTAAAACGGTATAAACGGGTTCAATCCGGTTTTATGCGGTTTAAACCGGTTTAAAGGGGTTCAATCCGGTTTTATCCGGTTTAAACCAGTTCAATCCAGTCTTATCCGGTTTACAATGGTTCTATTCATTTCTATTTGGTTTTATCAGTTTTTATCTGGTTCTATCCGGTTTAATCTGGTTTAAACTGGTTTAAACCGGTTTAAGCCGGTTCAATCCGGGTTTATCCAGTTTAAACCGGTTCTATCCAGTTCTATCCGGTTGAAACCGGTTTAAACCGGTTCAATCCGGTTTTATCCGGTTTAAACCATTTTAAGCTAGTTCAATCCGGTTTTATCCGGTTTAAACCGGTTCAATCTGGTTTTATCCGGTTTAAACCGGTTTGAACCAGTTCAATCCGGTTTTATCCGGTTTAAACCGGTTTTAGCCGGTTCAATCTGGGTTTATCCAGTTTAAAACGGTTCTATCCAGGTCTATCCGGTTGAAACCGGTTTAAACCGGTTCAATCCGGTTTTATCCGGTTTAAACCGGTTCAATCCGGTTTTATCCGGTTTGACCTGGTTTGAACCGGATCAATCCGGTTTTATCCGGTTTAAACCAGTTCATTCCGGTTTTATCCGGTTTGAACTGGTTTGAACCGGTTCAATCCAGTTTTATCTGGTTTAAACTGGTTTAAGCTAGTTCAATCCCGTTTTATCTGGTTTAAACCGGTTCAAACTGGTTTTATCCGGTTTAAACCGGTTTGAACCGGTTCAATCCGGTTTTATCCGGTTTAAACCAGTTCAGTCCAGTCTTATCCGGTTTACAATGGTTCTATTCATTTCTATTTGGTTGTATCAGTTTTTATCTGGTTCTATCCGGTTTAATCTGGTTTAAACCGGTTCAATCTGGTTTTATCCGGTTTAAACCAGTTTAAACTGGTTCAATCCGATTTTATCAAGTTTAAATCGTTTTCAACCAGTTCAATCCGGTTTTATCCGGTTTAAACTGGTTTAAACCGGTTCAATCCGGTTTTATACGGTTTAAACCGGTTTAAACAGGTTCAATCGGTTTTATCCAGTTTAAACCGGTTCTATCCGGTTTTATCCGGTTTAAACCGGTTCATTCCGGTTTCATCCAGTTTGAACCAGTTTAAACCGTTTTAAACCAGTTTAATCCGGTTTTATCTGGTTTAAACTGGTTCTATCCGGTTCAATCCGGTTTAAACTGGTTTAAAACGGTTTAAGCCAGTTCAATCCGGGTTTATCCAGTTTAAACCTGTTCTATCCGGTTCTATCCGGTTGAAACCGGTTCAATCCGGTTCTATCCGTTTTAAACCAGTTCATTCCGGTTTTATAAAGTTTAAACCAGTTTGAACCGGTTCAATCCGGTTTTATCCGGTCTAAACCGGTTAAAGCCGGTTCAATCCGGTTTTATCCGGTTTAAACCGGTTCTATCCGGATCTATCCGGTTGAAACCGGTTTAAACTGGTTCAATCCGGTTTTATCCGGTTTAAACCGGTTTAAGCCGTTTCAATCCGGTTTTATCCTGTTTAAACCGGTTCTATCCGGCTCTATCCGGTTGAAACCAGTTTAAACTGGTTCAATCCGGTTTTATCCGGTTTAAACCGGTTCAATCCGGTTTTATCCGGTTTAAACCGGTTTAACCGGTTCAATCCGGTTTTATCCGGTTTAAACCGGTTCTATCCGGTTCTATCCGTTTTAAACCGGTTCTATCTGGTTTTATCCGGTTTAAACCGGTTCAATCTGGTTTTATCCGGTTTAAACCGGTTTAAGCTAGTTCAAGACAGTTTTATCCGGTTTAAACCGGTTCAATCTGGTTTTATCCGGTATAAACCGGTTTGAACCGGTTCAATCCGGTTTTATCCAGTTTAAACCGATTTAAGCCAGTTCAATCCGGTTTTATCCAGTTTAAACCGGTTCTATCTGGTTCTATCCAGTTGAAACTGGTTTAAACAGGCTCAATCCTGTTTTATCCGGTTTAAACTGGTTCAATCCGGTTTTATCTGGTTTAAACCGGATCATTCCGGTTTTATCCGGTTTGAACCGGGTCAATCCGGTTTTATCCGGTTTGAACTGGTTCAATCCGGTTTTATCCGTTTTAAGCCTGTTCATTCCGGTTTATTCCGGTTTGAACCGGTTCAATCCGGATTTATGCGGTTTAAACTGGTTCAATCCGGTTTTATCCGGTTTAAACCAGTTCATTCCGGTTTTATCTGGTTTGAACCGGTTTGAACCGGTTCAATCCAGTTTTATCCGGTTTAAACCGGTTTAAGCCGGTTCAATCCGGGTTTATCCAGTTTAAACTGGTTCTATCCAGTTCTATCCGGTTGAAACCGGTTGAAACCGGTTCAATCTGGTTTTATCCGGTTTAAACCGGTTTAAGCTAGTTCAATCCGGTTTTATCCGGTTTAAACCGGTTCAATCTGGTTTTATCCGGTTTAAACCGGTTTGAACCGGTTCAATCCGGTTTTATCCGGTTTAAACCGGTTTAAGCCGGTTCAATCCGGTTTTATCCAGTTTAAAACGGTTCTATCCAGTTCTATCTGGTTGAAACCGGTTTAAACCGGTTCAATCCAGTTTTATCCGGTTTAAACCGGTCCAATCCGGTTTTATCCGGTTTAAGCCAGTTCATTCCGGTTTTATCCGGTTTAAAACGGTTTGAAACGGTTCAATCCGGTTTTAACCGGTTTAAACCAGTTCAATCCGGTTTTATCCGGTTTGAACCGGTTTGAACCGGATCAATCTGGTTTCATCCGGTTTAAACCAATTCATTCCGGTTTTATCCGGTTTGAACCGGTTTGAACCGGTTCAATCCAGTTTTATCCAGTTTAAACCGGTTTAAGCTTGTTCAATCCCATTTTATCTGGTTTAAACCGGTTCAAACTGGTTTTATCCGGTTTAAACCGGTTTGAACCGGTTCAATCCGGTTTTATCCGGTTTAAAGCGGTTCAATCCGCTTTTATCCAGTTGAAACCGGTTTATACCGGTTCAATCCGGATTTATCCAGTTTAAACCGGTTCAATCAGTTTTTATCCGGTTTAAGCCAGTTCATTCCAGTTTTTTCTGGTTTAAACTGGTTTGAACCGGTTGAATCAAGTTTTATCCAGTTTAAAGCGGTTCAATCCGGTTTTATCCGGTTTAAACCAGTTCATTCCGGTTTTATCCGGTTTAAACCAGTTTGAACCGGTTCAATCCGGTTTTATCCGGTTTAAACCGGTTTAAGCCGGTTCAATACGGTTTTATCCTGTTTAAACCGGTTCTATCCGGCTCTATCCGGTTGAAACCGGTTTATACTGGTTCAATCCGGTTTTGTCCGGTTTAAACCGGTTAAATCCGGTTTTATCCGGTTTAAACCGGTTTAACCGGTTCAATCCGGTTTTATCCGGTTTAAACCGGTTCTATCCGGTTCTATCTGGTTTAAACTGGTTCTATCTGGTTTTATCCGGTTTAAACCGGTTTAAACCGGTTCAATCGGTTTTATCCAGTTTAAACCGGTTCTATCCGGTTTAAACCAGTTTAAGCCGGTTCAATCCTGTTTTATCCGTTTTAAACCGGTTTAAACTGCTTCAATCCGTTTTTATCTGGTTTAAACTGGTTTCAGCCGGATCAATCCGGTTTTCTCCAGGTTAAACCGGTTCTATCTGGTTCTATCCGGTTGAAAACGGTTTAAACTGGTTCAATACGGTTTTATCTGGTTTAAACCAGTTCATTCCGTTTTCATCCGCTTTGAACCAGTTTAAACCGGTTTTAACCAGTTCAATCCGGTTTTATCCGGTTTAAACCGGTTCTATCCAGTTCAATCCGGTTTAAACCGGTTTAAACCCGTTCTATCCGGTTTTATCCGGTTTAAAACGGTTTAATCTTGTTTTATCTGGTTTAAACCGGTTTAAATCAGTTCAATCGGTTTTATCCGGTTTAAACCGGTTCTATCCGGTTCTATCCGGTTTAAACCGGTTTAAACCAGTTCATTCCTGATTTATCCGATATAAACCGGTTTAAACTTGTTCAATCCAGTTTTATCCGGTTTAAACCGGTTTAAGCCGGTTCAATCCGGTTTTATCCAGTTTAAACCGGTTCAATCTGGTTTTATCCGGTTTAAACTGGTTTAATCCTGCTCAATCCGGTTTTATCCAGATTAAACCGGTTTAAGCCGGTTAAATCCGGTTTTATCCGGTTTAAACTGGTTCAATCTTGTTTTATCCAGTTTAAACCAGTTCAGTCCGGTTTTATGCGGTTTAAACATGTTCAATCTGGTTTTAACCGGTTTAAACCAGTTCAATCATGTTTTATCCAGTTTAAACCGGTTCATTCCGGTTTTCTCCGGTTTAAACCAGTTATATCCGGTTCTATCCGGCTTAAAACGGTATAAACGGGTTCAATCCGGTTTTATGCGGTTTAAACCGGTTTAAAGGGGTTCAATCCGGTTTTATCCGGTTTAAACCAGTTCAATCCAGTCTTATCCGGTTTACAATGGTTCTATTCATTTCTATTTGGTTTTATCAGTTTTTATCTGGTTCTATCCGGTTTAATCTGGTTTAAACCGGTTCAATCTGGTTTTATCCGGTTTAAACCTGTTTAAACTGGTTCAATCCGATTTTATCAAGTTTAAATCGGTTTCAACCGGTTCAATCTGGTTTTATCTGGTTTAAACCAGTTCAGTCCAGTCTTATCCGGTTTACAATGGTTCTATTCATTTCTATTTGGTTTTATCAGTTTTTATCTGGTTCTATCCGGTTTAATCTGGTTTAAACCAGTTCAATGCGGTCTTATCTGGTTTAAACCGGTTTACAGCGGTTCAATCCGGTTTTATCCGGTTTAAACCGGTTCAATCTGGTTTTATCCGGTTTAAACCAGTTTAAACTGGTTCAATCCGATTTTATCAAGTTTAAATCGGTTTCAACCGGTTCAATCCGGTTTTATCCGGTTTAAAGTGGTTTAAACCGGTTCAATCCGGTTTTATACGGTTTAAACCGGTTTAAACAGGTTCAATCGGTTTTATCCAGTTTAAACCGGTTCTATCCGGTTTTATCCGGTTTAAACCGGTTCATTCCGGTTTCATCCAGTTTGAACCAGTTTAAACCGGTTTAAACCAGTTCAATCCGGTTTTATCTGGTTTAAACTGGTTCTATCCGATTCAATCCGGTTTAAACTGGTTTAAAACGGTTTAAGCCGGTTCAATCCGGGTTTATCCAGTTTAAACCTGTTCTATCCGGTTCTATCCGGTTGAAACCGGTTCAATCCGGTTCTATCCGTTTTAAACCAGTTCATTCCGGTTTTATAAAGTTTAAACCAGTTTGAACCGGTTCAATCCGGTTTTATCCGGTCTAAACCGGTTAAAGCCGGTTCAATCCGGTTTTATCCGGTTTAAACCAGTTCTATCCGGCTCTATCCGGTTGAAACCGGTTTAAACTGGTTCAATCCGGTTTTATCCGGTTTAAACCGGTTTAAGCCGGTTCAATCCGGTTTTATCCTGTTTAAACCGGTTCTATCCGGCTCTATCCGGTTGAAACCGGTTTAAACTGGTTCAATCCGGTTTTATCCGGTTTAAACCGGTTCAATCCGGTTTTATCCGGTTTAAACCGGTTCAATCCGGTTTTATCCGGTTTAAACCGGTTTAACCGGTTCAATCCGGTTTTATCTGGTTTAAACCGGTTCAATCTGGTTTTATCTGGTTTAAACCATTTTAAACCGGTTCAATCGGTCTTATCCAGTTTAAACCAGTTCTATACGGTTTAAACCGGTATAAGCCGGTTCAATCCGGTTTTATCCGTTTTAAACCAGTTTGAACTGCTTCAATCTGTTTTTATCCGGTTTAAACTGGTTTCAACCGGATCAATCCGGTTTTCTCCAGCTTAAACCGGTTCTATCTGGTTCTATCCGGTTTAAACCGGTTTAAACCAGTTCAATCCGGTTTCATCCAGTTTAAAACGGTTCAATCTGCTTTTATCCGTTTTAAACCGGTTTAAACCGGTTCAATCGGTTTTATCCGGTTTAAACCGGTTCTATCCGGTTCTATCCGGTTTAAACCGGTTTAAACCAGTTCATTCCGGATTTATCCGATATAAACCGGTTTAAACCTCTTCAATCCGGTTGTATCCTGTTTAAACCGGTTTAAGCTGGTTCAATCCGGTTTTATCCAGTTTAAACCGGTTCAGTCTGGGTTTATCCGGTTTAATCCGGTTTAATCCGGTTCAATCCAGTTTTATCCGGTTTAAACAGGTTTAAACCGGTTCAATCCTGTTTTATCCGGTGTAAACCGGTTTGAGCCGGTTCAATCCGGTTTTATCCGGTTTAAACCGCTTTAAGCCGGTTCAATCCGGTTTTATCCGGTTTAAACCGGTTCAATCCGGTTTTATCTGGTTTAAACCGGATCATTCCGGTTTTATCCGTTTTGAACCGGTTCAATCCGGTTTTATCCGGTTTAAGCCTGTTCATTCCGGTTTATTCCGGTTTGAACCGGTTCAATCCGGATTTATCCGGTTTAAACTGGTTCAATCCGGTTTTATCCGGTTTAAACCAGTTCATTCCGGTTTTATCTGGTTTGAACCGGTTTGAACCGGTTCAATCCAGTTTTATCCGGTTTAAACCGGTTTAAGCCGTTTCAATCAGGGTTTATCCAGTTTAAACCGGTTCTATCCAGTTCTATCCGCTTGAAACCGGTTTAATCCGGTTCTATTCGGTTTTATCCGGTTTAAACCGGTTTAAGCTAGTTCAATCCCGTTTTATCTGGTTTAAACCGGTTCAAACTGGTTTTATCCGGTTTAAACCGGTTTGAACCGGTTCAATCCGGTTTTATCCGGTTTAAACTGGTTAAAGACGGTTCAATCCGGGTTTATCCAGTTTAAACCGGTTCTATCCGTTTCTATCCAGTTGAAACTGCTTTAAACCGGCTCAGTCCTGTTTTATCCAGTTTAAACCGGTTCATTCTGGTTTTCTCCAGTTTAAATCAGTTATATCCGGTTCTATCAGGCTTAAAACGGTATAAACGGGTTCAATCCGGTTTTAAGCAGTTTAAACTGGTTTAAAGGGGTTCAATCCGGTTTTATCCGGTTTAAACCAGTTCAATCCTGTCTTATCCGGTTTACAATGGTTCTATTCATTTCTATTTGGTTTTCTCCGGTTTTATCTGGTTCTATCCGGTTTTATCTGGTTTAAACCGGTTCAATGCGGTCTTATCCGGTTTAAACCGGTTTACAGCGGTTCAGTCCAGTTTTATCCGGTTTAAACCGTTTCAATCTGGTTTTATCCGGTTTCAACCAGTTTAAACTTTTTCTATCCGATTTTATCAAGTTTAAATCGGTTTCAACAGGTTCAATCCGGTTTTATCCGGTTTAAACTGGTTTAAACCGGTTCAATCCGGTTTTATACGGTTTAAACCGGTTTAAACAGGTTCAATCGGTTTTATCCAGTTTAAACCGGTTCTATCCAGTTTTATCCGGTTTAAACCAGTTCAATCCGGTTTCATTCAGTTTGAACCAGTTTAAACCGGTTTAAACCAGTTCAATCCGGTTTTATCCGGTTTAAACTGGTTCTATCCGGTTCAATCTGGTTTAAAATGGTTTAAACCGGTTTAAGCCGGTTCAATCCGGGTTTATCCAGTTTAAACCTGTTCTATCCGGTTCTATCTGGTTGAAACCGGTTTAAACCGGTTCAATCCGGTTTTATCCGGTTTAAACCGGTTCAATCCGGTTCTATCCGTTTTAAACCAGTTCATTCCGGTTTTATCCAGTTTAAACCAGTTTGAACCGGTTCAATCCGGTTTTATCCGGTTTAAACCGGTTTAAGCCGTTTCAATCCGGGTTTAGCCAGTTTAAAACGGTTCTATCCAGTTCTATCCGGTTGAAACCGGTTAAAACCGGTTCAATCAAGTTTTATGCGGTTTAAACCGGTCCAATCCGGTTTTATCCGGTTTAAGCCAGTTCATTCCGGTTTTATCTGGATTAAACCGGTTTGAACCGGTTCAATCCGGTTTTATCCGGTTTAAACCGGTTCAATCCGGTTTTATCCGGTTTGAACCGGTTTGAACCGGTTCAATCCAGTTTTATCCGGTTTAAACCGGTTTAAGCTAGTTCAATCCCGTTTTATCTGGTTTAAACCGGTTCAAACTGGTTTTATCCGGTTTAAACCGGTTTGAACCGGTTCAATCCGGTTTTATCCTGTTTAAACCGGTTTAAGACGGTTCAATCCGGGTTTATCCAGTTTAAACTGGTTCTATCCGGTTCTATCCAGTTGAAACCGGTTTAAACCGGTTCAATCCGGATTTATAAAGTTTAAACCGGTTCAATCCGTTTTTATCCGGTTTAAGCCAGTTCATTCCGGTTTTATCTGGTTTAAACCGGTTTGAACTGGTTCAATCCTGTTTTATCCGGTTTAAAGCGGTTCAATCCGGTTTTATCCGGTTTAAACCAGTTCATTCCGGTTTTATCCGGTTTAACCCAGTTTGAACCGGTTCAATCCGGTTTTATCCGGTTTAAACCGGTTTAAGCCGGTTCAATATGGTTTTATTCTGTTTAAACCGGTTCTATCCGGCTATATCCGGTTGAAACCGGTTTATACTGGTTCAATCCGGTTTTATCCGGTTTAAACCGGTTCAATCCGGTTTTATCTGGTTTAAACCGGATCAATCCGGTTTTATCCGGTTTGAACCGGTTCAATCCGGTTTTATCCTGTTTGAACTGGTTCAATCTGGTTTTATCCGGTTTAAGCCTGTTCATTCCGGTTTATTCCGGTTTGAACCGGTTCAATCCAGATTTATGTGGTTTAAACTGGTTCAATCCGGTTTTATCCGGTTTAAACCAGTTCATTCCGGTTTTATCTGGTTTGAACCGGTTTGAACCGGTTCAATCCAGTTTTATCCGGTTTAAACCGGTTTAAGCCGGTTCAATCCGGGTTTATCCAGTTTAAACTGGTTCTATCCAGTTCTATCCGGTTGAAACCGGTTGAAACCGGTTCAATCTGGTTTTATCCGGTTTAAACCGGTTTAAGCTAGTTCAATCCGGTTTTATCCGGTTTAAACATGTTCAATCTGGTTTTATCCGGTTTAAACCGGTTTGAACCGGTTCAATCCGGTTTTATCCGGTTTAAACCGGTTTAAGCCGGTTCAATCCGGGTTTATCCAGTTTAAAACGGTTCTATCCAGTTCTATCCGGGTGAAACCGGTTTAAACCGGTTCAATCCAGTTTTATCCGGTTTAAACCGGTCCAATCCGGTTTTATCCGGTTTAAGCCAGTTCATTCCGGTTTTATCCGGTTTAAACCGGTTTGAAACGGTTCAATCCGGTTTTATCCGGTTTAAACCGGTTCAATCCGGTTTTATCCGGTTTGAACCGGTTTGAACCGGTTCAATCCGGTTTTATCCGGTTTAAACCAGTTCATTCCGGTTTTATCCGGTTTGAACCGGTTTGAACCGGTTCAATCCAGTTTTATCCAGTTTAAACCGGTTTAAGCTTGTTCAATCCCGTTTTATCTGGTTTAAACCGGTTCAAACTGGTTTTATCCGGTTTAAACCGGTTTGAACCGGTTCAATCCGGTTTTATCCGGTTTAAAGCGGTTCAATCCGGTTTTATCCAGTTGAAACCGGTTTATACCGGTTCAATCCGGATTTATCCAGTTTAAACCAGTTCAATCAGTTTTTATCCTGTTTAAGCCAGTTCATTCCAGTTTTTTCTGGTTTAAACTGGTTTGAACCAGTTCAATCCGGTTTTATCCGGTTTAAACCGGTTTAAGCCGGTTCAATACTGTTTTATCCTGTATAAACCGGTTCTATCCGGCTCTATCCGGTTGAAACCGGTTTATACTGGTTCAATCCGGTTTTGTCCGGTTTAAACCGGTTAAATCCGGTTTTATCCGGTTTAAACCGGTTTAACCGTTTCAATCCGGTTTTATCCGGTTTAAACCGGTTCTATCCGGTTCTATCTGGTTTAAACTGGTTCTATCTGGTTTTATCCGGTTTAAACCGGTTTAAACCGGTTCAATCGGTTTTATCCAGTTTAAACCGGTTCTATCCGGTTTAAACCAGTTTAAGACGGTTCAATCCTGTTTTATCCGTTTTAAACCGGTTTAAACTGCTTCAATCCGTTTTTATCTGGTTTAAACTGGTTTCAGCCGGATCAATCCGGTTTTCTCCAGTTTAAACCGGTTCTATCTGGTTCTATCCGGTTGAAAACGGTTTAAACCGGTTCAATACGGTTTTATCCGGTTTAAACCAGTTCATTCCGGTTTCATCTGCTTTGAACCAGTTTAAAACGGTTTAAACCAGTTCAATCCGGTTTTATCCGGTTTAAACCCGTTCTATCCAGTTCAATCCGGTTTAAACCGGTTTAAACCCGTTCTATCTGGTTTTATCCGGTTTAAAACGGTTCAATCTTGTTTTATCTGGTTTAAACCGGTTTAAATCAGTTCAATCGGTTTTATCCGGTTTAAACCGGTTCTATCCGGTTCTATCCGGTTTAAACCGGTTTAAACCAGTTCATTCCTGATTTATCCGATATAAACCGGTTTAAACTTGTTCAATCCAGTTTTATCCGGTTTAAACCGGTTTAAGCCGTTTCAATCCGGTTTTATCCAGTTTAAACCGGTTCAATCTGGTTTTATCCGGTTTAAACTGGTTTAGTCCTGCTCAATCCTGTTTTATCCGGTTTAAACCGGTTTAAGCCGGTTCAATCCGGTTTTATCCGGTTTAAACTGGTTCAATCTGGTTTTATCCGGTTTAAACCAGTTCAGTCCGGTTTTATCCAGTTTAAACCTGTTCAATCTGGTTTTAACCGGTTTAAACCGGGTCAATCCTGTTTTATCCAGTTTAAACCGGTTCATTCCGGTTTTCTCCGGTTTAAACCAGTTATATCCGGTTCTATCCGGCTTAAAACGGTATAAACGGGTTCAATCCAGTTTTATGCGGTTTAAACCGGTTTAAAGGGGTTCAGTCCGGTTTTATCCGGTTTAAACCAGTTCAATCCAGTCTTATCCGGTTTACAATGGATCTATTCATTTCTATTTGGTTTTATCAGGTTTTATCTGGTTCTATCCGGTTTTATCTGGTTTAAACACGTTCAATGCGGTCTTATCCGGTTTAAACCGGTTTACAGCGTTTCAATCCGATTTTATCCGGTTTAAACCGGTTCAATCTGGTTTTATCCAGTTTAAATCGGTTTCAACCGGTTCAATCCGGTTTTATCCGGTTTAAACTGGTTTAAACCTTTTCAATCCGGTTTTATACGGTTTAAACCGGTTTAAACAGGTTCAATCGGTTTTATCCAGTTTAAACCGGTTCTATCCGGTTTTATCCGGTTTAAACTGGTTCATTCTGGTTTCATCCAGTTTGAACCAGTTTAAACAGGTTTAAACCAGTTCAATCCGGTTTTATCCGGTTTAAACTGGTTCTATCCGGTTCAATCCGGTTTAAACTGGTTTAAACCGGTTTAAGCCGGTTCAATCCGGGTTTATCCAGTTTAAATCTGTTCTATCTGGTTCTATCCGGTTGAAACCGGTTTAAACCGGTTTAAGCCGGTTCAATCCGGTTTTATCCTGTTTAAACCGGTTCTATCCGTCTCTATCCAGTTGAAACCGGTTTAAACTGGTTCAATCCGGTTTTATCCGGTTTAAACCTGTTTAAGCCGGTTCAATCCGGTTTTATCCTGTTTAAACCGGTTCTATCCGGCTCTATCCAGTTGAAACCGGTTTAAACTGGTTCAATCCGTTTTTATCCGGTTTTTTATCCGGTTGAAACCGGTTTAACCGGTTCAATCCGGTTTTATCCGGTTTAAACCGGTTCTATCCGGTTCTATCCGGTTTAAACCGGTTCTATCTGGTTTTATCCTGTTTAAACCGGTTAAATCTGGTTTTATCCGGTTTAAACCGTTTTAAACTGGTTCAATCGGTTTTATCCAGTTTAAAACGGTTCTATAAGCTTTAAACCGGTATAAGCCGGTTCAATCCGGTTTTATCCGTTTTAAACCAGTTTGAACTGCTTCAATCCGTTTTTATCCGGTTTAAACTGGTTTCAACCGGATCAATCCGGTTTTCTCCAGCTTAAACCGGTTCTATCTGCTTCTATCCGGTTGAAACCGGTTTAAATCTGTTCAATCCGTTTTTATCCGTTTTAAACCGGTTCATTCCGGTTTCATCCGATTAGAACTGGTTTAAACCGGTTTAAACCAGTTCAATCCGGTTTCATCCAGTTTAAAACGGTTCAATCTGCTTTTATCCGTTTTAAACCGGTTTAAACCGGTTCAATTGGTTTTATCCGGTTTAAACCGGTTCTATCTGGTTCTATCCGGTTTAAACCGGTTTAAACCAGTTCATTCCGGATTTATCCGATATAAACCGGTTTAAACCTCTTCAATCCGGTTTTTTCTGGTTTAAACCGGTTTAAGCTGGTTCAATCCGGTTTTATCCGGTTTAACCCGGTTCAGTCTGGTTTTATCCGGTTTAAACCGGTTTAATCCGGTTCAATCCAGTTTTATCCGGTTTAAACAGGTTTAAACCAGTTCAATCCGGTTTTATCCGATGTAAACCGTTTTGAGCCGGTTCAATCCGGTTTTATCCGGTTTAAACCGCTTTAAGCCGGTTCAATCCGGTTTTATCCGGTTTAAACCGGTTCAATCTGGTTTTATCAGGTTTAAACGGGTTTGAACCGATTCATTCCAGTTTTCTCCGCTTTAAACCGGTTTAAGCCAGTTCAATCCGGTTTTATCCAGTATGAACCGGTTCAATCCGGTTTTATCCGGTTTGAACTGGTTCAATCCGGTTTTATCCGGTTTAAGCCTGTTCATTCCGGTTTATTCCGGTTTGAACCGGTTCAATCCGGATTTATCCGGTTTAAACTGGTTCAATCCGGTTTTATCCGGTTTAAACCGGTTCAATCTGGTTTTATCCGGTTTAAACCAGTTTAAACTGGTTCAAACCAGTTTAAACTGGTTCAAACCGATTGTATCAAGTTTAAATCGGTTTCAACCGGTTCAATCCGGTTTTATCCGGTTTAAACAGGTTTAAACCAGTTCAATCCGGTTTTATACGGTTTAAACAGGTTTAAACAAGTTCAATCGGTTTTATCCAGTTTAAACCGGTTCTATCCGGTTTTATCTGGTTTAAACCGGTTCATTCTGGTTTCATCCAGTTTGAACCAGTTTAAACCGGTTTAAACCAGTTCAATCCGGTTTTATCCGGTTTAAACTGGTTCTATCCGGTTCAATCCGGTTTAAACTGGTTTAAACCGGTTTAAGCCGGTTCAATCCGTGTTTATCAAGTTTAAACCTGTTCTATACGGTTCTACCCAGTTGAAACCGGTTTAAACCGGTTCAATCCGGATTTATCCAGTTTAAACCGGTTCAATCCGTTTTTATCCGGTTTAAGCCAGTTCATTCCGGTTTTATCTGGTTTAAACCAGTTTGAACCGGTTCAATCCAGTTTTATCCGGTTTAAAGCGGTTCAATCCGGTTTTATCCGCTTTAAACCAGTTCATTCCGTTTTTATCCGGTTTAAACCATTTTGAACCGGTTCAATCCGGTTTTAACTGGTTTAAACTGGTTTAAGCCGGTTCAATATGGTTTTATCCTGTTTAACCGGTTCTATCCGGCTCTATCCGGTTGAAACCGGTTTATACTGGTTCAATCCGGTTTTATCCGGTTTAAACCGGTTCTATCCGGTTCTATCTGGTTTAAACTGGTTCTATCTGGTTTTATCCGGTTTAAACCAGTTTAAACCGGTTTAATCGGTTTTATCCAGTTGAAACCGGTTCTATCCAGTTTAAACCAGTTTATGCCAGTTCAATCCGGTTTTATCCTTTTTAAACCAGTTTAAACTGCTTCAATCCGTTTTTATCCGGTTTAAACTGGTTTCAGCCGGATCAATCCGGTTTTCTCCAGTTTAAACCGGTTCTATCTGGTTCTATCCGGTTGAAACCGGTTTAAACCAGTTCAATCCGGTTTTATCCGGTTTAAACCAGTTCATTCCGGTTTCATCCGGTTTGAACCAGTTTAAACCGGTTTAAACCAGTTCAATCCGGTTTTATCCGGTTTAAAACGGTTCTATCCAGTTCAATCCGGTTTAAACTGGTTTAAACCCGTTCTGTCCGGTTTTATCCGGTTTAAAACGGTTCAATCTGGTTTTATCTGGTTTAAACCGGTTTAAATCAGTTCAATCGGTTTTATCCGGTGTAAACCGGTTCTATCCGGTTCTATCCGGTTTAAACCGGTTTAAACCAGTTCATTCCTGATTTATCCGATATAAACCGGTTTAAACTTGTTCAATCCAGTTTTATCCGGTTTAAACCGGTTTAAGACGGTTCAATCCGGTTTTATCCAGTTTAAACCGGTTCAATCTGGTTTTATCCGGTTTAAACCAGTTTAATCCGGTTCAATCTGGTTTTATCCGGTTTAAACCGGTTAAAGCCGGTTCAATCCGGTTTTATCTGGTTTAAACCGGTTCAATCTGGTTTTATCAGGTTTAAACGGGTTTGAACCGATTCATTCCCGTTTTATCCGCTTTAAACCGGTTTAAGCCAGTTCAATCCGGTTTTATCCAGTTTAATCCGGTTCTATCCGGATCTATCCAGTTGAAACTGGTTTAAACCGGCTCAATCCTGTTTTATCCGGTTTAAACCGGTTCAATCCGGTTTTATCTGGTTTAAACCGGATCATTCCGGTTTTATCCGGTTTGAACTGGTTCAATCCGGTTTTATCTGGTTTAAACCGGTTCAATCCGGTTTTATCCGGTTTGAACCGGTTTGAACCGGTTCAATCCGGTTTTATCCGGTTTAAACCAGTTCATTCCGGTTTTATCCGGTTTGAACCTGTTTGAACCTGTTCAATCCAGTTTTATCCGGTTTAAACCGGTTTAAGCTAGTTCAATCCCGTTTTATCTGGTTTAAACCGGTTCAAACCGGTTTTATCCGGTTTAAACCGGTTTGAACCTGTTCAATCCGGTTTTATCCGGTTTAAACCGGTTTAAGACTGTACAATCCGTGTTTATCCAGTTTAAACCGGTTCAATCCGTTTTTATCCGGTTTAAGCCAGTTCATTCCAGTTTTATCTGGTTTAAACCGGTTTGAACCGGCTCAATCCAGTTTTATCCGGTTTAAAGCGGTTCAATCCCGTTTTATGCGGTTTAAACCAGTTCATTCCGGTTTTATCCAGTTTAAACCAGTTTGAACCGGTTCAATCCGGTTTTATCCGGTTTAAACCGGTTTAAGCCGGTTCAATCCGCTTTTATCCGGTTTAAACCGGTTCTATCCGGTTCTATCTGGTTTAAACTGGTTCTATCTGGTTTTATCCGGTTTAAACCGGTTCAATCGGTTTTATCCAGTTTAAACCGGTTCAATCTGGTTTTATCCGGTTTAAACCGGTTTAATCCGGTTCAATCTGGTTTTATCCGGTTTAAACCGGTTAAAGCCGGTTCAATCCGGTTTTATCTGGTTTAAACCGGTTCAATCTGGTTTTATCAGGTTTAAACGGGTTTGAACCGATTCATTCCCGTTTTATCCGCTTTAAACCGGTTTAAGCCAGTTCAATCCGGTTTTATCCAGTTTAATCCGGTTCTATCCGGTTCTATCCAGTTGAAACTGGTTTAAACCGGCTCAATCCTGTTTTATCCGGTTTAAACCGGTTCAATCCGGTTTTATGCGGTTTAAACCAGTTTAAAGTGGTTCAATCCGGTTTTATCCGGTTTAAACCAGTTCAATCCTGTCTTATCCGGTTTACAATGGTTCTATTCATTTCTATTTGGTTTTATCAGGTTTTATCTGGTTCTATCCGTTTTTATCTGGTTTAAACCGGTTCAATGCGGTCTTATCCGGTTTAAACCGGTTTACAGCGGTTCAATCGGTTTTATCCAGTTTAAACTGGTTCTATCTGGTTCTATCCTGTTTAATCCGGTTTAAACCAGTTCATTCCGGATTTATCCGATATAAACCGGTTTAAACCTCTTCAATCCGGTTTTATCCGGTTTAAACCGGTTTAAGCTGGTTCAATCCGGTTTTATCCCGTTTAAACCGCTTTAAGCCGGTTCAATCCGGTTTTATCCGGTTTAAACCGGTTCAATCTGGTTTTATCAGGTTTAAACGGGTTTGAACCGATTCATTCCAGTTTTATCCGCTTTAAACCGGTTTAAGCCAGTTCAATCCGGTTTTATCCAGTTTAAACCAGTTCTATCCGGTTCTATCAAGTTGAAACTGGTTTAAACCGGCTCAATTCTGTTTTATCCGGTTTAAACCGGTTCAATCCGGTTTTATCTGGTTTAAACCGGATCATTCCGGTTTTATCCGGTTTGAACCGGTTCAATCCGGTTTTATCCGGTTTGAACTGGTTCAATCCGGTTTTATCCGGTTTAAGCCTGTTCATTCCGGTTTATTCCGGTTTGAACCGGTTCAATCCAGATTTATGCGGTTTAAACTGGTTCAATCGGGTTTTATCCGGTTTAAACCAGTTCATTCCGGTTTTATCTGGTTTGAACAGGTTTGAACCGGTTCAATCCAGTTTTATCCGGTTTAAACCGGTTTAAGCCGGTTCAATCCGGGTTTATCCAGTTTAAACTGGTTCTATCCAGTTCTATCCGGTTGAAACCGGTTTAAACCGGTTCAATCCGGTTTTATCCGGTGTAAACCGGTTTGAGCCGTTTCAATCCGGTTTTATCCGGTTTAAACCGCTTTAAGCCGGTTCAATCCGGTTTTATCCGGTTTAAACCGGTTCAATCTGGTTTTATCAGGTTTAAACGGGTTTGAACCGATTCATTCCAGTTTTCTCCGCTTTAAACCGGTTTAAGCCAGTTCAATCCGGTTTTATCCGGTTTAAACCGGTTCAATCCGGTTTTATCTGTTTTAAACCGGATCATTCCGGTTTTATCCGGTTTGAACCAGTTCAAACCAGTTTTATCCGGTTTAAACCGGTTTAAGCCGGTTCAATCCGGTTTTATCTGGTTTAAACCGGTTCAATCCGGTTTTATCTGCTTTAAACCTGTTTAATCCGGTTCAATCCGGTTTTACCCTGTTTAAAATGGTTTAAACTGCTTCAATCTGGTTTTATCCGGTTTAAACCAGTTCAGTCCGGTTTTGTCCGGTTTAAACCTGTTCAATCTGGTTTTATCCGGTTTAAACCGGTTCAATCCTGTTTTATCCAGTTTAAACCGGTTCATTCCGGTTTTCTCCGGTTTAAACCAGTTATATCCGGTTCTATCCGGCTTAAAACGGTATAAACGGGTTTAATCCGGTTTTATGCGGTTTAAACCGGTTTAAAGGGGTTCAATCCGGTTTTATCCGGTTTAAACTGGTTTAAACCGCTTCAATCCGGTTTTATATGGTTTAAAACGGTTTAAACAAGTTCAATCGGTTTTATCCAGTTTAAACCGGTTCTATCCGGTTTTATCCGGTTTAAACCGGTTCATTCTCGTTTCATCCAGTTTGAACCAGTTTAAACCGGTTTAAACCAGTTCATTCCGGTTTTATCCAGTTTAAACTAGTTTGAACCGGTTCAATCCGGTTTTGTCCGGTTTAAAACGGTTAAAGCCGGTTCAATCCGCTTTTATCCTGTTTAAACCGGTTCTATCCGGTTGAAACCGGTTGAAACTGGTTCAATCCGGTTTTATCCGGTTTAAACCGGTTTAAGCCGGTTCAATCCAGTTTTATCCTGTTTAAACCGGTTCTATCCGGCTCTATCTGGTTGAAACCGGTTTAAACTGGTTGAATCCGGTTTTATCCGGTTTAAACCGGTTCAATCCGGTTTTATCCGGTTTAAAACGGTTTAACCGGTTCAATCCGGTTTTATATGTTTTAAACCGGATCATTCCGGTTTTATCCGGTTTGAACCAGTTCAAACCAGTTTTATCCGGTTTAAACCGGTTTAAGCCGGTTCAATCCGGTTTTATCCAGTTTAAACCGGTTCAATCTGGTTTTATCCGGTTTAAACCGGTTTAATCTGGTTTTATCCGGTTTAAACCGGTTCAATCCGGTTTTATCTGCTTTAAACCTGTTTAAGCCGGTTCAATCCGGTTTTACCCTGTTTAAAATGGTTTAAACTGGTTCAATCTGGTTTTATCCGGTTTAAACCAGTTCAGTCCGGTTTTATCCGGTTTAAACCTGTTCAATCTGGTTTTATCTGGTTTAAACCGGTTCAATCCTGTTTTATCCAGTTTAAACCGGTTCATTCCGGTTTTCTCCGGTTTAAGCCAGTTCATTCCGGTTTTATCTGGTTTAAACCGGTTTGAACCGGCTCAATCCAGTTTTATCCGGTTTAAAGCGGTTCAATCCCGTTTTATCCGGTTTAAACCAGTTCATTCCTGTTTTATCCAGTTTAAACCAGTTTGAACCGGTTCAGTCCGGTTTTATCTGGTTCAAACCGGTTTAAGCCGGTTCAATACGGTTTTATCCTGTTTAAACCGGTTCTATCCGGCTCTATCCGGTTGAAACCGGTTTATACTGGTTCAATCCGGTTTTATCCGGTTTAAACCAGTTCAATCCGGTTTTATCCAGTTTAAACCCGTTTAACCGGTTCAATCCGCTTTTATCCAGTTTAAACCGGTTCTATCCGGTTCTATCTGGTTTAAACTGGTTCTATCTGGTTTTATCCGGTTTAAACCTGTTCAATCGGTTTTATCCAGTTTAAACCGGTTCTATCCGGTTTAAACCAGTTTAAGCCGGTTCAATCCGGTTTTATCCGTTTTAAACCGGTTTAAACTGCTTCAATCGTTTTTATCCGGTTTAAACTGGTTTCAGCCGGATCAATCCGGTTTTCTCCAGTTTAAACCGGTTCTATCTGGTTCTATCTGGTTGAAACCGGTTTAAACCGGTTCAATCCGGTTTTATCCGGTTTAAACCGGTTCATTCCGGTTTCATCCGGTTTGAACCAGTTTAAACCGGTTTAAACCAGTTCAATCCGGTTTTATCCGGTTTAAACCGGTTCTATCCAGTTCAATCCAGTTTAAACCGGTTAAACCCGTTCTATCCGGTTTTATCCGGTTTAAAACGGTTCAATCTGGTTTTATCTGGTTTAAACCGGTTTAAATCAGTTCAATCGGTTTTATCCGGTTTAAACCGGTTCTATCCGGTTCTATCCGGTTTAAACCGGTTTAAACCAGTTCATTCCTGATTTATCCGATATAAACCGGTTTAAACTTGTTCAATCCAGTTTTATCCGGTTTAAACCGGTTTAAGCCGGTTCAATCCTGTTTTATCCAGTTTAAACCGGTTCAATCTGGTTTTATCCGGTTTAAACCGGTTTAATCTGGTTCAATCTGGTTTTATCCGGTTTAAACCGGTTTAAGCCGGTTCAATCCGGTTTTATCCGGTTTAAACCGGTTCAATCCGGTTTTATCCAGTTTAAACCGGTTCAATCTGGTTTTATCCGGTTTAAACCGGTTTAATCCTGCTCAATCCGGTTTTATCCGGTTTAAACCGGTTTAAGCCGTTTCAATCCGGTTTTACCCGGTTTAAAATGGTTTAAACTGGTTCAATCTGGTTTTATCCGGTTTAAACCAGTTCAGTCCGGTTTTATCCGGTTTAAACCTGTTCAATCTGGTTTTATCCGGTTTAAACCGGTTCAATCCTGTTTTATCCAGTTTAAACCGGTTCATTCCGGTTTTCTCCGGTTTAAACCAGTTATATCCGGTTCTATCCGGCTTAAAACGGTATAAACGGGTTCAATCCGGTTTTATGCGGTTTAAACCAGTTCAATCCTGTCTTATCCGGTTTACAATGGTTCTATTCATTTCTATTTGGTTTTATCAGGTTTTATCTGGTTCTATCCGGTTTTATCCGGTTTAAACCGGTTCAATCCAGTTCTATCCGTTTTAAACCAGTTCATTCCGGTTTTATCCGGTTTAAACCAGTTTGAACCGGTTCAATCCGGTTTTATCCGTTTTAAACCGGTTCTATCTGGTTTTATCCGGTTTAAACCTGTTCAATCTGGTTTTATCTGGTTTAAACCGTTTTAAACCGGTTCAATCGTTTTTATCCAGTTTAAACCGGTTCTATACGGTTTAAACCGGTATAAGCCGGTTCAATCCGGTTTTATCCGTTTTAAACCAGTTTGAACTGCTTCAATCCGTTTTTATCCGGTTTAAACTGGTTTCAACCGGATCAATCCGGTTTTCTCCAGCTTAAACCGGTTCTATCTGCTTCTATCCGGTTGAAACCGGTTTAAATCGGTTCAATCCGTTTTTATCCGTTTTAAACCGGTTCATTCCGGTTTCATTCGATTTGAACCGGTTTAAACCGGTTTAAACCAGTTCAATCCGGTTTCATCCAGTTTAAAACGGATCAATCTGCTTTTATCCGTTTTAAACCGGTTTAAACCGGTTCAATCGGTTTTATCCGGTTTATACCGGTTCTATCCGGTTCTATCCGTTTAAAGCGGTTTAAACCAGTTCATTCCGGATTTATCCGAAATAAACCGGATTAAACTTCTTCAATCCGGTTTTATCCGGTTTAAACCGGTTTAAGCTGGTTCAATCCGGTTTTATCCGGTTTAAACCGGTTCAGTCTGGTTTAATCCGGTTTAAACCGGTTCAATCTGGTTTTATCTGGTTTAAACCGTTTTAAACCGTTTCAATCGGTTTTATCCAGTTTAAACCGGTTCTATACGGTTTAAACCGGTATAAGCCGGTTCAATCCGGTTTTATCTGTTTTAAACCAGTTTGAACTGCTTCAGTCCGTTTTTATCCGTTTAAACTGGTTTCAACCGGATCAACCGGTTTTCTCCAGCTTAAACCGGTTCTATCTGCTTCTATCCGGTTGAAACCGGTTTAAATAGGTTCAATCCGTTTTTATCCGTTTTAAACCGGTTCATTCCGGTTTCATCCGATTTGAACCGGTTTAAACCGGTTTAAACCAGTTCAATCCGGTTTCATCCAGTTTAAAACGGTTCAATCTGCTTTTATCCGTTTTAAACCGGTTTAAACCGGTTCAATCTGTTTTATCCGGTTTAAACCGGTTCTATCCGGTTCTATCCGGTTTAAACCGGTTTAAACCAGTTCATTCCGGATTTATCCGAAATAAACCGGTTTAAACTTCTTCAATCCGGTTTTATCCGGTTTAAACCGGTTTAAGCTGGTTCAATCCGGTTTTATCCGGTTTAAACCGGTTCAGTCTGGTTTTATCCGGTTTAAACCGGTTTAATCCGGTTCAATCCAGTTTTATCCGGTTTAAACAGGTTTAAACTGGTTCAATCCGGTTTTATCCGGTGTAAACCGGTTTGAGCCGGTTCAATCCCGTTTTATCCGGTTTAAACCGCTTTAAGCCGGTTCAATCCGGTTTTATCCGGTTTAAACCGGTTCAATCTGGTTTTATCAGGTTTAAACGGGTTTGAACCGATTCATTCCAGTTTTCTCCGCTTTAAACCGGTTTAAGCCAGTTCAATCCGGTTTTATCCGGTTTAAACCGGTTCAATCCGGTTTTATCTGTTTTAAACCGGATCATTCCGGTTTTATCCGGTTTGAACCAGTTCAAACCAGTTTTATCCAGTTTAAACCGGTTTAAGCCGGTTCAATCCGGTTTTATCCGGTTTAAACCGGTTTATTCCGGTTTCATCCGATTTGAACCGGTTTAAACCGGTTTAAACCAGTTCAATCCGGTTTCATCCAGTTTAAAACGGTTCAATCTGCTTTTATCCGTTTTAAACCGGTTAAAACCGGTTCAATCGGTTTTATCCAGTTTAAACCGTTTCTATCCGGTTTAAACCGGTTTAAACTGCTTCAATCCGTTTTTATCCGGTTTAAACTGGTTTCAGCTGGATCAATCCGGTTTTCTCCAGTTTAAACCGGTTCTATCTGGTTCTATCCGGTTGAAACCGGTTTAAACCGGTTCAATCCGGTTTTATCCGGTTTAAACCGGTTTAAATCAGTTCAATCGGTTTTATCCGGTTTAAACCGGTTCTATCCGGTTCTATGCGGTTTAAACCGGTTTAAACCACTTCATTCCTGATTTATCCGATATAAACCGGTTTAAACTTGTTCAATCCAGTTTTGTCCGGTTTAAACCGGTTTAAGCCGGTTCAATCCTGTTTTATCCAGTTTAAACCGGTTCAATCTGGTTTTATCCGGTTTAAACCGGTTTAAACCGGTTCAATCCTGTTTTATCCAGTTTAAACCGGTTCTATCCGGTTCTATCCGGTTGAAACCAGTTTAAACCGGTTCAATCCGGTTTTATCCGGTTTAAACCGGTTCAATCCGATTTTATCCGTTTGAAACCGGTTCATTCCGGTTTTATCCATTTAAAACCGGTTTGAAACGGTTCAATCCGGTTTTATCCGGTTTAAACCGGTTCAATCCGTTTTTATCCGGTTTAAACCAGTTCACTCCGGTTTTATCCGGTTTAAACCGGTTTGAACCGGTTCAATCCGGTTTTATCTGTTTTAAACCGGTTCAATCTGGTTTTATCCTGTTGAAACCGGTTTTATCCGGTTTAGACCAGTTTAAACCAGTTCAAACCGGTTTTAATCGGCTTAAACTGGTTCAATCTGGTTTTATCCGGTTTAAACCGCTTTAAAACGGTTTAATCCGGTTTTATCCGGTTTAAACCAGTTTGAACCGGTTCAATCCGGTTTTATCCGGTTTAAACCGGTTTAAACCGGTTCAATCCGGTTTTATCTCGTTTAGACAGGTTCTATCCGGTTCTATCCTTTTTAAATCGGATTAAACTGTTTCTATCATGTTCTATCCTGCTTTAACTGGATTAAACCAGTTCAATCCGGTTTTATCCTGTTTAAACCGGTTTAAACGCTTTCAATCCGTTTTTATCCGGTTTCAACCGGTTTACAGCGGTTCAATCCGGTTTTATCCGGTATATACCGTTTCTATCTGGTTCTATCCGTTTTAAACCGATTTAAACCAGTTCATTCCAGTTTTATCCAGATTAAACCTGTTTGAACCGGTTCAATCCGGTCTTATCCGGTTTAAACTGGTTTAAGCCGGTTCAATCCGGTTTTATCCGGTTTAAACTGGTTCAATCAGGTTTTATCCGGTTTAAACCGGTTTAAGCCGGTTCAATCCGGTTTTATCCAGTTTAAACCGGTGCTATCCGGTTCTCTCCGGTTGAAACCATTTTAAACCGGTTCAAACCGGTTTTATCCGGTTTAAACCGGTTTAAGCTGGTTCAATCCGGTTTTATCCATTTTAAACCGGTTCAATCCGTTTTTTCCGTTTTAAACCGGTTTAAACCAGTTCATTCCGGTTTTATCCGGTTTCAGCCGGATCAATCCGGTTTAAACCGTTTCAATCTGGTTTTATCCGGTTTTAACCGGTTTAAACCGCTTCAATCCGGTTTTATCCGGTTTAAACCGGTTCTATCCATTTCTATCCGGTTGAAACTGGTTTAAACCAGTTCAATCCGGTTTTATCCGGTTTAAACCAGTTCAATCCTGTTTTATCCGGTTTAAACCGGTTTAAACCGGTTCAATCCGGTTTTATCCGGTTTAAACCGGTTCTATCCGGTTCTATCCGTTTCTATCCGGTTTGAACCGGTTCAATCCGGTTTTATCCGGTTTAAACTGGTTTAAGCCAGTTCAATCCGGTTTTATCCAGTTTAAACCGGTTCTATCCGGTTCTATCAGGTTGAAACCAGTTTAAACCGGTTCAATCTGGTTTTATCCTGTTTAAACCGGTTCAATCCGATTTTATCCGGTTTAAACCGGTTCATTCCGGTTTTATCCGGTTAAGACCGGTTTGAAACGGTTCAATCCTGTTTTATCCAGTTTAAACCGGTTCATTCCGGTTTTATCCGTTTAAAACCGGTTTGAAACGGTTCAATCCGGTTTTATCCGGTTTACACCGGTTCAATCCGTTTTTATCCGGTTTAAACCAGTTCACTCCGGTTTTCTCCGGTTTAAACCGGTTTGAACCGTTTCAATCCAGTTTTATCTGGTTTAAACCGGTTCAATCTGGTTTTATCCTGTTGAAACCGGTTTTATCCGGTTTAGACCAGTTTAAACCAGTTCAATCCGGTTTTAATCAGCTTAAACTTGTTCAATCTGGTTTTATCCAGTTTAAACCGGTTCTATCCGTTTCTATCTGGTTTAAACGGGTTTAAACTGGTTCAATCCGGTTTTATCTCGTTTAGACCGGTTCTATCCGGTTCTATCCTTTTTAAATCGGATTAAACTGGTTCTGTCCTGTTCTATCCTGTTTTAACTGGATTAAACCAGTTCACTCCGGTTTTATCCGGTTTAAAACGGTTCTATCCGTTTCTATCTTGTTTACACGGGTTTAAACTGGTTCAATCCGGTTTTATCCGTTTTAAACCGGTTCAATCTGATTTTATCCGGTTTAAACTGTTTCAATTTGGTTTTATCCGGTTTAAACCGGTTTGAACCGGTTCAATGCGGTTTTATCCGGTTTAAACCGTTTTAAACTGGGTCAATCCGGTTTTATCCAGTTTAAACCTGTTCTATCCGGTTCTATCCGGTTGAAACCGGTTTAAAGCGGTTCAATCCGGTTTTATCCGGTTTAAACCAGTTCAATCCGGTTTTATCCGGTTTCAACCGGTTTACAGCGGTTCAATCCGGTTTTATCCGGTTTATACCATTTCTATCCGGTTCTATCCTTTTTAAACCGGTTTAAACCAGTTCATTCCGGTTTTATCCGGTTTAAACCTGTTTGAACCGGTTCAATCTGGTCATATCCGGTTTAAACCGGTTTAAGCCGGTTCAATCCGGTTTTATCCGGTTTAAACCGGTTCAATCAGGTTTTATCCGGTTTAAACCGGTTTAAGCCAGTTCAATCCGGTTTTATCCAGTTTAAACCGGTTCTATCCGGTTCTATCCGGTTGAAACCATTTTAAACCGGTTCAATCCGGTTTTATCCGGTTTCAACCGGTTTAAGCTGGTTCAATCCGGTTTTATCCGGTTTAAACCGGTTCAATCTTGTTTTATCCTGTTTAAACCGTTTGAAACCAGTTCAATCCGGTTTTATCTGGTTTAGACCAGTTCAAACCGGTTCAATCCGGTTTTATCCAGTTTAAACCAGTTCTATCCATTTCTATCTGGTTTAAACCGGTTTAAACTTGTTCAATCTGGTTTTATCCGGTTTAAACCGGTTCTATCCGTTTTAAACCGGTTTAAAACAGTTCATTCCGGTTTTATCCGGTTTAAACCGGTTTAAGCCGGTTCAATCCGGTTTTATCCAGTTTAAACTGGTTCTATTCGTTTCCATCTGGTTTAAAAGGGTTTAAACTGGTTCAATCCGGTTTTATACGTTTTAAACCAGTTTAATCTGATTTTATCCGGTTTAAACTGGTTCAATTTGGTTTTATCCGGTTTCAACCGGTTTGAACCGGTTCAATCCGGTTTTATCCGGTTTAAACCGGTTTAAACCGGGTCAATCCGGTTTTATCCGGTTTAAACCCCTTCAATCCGGTTTTCTCCAGTTTAAACCGGTTTATACCAGTTCAATCCGGTTTTATCCGCTTTAAACCGGTTTAAACCAGTTGAATCGGTTTTTATCTGGTTTAAACCGGATTAAACCGGTTCTATCCGGTTTAATCCATTTTAAACCGGTTCAATCCGTTTTTTCCAGTTTAAACCGGTTTAAACCAGTTCATTCCGGTTTAATCTGGTTTAAACCGGTTTAAGCCAGTTCAATCCAGTTTTATCCAGTTTAAACCGGTTCAATCCGGTTTTATCTGGTTTAAACCGGTTTAAGCCTGTTCAATCCGGTTTTATCCAGTTTAAACTGGTTCTATTCGTTTCCATCTGGTTTAAAAGGGTTTAAACTGGTTCAATCCGGTTTTATACGTTTTAAACCAGTTTAATCTGATTTTATCCGGTTTAAACTGGTTCAATTTGGTTTTATCCTGTTTAAACCGGTTTAAACCGGTTCAATCCGGTTTTATCTCGTTTAAACCGGTTCTATCCGGTTCTATCCTGTTTAAATCGGTTTAAACCGGTTCTATCCTGTTCTATCCTGTTTTAACCGGTTAAACCAGTTCAATCCGGTTTTATCCAGTTTAAACCGGTTCTATCCGGTTCTATACAGTTGAAACCAGTTTAAACCGGTTCAATCCAGTTTTATCCTGTTTAAACCTGTTTAAACCGGTTCAATCCGGTTTTACCTCGTTTAAACCGGTTCTATCCGGTTCTATCCTGTTTAAATCGGTTTAAACCGGTTCTATACTGTTCTATACTGTTTTAACCGGTTAAACCAGTTCAATCCGGTTTTATCCGGTTTAAACCGGTTCAATCCGATTTTATCCGTTTTAAACCGGTTCATTCCGGTTTTATCCATTTAAAACCGGTTTGAAACGTTTCAATCCGGTTTTATCCGGTTTAAAACGGTTCATTCCGGTTTTATCCGTTTAAAACCGGTTTGAAACGGTTCAATCCGGTTTTATCCGGTTTAAACCGGTTCAATCCGTTTTTATCCGGTTTAAACCAGTTCACTCCGGTTTTATCCGGTTTAAACCGGTTTGAACCGGTTCAATCCGGTTTTATCTGTTTTAAACCGGTTCAATCTGGTTTTATCCTGTTGAAACCGGTTTTATCCGGTTTAGACCAGTTTAAACCAGTTCAAACCGGTTTTAATCGGCTTAAACTGGTTCAATCTGGTTTTATCCGGTTTAAACCGCTTTAAAATGGTTTAATCCGGTTTTATCCGGTTTAAACCAGTTTGAACCGGTTCAATCCGGTTTTATCCGGTTTAAACCGGTTTAAACCGGTTCAATCCGGTTTTATCTCGTTTAGACAGGTTCTATCCGGTTCTATCCTTTTTAAATCGGATTAAACTGTTTCTATCCTGTTCTATCCTGCTTTAACTGGATTAAACCAGTTCAATCCGGTTTTATCCTGTTTAAACCGGTTTAAACGCTTTCAATCCGTTTTTATCCGGTTTCAACCGGTTTACAGCGGTTCAATCCGGTTTTATCCGGTTTATACCGTTTCTATCCGGTTCTATCCGTTTTAAACCGATTTAAACCAGTTCATTCCGGTTTTATCCAGATTAAACCTGTTTGAACCGGTTCAATCCGGTCTTATCCGGTTTAAACTGGTTTAAGCCGGTTCAATCCGGTTTTATCCGGTTTAAACTGGTTCAATCAGGTTTTATCCGGTTTAAACCGGTTTAAGCCGGTTCAATCCGGTTTTATCCAGTTTAAACCGGTGCTATCCGGTTCTCTCCGGTTGAAACCATTTTAAACCGGTTCAAACCGGTTTTATCCGGTTTAAACCGGTTTAAGCTGGTTCAATCCGGTTTTATCCGGTTTAAACCGGTTCAATCTTGTTATATCCGGTTTAAACCGTTTGAAACCAGTTCAATCCGGTTTTATCTGGTTTAGACCAGTTCAAACCGGTTCAATCCGGTTTTATCCAGTTTAAACCAGTTCTATCCATTTCTATCTGGTTTAAACCGGTTTAAACTGGTTCAATCCGGTTTTATCCGGTTTAAACTGGTTCTATCCGTTTTAAACCGGTTTAAAACAGTTCATTCCGGTTTTATCCAGTTTAAACCGGTTTAAGCCGGTTCAATCCGGTTTTATCTGGTTTAAACTGGTTCTATTCATTTCCATCTGGTTTAAAAGGGTTTAAACTGGTTCAATCAGGTTTTATACGTTTTAAACCAGTTCAATCTGATTTTATCCGGTTTAAACTGGTTCAATTTGGTTTTATCCGGTTTCAACTGGTTTGAACCGGTTCAATCCGGTTTTATCCGGTTTAAACCGGTTTAAACCGGGTCAATCCGGTTTTATCCGGTTTAAACCTCTTCAATCCGGTTTTCTCCAGTTTAAACCGGTTTATACCAGTTCAATCCGGTTTTATCCGCTTTAAACCGGTTTAAACCAGTTCAATCGGTTTTTATCTAGTTTAAACCGGATTAAACCGGTTCTATCCGGTTTTATCCATTTTAAACCGGTTCAATCCGTTTTTTCCGGTTTAAACCGGTTTAAACCAGTTCATTCCGGTTTTATCCGGTTTCAGCCGGATCAATCCGGTTTAAACCGTTTCAATCTGGTTTTATCCGGTTTTAACCGGTTTAAACCGCTTCAATCCGGTTTTATCCGGTTTAAACCGGTTCTATCCATTTCTATCCGGTTGAAACTGGTTTAAACCGGTTCAATCCGGTTTTATCCGGTTTAAACCAGTTCAATCCTGTTTTATCCGGTTTAAACCGGTTTAAACCGGTTCAATCCGGTTTTATCCGGTTTAAACCGGTTCTATCCGGTTCTATCCGGTTCTATCCGGTTTGAACCGGTTCAATCCGGTTTTATCCGGTTTAAACTGGTTTAAGCCGGTTCAATCCGGTTTTATCCAGTTTAAACCGGTTCTATCCGGTTCTATCAGGTTGAAACCAGTTTAAACCGGTTCAATCTGGTTTTATCCTGTTTAAACCGGTTCAATCCGATTTTATCCGGTTTAAACCGGTTCATTCCGGTTTTATCCGGTTAAGACCGGTTTGAAACGGTTCAATCCTGTTTTATCCGGTTTAAACCGGTTCATTCCGGTTTTATCCGTTTAAAACCGGTTTGAAACGGTTCAATCCGGTTTTATCCGGTTTACACCGGTTCAATCCGTTTTTATCCGGTTTAAACCAGTTCACTCCGGTTTTCTCCGGTTTAAACCGGTTTGAACCGTTTCAATCCAGTTTTATCTGGTTTAAACCGGTTCAATCTGGTTTTATCCTGTTGAAACCGGTTTTATCCGGTTTAGAGCGGTTTAAACCAGTTCAATCCGGTTTTAATCAGCTTAAACTTGTTCAATCTGGTTTTATCCAGTTTAAACCGGTTCTATCCGTTTCTATCTGGTTTAAACGGGTTTAAACTGGTTCAATCCGGTTTTATCTCGTTTAGACCGGTTCTATCCGGTTCTATCCTTTTTAAATCGGATTAAACTGGTTCTGTCCTGTTCTATCCTGTTTTAACTGGATTAAACCAGTTCACTCCGGTTTTATCCGGTTTAAAACGGTTCTATCCGTTTCTATCTTGTTTACACGGGTTTAAACTGGTTCAATCCGGTTTTATCCGTTTTAAACCGGTTCAATCTGATTTTATCCGGTTTAAACTGTTTCAATTTGGTTTTATCCGGTTTAAACCGGTTTGAACCGGTTCAATGCGGTTTTATCCGGTTTAAACCGTTTTAAACTGGGTCAATCCGGTTTTATCCAGTTTAAACCTGTTCTATCCGGTTCTATCCGGTTGAAACCGGTTTAAAGCGGTTCAATCCGGTTTTATCCGGTTGAAACCAGTTCAATCCGGTTTTATCCGGTTTCAACCGGTTTACAGCGGTTCAATCCGGTTTTATCCGGTTTATACCATTTCTATCCGGTTCTATCCTTTTTAAACCGGTTTAAACCAGTTCATTCCGGTTTTATCCAGTTTAAACCTGTTTGAACCGGTTCAATCTGGTCATATCCGGTTTAAACCGGTTTAAGCCGGTTCAATCCGGTTTTATCCGGTTTAAACCGGTTCAATCAGGTTTTATCCGGTTTAAACCGGTTTAAGCCGGTTCAATCCGGTTTTATCCGGTTTCAACCGGTTTAAGCTGGTTCAATCCGGTTTTATCCGGTTTAAACCGGTTCAATCTTGTTTTATCCTGTTTAAACCGTTTGAAACCAGTTCAATCCGGTTTTATCTGGTTTAGACCAGTTCAAACCGGTTCAATCCGGTTTTATCCAGTTTAAACCAGTTCTATCCATTTCTATCTGGTTTAAACCGGTTTAAACTTGTTCAATCTGGTTTTATCCGGTTTAAACCGGTTCTATCCGTTTTAAACCGGTTTAAAACAGTTCATTCCGGTTTTATCCGGTTTAAACCGGTTTAAGCCGGTTCAATCCGGTTTTATCTGGTTTAAACCGGTTTAAGCCTGTTCAATCCGGTTTTATCCAGTTTAAACTGGTTCTATTCGTTTCCATCTGGTTTAAAAGGGTTTAAACTGGTTCAATCCGGTTTTATACGTTTTAAACCAGTTTAATCTGATTTTATCCGGTTTAAACTGGTTCAATTTGGTTTTATCCGGTTTCAACCGGTTTGAACCGGTTCAATCCGGTTTTATCCGGTTTAAACCGGTTTAAACCGGGTCAATCCGGTTTTATCCGGTTTAAACCCTTTCAATCCGGTTTTCTCCAGTTTAAACCGGTTTATACCAGTTCAATCCGGTTTTATCCGCTTTAAACCGGTTTAAACCAGTTGAATCGGTTTTTATCTGGTTTAAACCGGATTAAACCGGTTCTATCCGGTTTAATCCATTTTAAACCGGTTCAATCCGTTTTTTCCAGTTTAAACCGGTTTAAACCAGTTCATTCCGGTTTAATCCGGTTTAAACCGGTTTAAGCCAGTTCAATCCAGTTTTATCCAGTTTAAACCGGTTCAATCCGGTTTTATCTGGTTTAAACCGGTTTAAGCCTGTTCAATCCGGTTTTATCCAGTTTAAACTGGTTCTATTCGTTTCCATCTGGTTTAAAAGGGTTTAAACTGGTTCAATCCGGTTTTATACGTTTTAAACCAGTTTAATCTGATTTTATCCGGTTTAAACTGGTTCAATTTGGTTTTATCCTGTTTAAACCGGTTTAAACCGGTTCAATCCGGTTTTATCTCGTTTAAACCGGTTCTATCCGGTTCTATCCTGTTTAAATCGGTTTAAACCGGTTCTATCCTGTTCTATCCTGTTTTAACCGGTTAAACCAGTTCAATCCGGTTTTATCCAGTTTAAACCGGTTCTATCCGGTTCTATACAGTTGAAACCGGTTTAAACCGGTTCAATCCGGTTTTATCCTGTTTAAACCTGTTTAAACCGGTTCAATCCGGTTTTACCTCGTTTAAACCGGTTCTATCCGGTTCTATCCTGTTTAAATCGGTTTAAACCGGTTCTATACTGTTCTATACTGTTTTAACCGGTTAAACCAGTTCAATCCGGTTTTACCCGGTTTAAACCGGTTTAAACTGGTTCAATCCGGTTTTATCTGGTTTAAACGGATTCTATCCGGTTTAAACCAGTTCTATCCAGTTTAAACAGGTTTAAGCCGGTTCAATCCGGTTTTATCCAGTTTAAACCGGTTCAATCCGTTTTTTCCAGTTTAATCCGGTTTAAACCAGTTCATTCCGGTTTTATCCGGTTTAAGCCGGTTCAATCCGGTTTAAACCATTTCAATCTGGTTTTATCCGGTTTGAACCGGTTTAAGCCACTTCAATCTGATTTTATCCGGTTTAAACCGGTTTTAACCGATTCAATCCGGTTTATCCAGTATAAACTGGTTTAATCCGTTTCAATCCGGTTTTGTCCGGTTTAAACCGATTTCAATCGGTTCAATCCGGTTTTATCTGGTTGAAACCGGTTCTATGCTCTTTATACCAGTTTAAGCCTGTTCAATCGGGTTTTATCCGGTTTAGGCCTGTTTAAGCCGGTTCATTCCAGTTTTATCCAGTTTAAACCGGTTTAAACCCTTTCAATCCGTTTTTATCCGGTTTCAACCGGTTTACACCGGTTCAATCCAGTTTTATCCGGTTTAAACCGTTTCTCTCCACTTCTATCCGTTTTAAACCAGTTTAAACCAGTTCATTCCGGTTTTATCCGGTTTAAACCGGTTTCAACCGGTTCAATCCAGTTTTATCCGGTTTAAACCGGTTTAAGCCAGTTCAATCCGGTTTTATCCGGTTTAAACCGGTTTAATTCTGCTTAAACCGGTTTAAGCTGGTTCAATCCTGTTTAAACCAGTTTGATCCGGTTCAATCCGGTTTTATCCGGTTTAAACCGGTTTAGGCCGGTTCTTTCCGGTTTTATCAGTTTTAAACCGCTTTAAACTGCTTCAATCCGTTTATATCCGGTTTAAACCGGTTACAACCGGTTCAATCCGGTTTTCTCCGGTTTAAACCGGTTTAAGCCGGTTCCACCCGGTTTTCTCCGGTTTTAACCGGCTTTAACCGGTTCAGTCCGCTTTTATCCAGTTTAAACCGGTTCATTCCGGTTTCATCCGGTTTGAACCGGTTTTAAACCGGTTTAAACCAGTTCAATCGGGTTTTAAACGGTTTAAACCGGTTCTATCCGGTTCAATCTGGTTTAAACCGGTTTAAACCGGTTCAATCCGGTTTTATCCGGTTTACACCGGTTCAATCCGTTTTTATATGGTTTAAACCAGTTCACTCCGGTTTTATCCGGTTTAAACCGGTTTGAACCGGTTCAATCCGGTTTTATCTGTTTTAAACCGGTTCAATCTGGTTTTATCCTGTTGAAACCGGTTTTATCCGGTTTAGACCAGTTTAAACCAGTTCAAACCGGTTTTAATCGGCTTAAACTGGTTCAATCTGGTTTTATCCGGTTTAAACCGCTTTAAAACTGTTTAATCCGGTTTTATCCGGTTTAAACCAGTTTGAACCGGTTCAATCCGGTTTTATCCGGTTTAAACCGGTTTAAACCGGTTCAATCCGGTTTTATCTCGTTTAGACAGGTTCTATCCGGTTCTATCCTTTTTAAATCGGATTAAACTGTTTCTATCATGTTCTATCCTGCTTTAACTGGATTAAACCAGTTCAATCCGGTTTTATCCTGTTTAAACCGGTTTAAACGCTTTCAATCCGTTTTTATCCGGTTTCAACCGGTTTACAGCGGTTCAATCCGGTTTTATCCGGTATATACCGTTTCTATCTGGTTCTATCCGTTTTAAACCGATTTAAACCAGTTCATTCCAGTTTTATCCAGATTAAACCTGTTTGAACCGGTTCAATCCGGTCTTATCCGGTTTAAACTGGTTTAAGCCGGTTCAATCCGGTTTTATCCGGTTTAAACTGGTTCAATCAGGTTTTATCCGGTTTAAACCGGTTTAAGCCGGTTCAATCCGGTTTTATCCAGTTTAAACCGGTGCTATCCGGTTCTCTCCGGTTGAAACCATTTTAAACCGGTTCAAACCGGTTTTATCCGGTTTAAACCGGTTTAAGCTGGTTCAATCCGGTTTTATCCGGTTTAAACCGGTTCAATCTTGTTATATCCGGTTTAAACCGTTTGAAACCAGTTCAATCCGGTTTTATCTGGTTTAGACCAGTTCAAACCGGTTCAATCCGGTTTTATCCAGTTTAAACCAGTTCTATCCATTTCTATCTGGTTTAAACCGGTTTAAACTGGTTCAATCCGGTTTTATCCGGTTTAAACTGGTTCTATCCGTTTTAAACCGGTTTAAAACAGTTCATTCCGGTTTTATCCAGTTTAAACCGGTTTAAGCCGGTTCAATCCGGTTTTATCTGGTTTAAACTGGTTCTATTCATTTCCATCTGGTTTAAAAGGGTTTAAACTGGTTCAATCAGGTTTTATACGTTTTAAACCAGTTCAATCTGATTTTATCCGGTTTAAACTGGTTCAATTTGGTTTTATCCGGTTTCAACTGGTTTGAACCGGTTCAATCCGGTTTTATCCGGTTTAAACCGGTTTAAACCGGGTCAATCCGGTTTTGTCCGGTTTAAACCTCTTCAATCCGGTTTTCTCCAGTTTAAACCGGTTTATACCAGTTCAATCCGGTTTTATCCGCTTTAAACCGGTTTAAACCAGTTCAATCGGTTTTTATCTAGTTTAAACCGGATTAAACCGGTTCTATCCGGTTTTATCCATTTTAAACCGGTTCAATCCGTTTTTTCCGGTTTAAACCGGTTTAAACCAGTTCATTCCGGTTTTATCCGGTTTCAGCCGGATCAATCCGGTTTAAACCGTTTCAATCTGGTTTTATCCGGTTTTAACCGGTTTAAACCGCTTCAATCCGGTTTTATCCGGTTTAAACCGGTTCTATCCATTTCTATCCGGTTGAAACTGGTTTAAACCGGTTCAATCCGGTTTTATCCGGTTTAAACCAGTTCAATCCTGTTTTATCCGGTTTAAACCGGTTTAAACCGGTTCAATCCGGTTTTATCCGGTTTAAACCGGTTCTATCCGGTTCTATCCGGTTCTATCCGGTTTGAACCGGTTCAATCCGGTTTTATCCGGTTTAAACTGGTTTAAGCCGGTTCAATCCGGTTTTATCCAGTTTAAACCGGTTCTATCCGGTTCTATCAGGTTGAAACCAGTTTAAACCGGTTCAATCTGGTTTTATCCTGTTTAAACCGGTTCAATCCGATTTTATCCGGTTTAAACCGGTTCATTCCGGTTTTATCCGGTTAAGACCGGTTTGAAACGGTTCAATCCTGTTTTATCCGGTTTAAACCAGTTCATTCCGGTTTTATCCGTTTAAAACCGGTTTGAAACGGTTCAATCCGGTTTTATCCGGTTTACACCGGTTCAATCCGTTTTTATCCGGTTTAAACCAGTTCACTCCGGTTTTCTCCGGTTTAAACCGGTTTGAACCGTTTCAATCCAGTTTTATCTGGTTTAAACCGGTTCAATCTGGTTTTATCCTGTTGAAACCGGTTTTATCCGGTTTAGAGCGGTTTAAACCAGTTCAATCCGGTTTTAATCAGCTTAAACTTGTTCAATCTGGTTTTATCCAGTTTAAACCGGTTCTATCCGTTTCTATCTGGTTTAAACGGGTTTAAACTGGTTCAATCCGGTTTTATCTCGTTTAGACCGGTTCTATCCGGTTCTATCCTTTTTAAATCGGATTAAACTGGTTCTGTCCTGTTCTATCCTGTTTTAACTGGATTAAACCAGTTCACTCCGGTTTTATCCGGTTTAAAACGGTTCTATCCGTTTCTATCTTGTTTACACGGGTTTAAACTGGTTCAATCCGGTTTTATCCGTTTTAAACCGGTTCAATCTGATTTTATCCGGTTTAAACTGTTTCAATTTGGTTTTATCCGGTTTAAACCGGTTTGAACCGGTTCAATGCGGTTTTATCCGGTTTAAACCGTTTTAAACTGGGTCAATCCGGTTTTATCCAGTTTAAACCTGTTCTATCCGGTTCTATCCGGTTGAAACCGGTTTAAAGCGGTTCAATCCGGTTTTATCCGGTTGAAACCAGTTCAATCCGGTTTTATCCGGTTTCAACCGGTTTACAGCGGTTCAATCCGGTTTTATCCGGTTTATACCATTTCTATCCGGTTCTATCCTTTTTAAACCGGTTTAAACCAGTTCATTCCGGTTTTATCCGGTTTAAACCTGTTTGAACCGGTTCAATCTGGTCATATCCGGTTTAAACCGGTTTAAGCCGGTTCAATCCGGTTTTATCCGGTTTAAACCGGTTCAATCAGGTTTTATCCGGTTTAAACCGGTTTAAGCCGGTTCAATCCGGTTTTATCCAGTTTAAACCGGTTCTATCCGGTTCTATCCGGTTGAAACCATTTTAAACCGGTTCAATCCGGTTTTATCCGGTTTAAACCGGTTTAAGCTGGTTCAATCCAGTTTTATCCGGTTTAAACCGGTTCAATCTTGTTATATCCGGTTTAAACCGTTTGAAACCAGTTCAATCCGGTTTTATCTGGTTTAGACCAGTTCAAACCGGTTCAATCCGGTTTTATCCAGTTTAAACCAGTTCTATCCATTTCTATCTGGTTTAAACCGGTTTAAACTGGTTCAATCCGGTTTTATCCGGTTTAAACTGGTTCTATTCGTTTCCATCTGGTTTAAAAGGGTTTAAACTGGTTCAATCAGGTTTTATACGTTTTAAACCAGTTCAATCTGATTTTATCCGGTTTAAACTGGTTCAATTTGGTTTTATCCGGTTTCAACTGGTTTGAACCGGTTCAATCCGGTTTTATCCGGTTTAAACCGGTTTAAACCGGGTCAATCCGGTTTTATCCGGTTTAAACCTCTTCAATCCGGTTTTCTCCAGTTTAAACCGGTTTATACCAGTTCAATCCGGTTTTATCCGCTTTAAACCGGTTTAAACCAGTTCAATCGGTTTTTATCTAGTTTAAACCGGATTAAACCGGTTCTATCCGGTTTTATCCATTTTAAACCGGTTCAATCCGTTTTTTTCCGGTTTAAACCGGTTTAAACCAGTTCATTCCGGTTTTATCCGGTTTCAGCCGGATCAATCCGGTTTAAACCGTTTCAATCTGGTTTTATCCGGTTTTAACTGGTTTAAACCGCTTCAATCCGGTTTTATCCGGTTTAAACCGGTTCTATCCATTTCTATCCGGTTGAAACTGGTTTAAACCGGTTCAATCCGGTTTTATCCGGTTTAAACCAGTTCAATCCTGTTTTATCCGGTTTAAACCGGTTTAAACCGGTTCAATCCGGTTTTATCCGGTTTAAACCGGTTCTATCCGGTTCTATCCGGTTCTATCCGGTTTGAACCGGTTCAATCCGGTTTTATCCGGTTTAAACTGGTTTAAGCCGGTTCAATCCGGTTTTATCCAGTTTAAACCGGTTCTATCCGGTTCTATCAGGTTGAAACCAGTTTAAACCGGTTCAATCTGGTTTTATCCTGTTTAAACCGGTTCAATCCGATTTTATCCGGTTTAAACCGGTTCATTCCGGTTTTATCCGGTTAAGACCGGTTTGAAACGGTTCAATCCTGTTTTATCCGGTTTAAACCGGTTCATTCCGGTTTTATCCGTTTAAAACCGGTTTGAAACGGTTCAATCCGGTTTTATCCGGTTTACACCGGTTCAATCCGTTTTTATCCGGTTTAAACCAGTTCACTCCGGTTTTCTCCGGTTTAAACCGGTTTGAACCGTTTCAATCCAGTTTTATCTGGTTTAAACCGGTTCAATCTGGTTTTATCCTGTTGAAACCGGTTTTATCCGGTTTAGAGCGGTTTAAACCAGTTCAATCCGGTTTTAATCAGCTTAAACTTGTTCAATCTGGTTTTATCCAGTTTAAACCGGTTCTATCCGTTTCTATCTGGTTTAAACGGGTTTAAACTGGTTCAATCCGGTTTTATCTCGTTTAGACCGGTTCTATCCGGTTCTATCCTTTTTAAATCGGATTAAACTGGTTCTGTCCTGTTCTATCCTGTTTTAACTGGATTAAACCAGTTCACTCCGGTTTTATCCGGTTTAAAACGGTTCTATCCGTTTCTATCTTGTTTACACGGGTTTAAACTGGTTCAATCCGGTTTTATCCGTTTTAAACCGGTTCAATCTGATTTTATCCGGTTTAAACTGTTTCAATTTGGTTTTATCCGGTTTAAACCGGTTTGAACCGGTTCAATGCGGTTTTATCCGGTTTAAACCGTTTTAAACTGGGTCAATCCGGTTTTATCCAGTTTAAACCTGTTCTATCCGGTTCTATCCGGTTGAAACCGGTTTAAAGCGGTTCAATCCGGTTTTATCCGGTTGAAACCAGTTCAATCCGGTTTTATCCGGTTTCAACCGGTTTACAGCGGTTCAATCCGGTTTTATCCGGTTTATACCATTTCTATCCGGTTCTATCCTTTTTAAACCGGTTTAAACCAGTTCATTCCGGTTTTATCCGGTTTAAACCTGTTTGAACCGGTTCAATCTGGTCATATCCGGTTTAAACCGGTTTAAGCCGGTTCAATCCGGTTTTATCCGGTTTAAACCGGTTCAATCAGGTTTTATCCGGTTTAAACCGGTTTAAGCCGGTTCAATCCGGTTTTATCCAGTTTAAACCGGTTCTATCCGGTTCTATCCGGTTGAAACCATTTTAAACCGGTTCAATCCGGTTTTATCCGGTTTCAACCGGTTTAAGCTGGTTCAATCCGGTTTTATCCGGTTTAAACCGGTTCAATCTTGTTTTATCCTGTTTAAACCGTTTGAAACCAGTTCAATCCGGTTTTATCTGGTTTAGACCAGTTCAAACCGGTTCAATCCGGTTTTATCCAGTTTAAACCAGTTCTATCCATTTCTATCTGGTTTAAACCGGTTTAAACTTGTTCAATCTGGTTTTATCCGGTTTAAACCGGTTCTATCCGTTTTAAACCGGTTTAAAACAGTTCATTCCGGTTTTATCCGGTTTAAACCGGTTTAAGCCGGTTCAATCCGGTTTTATCTGGTTTAAACCGGTTTAAGCCTGTTCAATCCGGTTTTATCCAGTTTAAACTGGTTCTATTCGTTTCCATCTGGTTTAAAAGGGTTTAAACTGGTTCAATCCGGTTTTATACGTTTTAAACCAGTTTAATCTGATTTTATCCGGTTTAAACTGGTTCAATTTGGTTTTATCCGGTTTCAACCGGTTTGAACCGGTTCAATCCGGTTTTATCCGGTTTAAACCGGTTTAAACCGGGTCAATCCGGTTTTATCCGGTTTAAACCCTTTCAATCCGGTTTTCTCCAGTTTAAACCGGTTTATACCAGTTCAATCCGGTTTTATCCGCTTTAAACCGGTTTAAACCAGTTGAATCGGTTTTTATCTGGTTTAAACCGGATTAAACCGGTTCTATCCGGTTTAATCCATTTTAAACCGGTTCAATCCGTTTTTTCCAGTTTAAACCGGTTTAAACCAGTTCATTCCGTTTTAATCCGGTTTAAACCGGTTTAAGCCAGTTCAATCCAGTTTTATCCAGTTTAAACCGGTTCAATCCGGTTTTATCTGGTTTAAACCGGTTTAAGCCTGTTCAATCCGGTTTTATCCAGTTTAAACTGGTTCTATTCGTTTCCATCTGGTTTAAAAGGGTTTAAACTGGTTCAATCCGGTTTTATACGTTTTAAACCAGTTTAATCTGATTTTATCCGGTTTAAACTGGTTCAATTTGGTTTTATCCTGTTTAAACCGGTTTAAACCGGTTCAATCCGGTTTTATCTCGTTTAAACCGGTTCTATCCGGTTCTATCCTGTTTAAATCGGTTTAAACCGGTTCTATCCTGTTCTATCCTGTTTTAACCGGTTAAACCAGTTCAATCCGGTTTTATCCAGTTTAAACCGGTTCTATCCGGTTCTATACAGTTGAAACCGGTTTAAACCGGTTCAATCCGGTTTTATCCTGTTTAAACCTGTTTAAACCGGTTCAATCCGGTTTTACCTCGTTTAAACCGGTTCTATCCGGTTCTATCCTGTTTAAATCGGTTTAAACCGGTTCTATACTGTTCTATACTGTTTTAACCGGTTAAACCAGTTCAATCCGGTTTTATCCGTTTTAAACCGGTTTAAACTGGTTCAATCCGGTTTTATCTGGTATAAACGGATTCTATCCGGTTTAAACCAGTTCTATCCAGTTTAAACAGGTTTAAGCCGGTTCAATCCGGTTTTATCCAGTTTAAACCGGTTCAATCCGTTTTTTCCAGTTTAATCCGGTTTAAACCAGTTCATTCCGGTTTTATCCGGTTTAAGCCGGTTCAATCCGGTTTAAACCATTTCAATCTGGTTTTATCCGGTTTGAACCGGTTTAAGCCACTTCAATCGGGTTTTATCCGGTTTAAACCGGTTCTATCCGGTTCTATCAGGTTGAAACCGGTTTAATCCGGTTCAATCCGGTTTGATCCGGTTTAAACCGGTTCAATCTGATTTTATCCGGTTTAAACCGGTTTTAACCGATTCAATCCGGTTTATCCAGTATAAACTGGTTTAATCCGTTTCAATCCGGTTTTGTCCGGTTTAAACCGATTTCAACCGGTTCAATCCGGTTTTATCTGGTTGAAACCGGTTCTATGCTCTTTATACCAGTTTAAGCCTGTTCAATCGGGTTTTATCCGGTTTAGGCCTGTTTAAGCCGGTTCATTCCAGTTTTATCCAGTTTAAACCGGTTTAAACCCTTTCAATCCGTTTTTATCCGGTTTCAACCGGTTTACACCGGTTCAATCCAGTTTTATCCGGTTTAAACCGTTTCTCTCCACTTCTATCCGTTTTAAACCAGTTTAAACCAGTTCATTCCGGTTTTATCCGGTTTAAACCGGTTTCAACCGGTTCAATCCGGTTTTATCCGGTTTAAACCGGTTTAAGCCAGTTCAATCCGGTTTTATCCGGTTTAAACCGGTTTAATTCTGCTTAAACCGGTTTAAGCTGGTTCAATCCTGTTTAAACCAGTTTGATCCAGTTCAATCCGGTTTTATCCGGTTTAAACCGGTTTAGGCCGGTTCTTTCCGGTTTTATCAGTTTTAAACCGCTTTAAACTGCTTCAATCCGTTTATATCCGGTTTAAACCGGTTACAACCGGTTCAATCCGGTTTTCTCCGGTTTAAACCGGTTTAAGCCGGTTCCACCCGGTTTTCTCCGGTTTTAACCGGCTTTAACCGGTTCAGTCCGCTTTTATCCAGTTTAAACCGGTTCATTCCGGTTTCATCCGGTTTGAACCGGTTTAAACCGGTTTAAACCAGTTCAATCGGGTTTTAAACGGTTTAAAACCGGTTCTATCCGGTTCAATCTGGTTTAAACCGGTTTAAACCGGTTCAATCCGGTTTTATCCGGTTTACACCGGTTCAATCCGTTTTTATCCGGTTTAAACCAGTTCACTCCGGTTTTATCCGGTTTAAACCGGTTTGAACCGGTTCAATCCGGTTTTATCTGTTTTAAACCGGTTCAATCTGGTTTTATCCTGTTGAAACCGGTTTTATCCGGTTTAGACCAGTTTAAACCAGTTCAAACCGGTTTTAATCGGCTTAAACTGGTTCAATCTGGTTTTATCCGGTTTAAACCGCTTTAAAACGGTTTAATCCGGTTTTATCCGGTTTAAACCAGTTTGAACCGGTTCAATCCGGTTTTATCCGGTTTAAACCGGTTTAAACCGGTTCAATCCGGTTTTATCTCGTTTAGACAGGTTCTATCCGGTTCTATCCTTTTTAAATCGGATTAAACTGTTTCTATCCTGTTCTATCCTGCTTTAACTGGATTAAACCAGTTCAATCCGGTTTTATCCTGTTTAAACCGGTTTAAACGCTTTCAATCCGTTTTTATCCGGTTTCAACCGGTTTACAGCGGTTCAATCCGGTTTTATCCGGTATATACCGTTTCTATCTGGTTCTATCCGTTTTAAACCGATTTAAACCAGTTCATTCCAGTTTTATCCAGATTAAACCTGTTTGAACCGGTTCAATCCGGTCTTATCCGGTTTAAACTGGTTTAAGCCGGTTCAATCCGGTTTTATCCGGTTTAAACTGGTTCAATCAGGTTTTATCCGGTTTAAACCGGTTTAAGCCGGTTCAATCCGGTTTTATCCAGTTTAAACCGGTGCTATCCGGTTCTCTCCGGTTGAAACCATTTTAAACCGGTTCAAACCGGTTTTATCCGGTTTAAACCGGTTTAAGCTGGTTCAATCCGGTTTTATCCGGTTTAAACCGGTTCAATCTTGTTATATCCGGTTTAAACCGTTTGAAACCAGTTCAATCCGGTTTTATCTGGTTTAGACCAGTTCAAACCGGTTCAATCCGGTTTTATCCAGTTTAAACCAGTTCTATCCATTTCTATGTGGTTTAAACCGGTTTAAACTGGTTCAATCCGGTTTTATCCGGTTTAAACTGGTTCTATCCGTTTTAAACCGGTTTAAAACAGTTCATTCCGGTTTTATCCAGTTTAAACCGGTTTAAGCCGGTTCTATCCGGTTTTATCTGGTTTAAACTGGTTCTATTCGTTTCCATCTGGTTTAAAAGGGTTTAAACTGGTTCAATCAGGTTTTATACGTTTTAAACCAGTTCAATCTGATTTTATCCGGTTTAAACTGGTTCAATTTGGTTTTATCCGGTTTCAACTGGTTTGAACCGGTTCAATCCGGTTTTATCCGGTTTAAACCGGTTTAAACCGGGTCAATCCGGTTTTATCCGGTTTAAACCTCTTCAATCCGGTTTTCTCCAGTTTAAACCGGTTTATACCAGTTCAATCCGGTTTTATCCGCTTTAAACCGGTTTAAACCAGTTCAATCGGTTTTTATCTAGTTTAAACCGGATTAAACCGGTTCTATCCGGTTTTATCCATTTTAAACCGGTTCAATCCGTTTTTTCCGGTTTTAAACCGGTTTAAACCAGTTCATTCCGGTTTTATCCGGTTTCAGCCGGATCAATCCGGTTTAAAACCGTTTCAATCTGGTTTTATCCGGTTTTAACCGGTTTAAACCGCTTCAATCCGGTTTTATCCGGTTTAAACCGGTTCTATCCATTTCTATCCGGTTGAAACTGGTTTAAACCGGTTCAATCCGGTTTTATCCGGTTTAAACCAGTTCAATCCTGTTTTATCCGGTTTAAACCGGTTTAAACCGGTTCAATCCGGTTTTATCCGGTTTAAACCGGTTCTATCCGGTTCTATCCGGTTCTATCCGGTTTGAACCGGTTCAATCCGGTTTTATCCGGTTTAAACTGGTTTAAGCCGGTTCAATCCGGTTTTATCCAGTTTAAACCGGTTCTATCCGGTTCTATCAGGTTGAAACCAGTTTAAACCGGTTCAATCTGGTTTTATCCTGTTTAAACCGGTTCAATCCGATTTTATCCGGTTTAAACCGGTTCATTCCGGTTTTATCCGGTTAAGACCGGTTTGAAACGGTTCAATCCTGTTTTATCCGGTTTAAACCGGTTCATTCCGGTTTTATCCGTTTAAAACCGGTTTGAAACGGTTCAATCCGGTTTTATCCGGTTTACACCGGTTCAATCCGTTTTTATCCGGTTTAAACCAGTTCACTCCGGTTTTCTCCGGTTTAAACCGGTTTGAACCGTTTCAATCCAGTTTTATCTGGTTTAAACCGGTTCAATCTGGTTTTATCCTGTTGAAACCGGTTTTATCCGGTTTAGACCGGTTTAAACCAGTTCAATCCGGTTTTAATCAGCTTAAACTTGTTCAATCTGGTTTTATCCAGTTTAAACCGGTTCTATCCGTTTCTATCTGGTTTAAACGGGTTTAAACTGGTTCAATCCGGTTTTATCTCGTTTAGACCGGTTCTATCCGGTTCTATCCTTTTTAAATCGGATTAAACTGGTTCTGTCCTGTTCTATCCTGTTTTAACTGGATTAAACCAGTTCACTCCGGTTTTATCCGGTTTAAAACGGTTCTATCCGTTTCTATCTTGTTTACACGGGTTTAAACTGGTTCAATCCGGTTTTATCCGTTTTAAACCGGTTCAATCTGATTTTATCCGGTTTAAACTGTTTCAATTTGGTTTTATCCGGTTTAAACCGGTTTGAACCGGTTCAATGCGGTTTTATCCGGTTTAAACCGTTTTAAACTGGGTCAATCCGGTTTTATCCAGTTTAAACCTGTTCTATCCGGTTCTATCCGGTTGAAACCGGTTTAAAGCGGTTCAATCCGGTTTTATCCGGTTTAAACCAGTTCAATCCGGTTTTATCCGGTTTCAACCGGTTTACAGCGGTTCAATCCGGTTTTATCCGGTTTATACCATTTCTATCCGGTTCTATCCTTTTTAAACCGGTTTAAACCAGTTCATTCCGGTTTTATCCGGTTTAAACCTGTTTGAACCGGTTCAATCTGGTCATATCCGGTTTAAACCGGTTTAAGCCGGTTCAATCCGGTTTTATCCGGTTTAAACCGGTTCAATCAGGTTTTATCCGGTTTAAACCGGTTTAAGCCGGTTCAATCCGGTTTTATCCAGTTTAAACCGGTTCTATCCGGTTCTATCCGGTTGAAACCATTTTAAACCGGTTCAATCCGGTTTTATCCGGTTTCAACCGGTTTAAGCTGGTTCAATCCGGTTTTATCCGGTTTAAACCGGTTCAATCTTGTTTTATCCTGTTTAAACCGTTTGAAACCAGTTCAATCCGGTTTTATCTGGTTTAGACCAGTTCAAACCGGTTCAATCCGGTTTTATCCAGTTTAAACCAGTTCTATCCATTTCTATCTGGTTTAAACCGGTTTAAACTTGTTCAATCTGGTTTTATCCGGTTTAAACCGGTTCTATCCGTTTTAAACCGGTTTAAAACAGTTCATTCCGGTTTTATCCGGTTTAAACCGGTTTAAGCCGGTTCAATCCGGTTTTATCTGGTTTAAACCGGTTTAAGCCTGTTCAATCCGGTTTTATCCAGTTTAAACTGGTTCTATTCGTTTCCATCTGGTTTAAAAGGGTTTAAACTGGTTCAATCCGGTTTTATACGTTTTAAACCAGTTTAATCTGATTTTATCCGGTTTAAACTGGTTCAATTTGGTTTTATCCGGTTTCAACCGGTTTGAACCGGTTCAATCCGGTTTTATCCGGTTTAAACCGGTTTAAACCGGGTCAATCCGGTTTTATCCGGTTTAAACCCCTTCAATCCGGTTTTCTCCAGTTTAAACCGGTTTATACCAGTTCAATCCGGTTTTATCCGCTTTAAACCGGTTTAAACCAGTTGAATCGGTTTTTATCTGGTTTAAACCGGATTAAACCGGTTCTATCCGGTTTAATCCATTTTAAACCGGTTCAATCCGTTTTTTCCAGTTTAAACCGGTTTAAACCAGTTCATTCCGGTTTAATCCGGTTTAAACCGGTTTAAGCCAGTTCAATCCAGTTTTATCCAGTTTAAACCGGTTCAATCCGGTTTTATCTGGTTTAAACCGGTTTAAGCCTGTTCAATCCGGTTTTATCCAGTTTAAACTGGTTCTATTCGTTTCCATCTGGTTTAAAAGGGTTTAAACTGGTTCAATCCGGTTTTATACGTTTTAAACCAGTTTAATCTGATTTTATCCGGTTTAAACTGGTTCAATTTGGTTTTATCCTGTTTAAACCGTTTTAAACCGGTTCAATCCGGTTTTATCTCGTTTAAACCGGTTCTATCCGGTTCTATCCTGTTTAAATCGGTTTAAACCGGTTCTATCCTGTTCTATCCTGTTTTAACCGGTTAAACCAGTTCAATCCGGTTTTATCCAGTTTAAACCGGTTCTATCCGGTTCTATACAGTTGAAACCGGTTTAAAACCGGTTCAATCCGGTTTTATCCTGTTTAAACCTGTTTAAACCGGTTCAATCCGGTTTTACCTCGTTTAAACCGGTTCTATCCGGTTCTATCCTGTTTAAATCGGTTTAAACCGGTTCTATACTGTTCTATACTGTTTTAACCGGTTAAACCAGTTCAATCCGGTTTTATCCGGTTTAAACCGGTTCAATCCGATTTTATCCGTTTTAAACCGGTTCATTCCGGTTTTATCCATTTAAAACCGTTTTGAAACGTTTCAATCCGGTTTTATCCGGTTTAAAACGGTTCATTCCGGTTTTATCCGTTTAAAACCGGTTTGAAACGGTTCAATCCGGTTTTATCCGGTTTAAACCGGTTCAATCCGTTTTTATCCGGTTTAAACCAGTTCACTCCGGTTTTATCCGGTTTAAACCGGTTTGAAACGGTTCAATCCGGTTTTATCTGTTTTAAACCGGTTCAATCTGGTTTTATCCTGTTGAAACCGGTTTTATCCGGTTTAGACCAGTTTAAACCAGTTCAAACCGGTTTTAATCGGCTTAAACTGGTTCAATCTGGTTTTATCCGGTTTAAACCTCTTTAAAACGGTTTAATCCGGTTTTATCTGGTTTAAACCAGTTTGAACCGGTTCAATCCGGTTTTATCCGGTTTAAACCGGTTTAAACCGGTTCAATCCGGTTTTATCTCGTTTAGACAGGTTCTATCCGGTTCTATCCTTTTTAAATCGGATTAAACTGTTTCTATCCTGTTCTATCCTGCTTTAACTGGATTAAACCAGTTCAATCCGGTTTTATCCTGTTTAAACCGGTTTAAACGCTTTCAATCCGTTTTTATCCGGTTTCAACCGGTTTACAGCGGTTCAATCCGGTTTTATCCGGTTTATACCGTTTCTATCCGGTTCTATCCGTTTTAAACCGATTTAAACCAGTTCATTCCGGTTTTATCCAGATTAAACCTGTTTGAACCGGTTCAATCCGGTCTTATCCGGTTTAAACTGGTTTAAGCCGGTTCAATCCGGTTTTATCCGGTTTAAACTGGTTCAATCAGGTTTTATCCGGTTTAAACCGGTTTAAGCCGGTTCAATCCGGTTTTATCCAGTTTAAACCGGTGCTATCCGGTTCTCTCCGGTTGAAACCATTTTAAACCGGTTCAAACCGGTTTTATCCGGTTTAAACCGGTTTAAGCTGGTTCAATCCAGTTTTATCCGGTTTAAACCGGTTCAATCTTGTTATATCCGGTTTAAACCGTTTGAAACCAGTTCAATCCGGTTTTATCTGGTTTAGACCAGTTCAAACCGGTTCAATCCGGTTTTATCCAGTTTAAACCAGTTCTATCCATTTCTATCTGGTTTAAACCGGTTTAAACTGGTTCAATCCGGTTTTATCCGGTTTAAACTGGTTCTATCCGTTTTAAACCGGTTTAAAACAGTTCATTCCGGTTTTATCCAGTTTAAACCGGTTTAAGCCGGTTCTATCCGGTTTTATCTGGTTTAAACTGGTTCTATTCGTTTCCATCTGGTTTAAAAGGGTTTAAACTGGTTCAATCAGGTTTTATACGTTTTAAACCAGTTCAATCTGATTTTATCCGGTTTAAACTGGTTCAATTTGGTTTTATCCGGTTTCAACTGGTTTGAACCGGTTCAATCCGTTTTTATCCGGTTTAAACCGGTTTAAACCGGGTCAATCCGGTTTTATCCGGTTTAAACCTCTTCAATCCGGTTTTCTCCAGTTTAAACCGGTTTATACCAGTTCAATCCGGTTTTATCCGCTTTAAACCGGTTTAAACCAGTTCAATCGGTTTTTATCTAGTTTAAACCGGATTAAACCGGTTCTATCCGGTTTTATCCATTTTAAACCGGTTCAATCCGTTTTTTCCGGTTTAAACCGGTTTAAACCAGTTCATTCCGGTTTTATCCGGTTTCAGCCGGATCAATCCGGTTTAAACCGTTTCAATCTGGTTTTATCCGGTTTTAACCGGTTTAAACCGCTTCAATCCGGTTTTATCCGGTTTAAACCGGTTCTATCCATTTCTATCCGGTTGAAACTGGTTTAAACCGGTTCAATCCGGTTTTATCCGGTTTAAACCAGTTCAATCCTGTTTTATCCGGTTTAAAACCGGTTTAAACCGGTTCAATCCGGTTTTATCCGGTTTAAACCGGTTCTATCCGGTCCTATCCGTTTCTATCCGGTTTGAACCGGTTCAATCCGGTTTTATCCGGTTTAAACTGGTTTAAGCCAGTTCAATCCGGTTTTATCCAGTTTAAACCGGTTCTATCCGGTTCTATCAGGTTGAAACCAGTTTAAACCGGTTCAATCTGGTTTTATCCTGTTTAAACCGGTTCAATCCGATTTTATCCGGTTTAAACCGGTTCATTCCGGTTTTATCCGGTTAAGACCGGTTTGAAACGGTTCAATCCTGTTTTATCCAGTTTAAACCGGTTCATTCCGGTTTTATCCGTTTAAAACCGGTTTGAAACGGTTCAATCCGGTTTTATCCGGTTTACACCGTTCAATCCGTTTTTATCCGGTTTAAACCAGTTCACTCCGGTTTTCTCCGGTTTAAACCGGTTTGAACCGTTTCAATCCAGTTTTATCTGGTTTAAACCGGTTCAATCTGGTTTTATCCTGTTGAAACCGGTTTTATCCGGTTTAGACCAGTTTAAACCAGTTCAATCCGGTTTTAATCAGCTTAAACTTGTTCAATCTGGTTTTATCCAGTTTAAACCGGTTCTATCCGTTTCTATCTGGTTTAAACGGGTTTAAACTGGTTCAATCCGGTTTTATCTCGTTTAGACCGGTTCTATCCGGTTCTATCCTTTTTAAATCGGATTAAACTGTTTCTGTCCTGTTCTATCCTGTTTTAACTGGATTAAACCAGTTCACTCCGGTTTTATCCGGTTAAAACGGTTCTATCCGTTTCTATCTTGTTTACACGGGTTTAAACTGGTTCAATCCGGTTTTATCCGTTTTAAACCGGTTCAATCTGATTTTATCCGGTTTAAACTGTTTCAATTTGGTTTTATCCGGTTTAAACCGGTTTGAACCGGTTCAATGCGGTTTTATCCGGTTTAAACCGTTTTAAACTGGGTCAATCCGGTTTTATCCAGTTTAAACCTGTTCTATCCGGTTCTATCCGGTTGAAACCGGTTTAAAGCGGTTCAATCCGGTTTTATCCGGTTTAAACCAGTTCAATCCGGTTTTATCCGGTTTCAACCGGTTTACAGCGGTTCAATCCGGTTTTATCCGGTTTATACCATTTCTATCCGGTTCTATCCTTTTTAAACCGGTTTAAACCAGTTCATTCCGGTTTTATCCGGTTTAAACCTGTTTGAACCGGTTCAATCTGGTCATATCCGGTTTAAACCGGTTTAAGCCGGTTCAATCCGGTTTTATCCGGTTTAAACCGGTTCAATCAGGTTTTATCCGGTTTAAACCGGTTTAAGCCGGTTCAATCCGGTTTTATCCAGTTTAAACCGGTTCTATCCGGTTCTATCCGGTTGAAACCATTTTAAACCGGTTCAATCCGGTTTTATCCGGTTTCAACCGGTTTAAGCTGGTTCAATCCGGTTTTATCCGGTTTAAACCGGTTCAATCTTGTTTTATCCTGTTTAAACCGTTTGAAACCAGTTCAATCCGGTTTTATCTGGTTTAGACCAGTTCAAACCGGTTCAATCCGGTTTTATCCAGTTTAAACCAGTTCTATCCATTTCTATCTGATTTAAACCGGTTTAAACTTGTTCAATCTGGTTTTATCCGGTTTAAACCGGTTCTATCCGTTTTAAACGGTTTAAAACAGTTCATTCCGGTTTTATCCGGTTTAAACCGGTTTAAGCCGGTTCAATCCGGTTTTATCTGGTTTAAACCGGTTTAAGCCTGTTCAATCCGGTTTTATCCAGTTTAAACTGGTTCTATTCGTTTCCATCTGGTTTAAAAGGGTTTAAACTGGTTCAATCCGGTTTTATACGTTTTAAACCAGTTTAATCTGATTTTATCCGGTTTAAACTGGTTCAATTTGGTTTTATCCGGTTTCAACCGGTTTGAACCGGTTCAATCCGGTTTTATCCGGTTTAAACCGGTTTAAACCGGGTCAATCCGGTTTTACCCGGTTTAAACAACTTCAATCCGGTTTTCTCCAGTTTAAACCGGTTTATACCAGTTCAATCCGGTTTTATCCGCTTTAAACCGGTTTAAACCAGTTGAATCGGTTTTTATCTGGTTTAAACCGGATTAAACCTGTTCTATCCGGTTTAATCCATTTTAAACCGGTTCAATCCGTTTTTTCCAGTTTAAACCGGTTTAAACCATTTCATTCCGGTTTAATCCGGTTTAAACCGGTTTAAGCCAGTTCAATCCAGTTTTATCCAGTTTAAACCGGTTCAATCCGGTTTTATCTGGTTTAAACCGGTTTAAGCCTGTTCAATCCGGTTTTATCCAGTTTAAACTGGTTCTATTCGTTTCCATCTGGTTTAAAAGGGTTTAAACTGGTTCAATCCGGTTTTATACGTTTTAAACCAGTTTAATCTGATTTTATCCGGTTTAAACTGGTTCAATTTGGTTTTATCCTGTTTAAAACCGTTTTAAACCGGTTCAATCCGGTTTTATCTCGTTTAAACCGGTTCTATCCGGTTCTATCCTGTTTAAATCGGTTTAAACCGGTTCTATCCTGTTCTATCCTGTTTTAACCGGTTAAACCAGTTCAATCCGGTTTTATCCAGTTTAAACCGGTTCTATCCGGTTCTATACAGTTGAAACCGGTTTAAACCGGTTCAATCCGGTTTTATCCTGTTTAAACCTGTTTAAACCGGTTCAATCCGGTTTTACCTCGTTTAAACTGGTTCTATCCGGTTCTATCCTGTTTAAATCGGTTTAAACCGGTTCTATACTGTTCTATACTGTTTTAACCGGTTAAAAAAGTTCAATCCGGTTTTATCCGGTTTAAACCGGTTCAATCCGATTTTATCCATTTTAAACCGGTTCATTCCGGTTTTATCCATTTAAAACCGTTTTGAAACGTTTCAATCCGGTTTTATCCGGTTTAAAACGGTTCATTCCGGTTTTATCCGTTTAAAACCGGTTTGAAACGGTTCAATCCGGTTTTATCCGGTTTAAACCGGTTCAATCCGTTTTTATCCGGTTTAAACCAGTTCACTCCGGTTTTATCCGGTTTAAACCGGTTTGAACCGGTTCAATCCGGTTTTATCTGTTTTAAACCGGTTCAATCTGGTTTTATCCTGTTGAAACCGGTTTTATCCGGTTTAGACCAGTTTAAACCAGTTCAAACCGGTTTTAGTCGGCTTAAACTGGTTCAATCTGGTTTTATCCGGTTTAAACCTCTTTAAAACGGTTTAATCCGGTTTTATCCGGTTTAAACCAGTTTGAACCGGTTCAATCCGGTTTTATCCGGTTTAAACCGGTTTAAACCGGTTCAATCCGGTTTTATCTCGTTTAGACAGGTTCTATCCGGTTCTATCCTTTTTAAATCGGATTAAACTGTTTCTATCCTGTTCTATCCTGCTTTAACTGGATTAAACCAGTTCAATCCGGTTTTATCCTGTTTAAACCGGTTTAAACGCTTTCAATCCGTTTTTCTCCGGTTTCAACCGGTTTACAGCGGTTCAATCCGGTTTTATCCGGTTTATACCGTTTCTATCCGGTTCTATCCGTTTTAAACCGATTTAAACCAGTTCATTCCGGTTTTATCCAGATTAAACCTGTTTGAACCGGTTCAATCCGGTCTTATCCGGTTTAAACCAGTTCAATCCTGTTTTATCCGGTTTAAACCGGTTTAAACCGGTTCAATCCGGTTTTATCCGGTTTAAACCGGTTCTATCCGGTCCTATCCGTTTCTATCCGGTTTGAACCGGTTCAATCCGGTTTTATCCGGTTTAAACTGGTTTAAGCCAGTTCAATCCGGTTTTATCCAGTTTAAACCGGTTCTATCCGGTTCTATCAGGTTGAAACCAGTTTAAACCGGTTCAATCTGTTTTTATCCTGTTTAAACCGGTTCAATCCGATTTTATCCGGTTTAAACCGGTTCATTCCGGTTTTATCCGGTTAAGACCGGTTTGAAACGGTTCAATCCTGTTTTATCCAGTTTAAACCGGTTCATTCCGGTTTTATCCGTTTAAAACCGGTTTGAAACGGTTCAATCCGGTTTTATCCGGTTTACACCGGTTCAATCCGTTTTTATCCGGTTTAAACCAGTTCACTCCGGTTTTCTCCGGTTTAAACCGGTTTGAACCGTTTCAATCCAGTTTTATCTGGTTTAAACCGGTTCAATCTGGTTTTATCCTGTTGAAACCGGTTTTATCCGGTTTAGACCGGTTTAAACCAGTTCAATCCGGTTTTAATCAGCTTAAACTTGTTCAATCTGGTTTTATCCAGTTTAAACCGGTTCTATCCGTTTCTATCTGGTTTAAACGGGTTTAAACCGGTTCAATCCGGTTTTATCCGGTTTAAACCGGTTCTATCCGGTTCTATCCGGTACTATCCGGTTTGAACCGGTTCAATCCGGTTTTATCCGGTTTAAACTGGTTTAAGCCAGTTCAATCCGGTTTTATCCAGTTTAAACCGGTTCTATCCGGTTCTATCAGGTTGAAACCAGTTTAAACCGGTTCAATCTGGTTTTATCCTGTTTAAACCGGTTCAATCCGATTTTATCCGGTTTAAACCGGTTCATTCCGGTTTTATCCGGTTAAGATCGGTTTGAAACGGTTCAATCCTGTTTTATCCAGTTTAAACCGGTTCATTCCGGTTTTATCCGTTTAAAACCGGTTTGAAACGGTTCAATCCGGTTTTATCCGGTTTACACCGGTTCAATCCGTTTTTATCCGGTTTAAACCAGTTCACTCCGGTTTTCTCCGGTTTAAACCGGTTTGAACCGTTTCAATCCAGTTTTATCTGGTTTAAACCGGTTCAATCTGGTTTTATCCTGTTGAAACCGGTTTTATCCGGTTTAGACCAGTTTAAACCAGTTCAATCCGGTTTTAATCAGCTTAAACTTGTTCAATCTGGTTTTATCCAGTTTAAACCGGTTCTATCCGTTTCTATCTGGTTTAAACGGGTTTAAACTGGTTCAATCCGGTTTTATCTCGTTTAGACCGGTTCTATCCGGTTCTATCCTTTTTAAATCGGATTAAACTGGTTCTGTCCTGTTCTATCCTGTTTTAACTGGATTAAACCAGTTCACTCCGGTTTTATCCGGTTTAAAACGGTTCTATCCGTTTCTATCTTGTTTACACGGGTTTAAACTGGTTCAATCCGGTTTTATCCGTTTTAAACCGGTTCAATCTGATTTTATCCGGTTTAAACTGTTTCAATTTGGTTTTATCCGGTTTAAACCGGTTTGAACCGGTTCAATGCGGTTTTATCCGGTTTAAACCGTTTTAAACTGGGTCAATCCGGTTTTATCCAGTTTAAACCTGTTCTATCCGGTTCTATCCGGTTGAAACCGGTTTAAAGCGGTTCAATCCGGTTTTATCCGGTTTAAACCAGTTCAATCCGGTTTTATCCGGTTTCAACCGGTTTACAGCGGTTCAATCCGGTTTTATCCGGTTTATACCATTTCTATCCGGTTCTATCCTTTTTAAACCGGTTTAAACCAGTTCATTCCGGTTTTATCCGGTTTAAACCTGTTTGAACCGGTTCAATCTGGTCATATCCGGTTTAAACCGGTTTAAGCCGGTTCAATCCGGTTTTATCCGGTTTAAACCGGTTCAATCAGGTTTTATCCGGTTTAAACCGGTTTAAGCCGGTTCAATCTGGTTTTATCCAGTTTAAACCGGTTCTATCCGGTTCTATCCGGTTGAAACCATTTTAAACCGGTTCAATCCGGTTTTATCCGGTTTTTATCCGGTTTCAACCGGTTTAAGCTGGTTCAATCCGGTTTTATCCGGTTTAAACCGGTTCAATCTTGTTTTATCCGGTTTAAACCGTTTGAAACCAGTTCAATCCGGTTTTATCTGGTTTAGACCAGTTCAAACTGGTTCAATCCAGTTTTATCCAGTTTAAACCAGTTCTATCCATTTCTATCTGGTTTAAACCGGTTTAAACTTGTTCAATCTGGTTTTATCCGGTTTAAACCGGTTCTATCCATTTTAAACCGGTTTAAAACAGTTCATTCCGGTTTTATCCAGTTTAAACCGGTTTAAGCCGGTTCAATCCGGTTTTATCTGGTTTAAACCGGTTTAAGCCTGTTCAATCCGGTTTTATCCAGTTTAAACTGGTTCTATTCGTTTCCATCTGGTTTAAAAGGGTTTAAACTGGTTCAATCCGGTTTTATACGTTTTAAACCAGTTTAATCTGATTTTATCCGGTTTAAACTGGTTCAATTTGGTTTTATCCGGTTTCAACCGGTTTGAACCGGTTCAATCCGGTTTTATCCGGTTTAAACCGGTTTAAACCGGGTCAATCCGGTTTTATCCGGTTTAAACCTCTTCAATCCGGTTTTCTCCAGTTTAAACCGGTTTATACCAGTTCAATCCGGTTTTATCCGCTTTAAACCGGTTTAAACCAGTTGAATCGGTTTTTAACTGGTTTAAACCGGATTAAACCGGTTCTATCCGGTTTAATCCATTTTAAACCGGTTCAATCCGTTTTTTCCGGTTTAAACCGTTTTAAACCAGTTCATTCCGGTTTAATCCGGTTTAAACCGGTTTAAGCCAGTTCAATCCAGTTTTATCCAGTTTAAACCGGTTCTATCCGGTTCTATACAGTTGAAACCGGTTTAAAACGGTTCAATCCGGTTTTATCCTGTTTAAACCGGTTTAAACCGGTTCAATCCGGTTTTATCTCGTTTAAACCGGTTCTATCCGGTTCTATCCAGTTTAAATTGGTTTAAACCGGTTCTATCATGTTCTATCCTGTTTTTACCGGTTAAACCAGTTCAATCCGGTTTTATCCAGTTTAAACCGGTTCTATCCGGTTCTATACAGTTGAAACCGGTTTAAACCGGTTCAATCCGGTTTTATCCTGTTTAAACCTGTTTAAACCGGTTCAATCCGGTTTTACATCGTTTAAACCGGTTCTATCCGGTTCTATCCTGTTTAAATCGGTTTAAACCGGCTCTATCCTGTTCTATCCTGTTTTAACCGGTTAAACCAGTTCAATCCGGTTTTATCCGGTTTAAACCGGTTTAAACTGGTTCAATCCGGTTTTATCTGGTTTAAACGGATTCTATCCGGTTTAAACCAGTTCTATCCAGTTTAAACAGGTGTAAGCCGGTTCAATCCGGTTTTATCCAGTTTAAACCGGTTCAATCCGTTTTTTCCAGTTTAATCCGGTTTAAACCAGTTCATTCCGGTTTTATCCGGTTTAAGCCGGATCAATCCGGTTTAAACCGTTTCAATCTGGTTTTATCCGGTTTGAACCGGTTTAAGCCGCTACAATCGGGTTTTATCCGGTTTAAACCGGTTCTATCCGGTTCTATCCGGTTGAAACCGGTTTAATCCGGTTCAATCCGGTTTGATCCGGTTTAAACCGGTTCAATCTGATTTTATCCGGTTTAAACCGGTTTTAACCGATTCAATCCGGTTTATCCAGTATAAACTGGTTTAATCCGTTTCAATCCGGTTTTGTCCGGTTTAAACCGATTTCAACCGGTTCAATCCGGTTTTATCCGGTTGAAACTGGTTCTATGCTCTTTATACCAGTTTAAGCCTGTTCAATCGGGTTTTATCTGGTTTAGGCCTGTTTAAGCCGGTTCATTCCAGTTTTATCCAGTTTAAAGCGGTTTAAACCCTTTCAATCCGTTTTTATCCGGTTTCAACCGGTTTACACCGGTTCAATCCAGTTTTATCCGGTTTAAACCGTTTCTCTCCACTTCTATCCGTTTTAAACCAGTTTAAACCAGTTCATTCCGGTTTTATCCGGTTTAAACCGGTTTCAACCGGTTCAATCCGGTTTTATCCGGTTTAAACCGGTTTAAGCCAGTTCAATCCGGTTGTATCCGGTTTAAACCGGTTTAATTCTGTTTAAACCGGTTTAAGCTGGTTCAATCCGGTTTAAACCAGTTTGAACCGGTTCAATCCGGTTTTATCCGGTTTAAACCGGTTTAGGCCGGTTCATTCCGGTTTTATCAGTTTTAAACCGGTTTAAACTGCTTCAATCCGTTTATATCCGGTTTAAACCGGTTACAACCGGTTCAATCCGGTTTTCTCCGGTTTAAACCGGTTTAAAGCAGTTCATTCCGGTTTTATCCAGTTTAAACCGGTTCAATCCGGTTTAAACCGGTTCAATCTGGTTTTATCCGGTTTGAACCGGTTTAAACCGCTTCAATCCGTTTTTATCCGGTTTAAACCGTTTCTATACGGTTCTATCCGGTTGAAACCGGTTTAAACCGGTTCAATCTGGTTTTATCCAGTTTCAACCGGTTTTAACCGATTCAATCCGGTTTATCCAGTATAAACTGGTTTAATCCGGTTCAATCCGGTTTTATCCGCTTTAAACCGGTTTAAACCGGTTCAATCGGTTTTTATCTGGTTTAAACCGGATTAAACCGGTTCAATCGGTTTTTATCTGGTTTAAACCAGATTAAACCGGTTCTATCCGGTTTTATCCATTTTAAACCGGTTCAGTCCGTTTTTTCCGGTTTAAACCGGTTTCAACCAGTTCATTCCGGTTTTATCCGGTTTAAGCCGGATCAATCCGGTTTAAACCGTTTCAATCCGGTTTTATCCGGTTTTAACCGGTTTAAACCGCTTCAATCCGGTTTTATCCGGTTTAAACCGGTTTTATCCGGTTTAGACCAGTTTAAACCAGTTCAATCCGGTTTTAATCAGCTTAAACCGGTTCAATTTGGATGTATCCAGTTTAAACCGCTTTAAAACGGTTTTATCCGGTTTTATCCGGTTTAAACCAGTTTGAACCGGTTCAATCCGGTTTTATTCGGTTTAAACTGGTTCAATCCGGTTTAAACCGGTTTAAGCTGGTTCAATCCGGTTTTATCCAGTTTAAACCGGTTCATTCCGGTTTTATCCGGTTAAAACCGGTTCAATCCGGTTTTATCCGGTTTAAACCGGTTCATTCCGGTTTTATCCGGTTAAAACCGGTTTGAAACGGTTCGATCCGGTTTTATCCGGTTTAAACCGGTTCTATCCGTTTCTATCTTGTTTACACGGGTTTAAACTGGTTCAATCCGGTTTTATCCGTTTTAAACCGGTTCAATCTGATTTTATCCGGTTTAAACTGTTTCAATTTGGTTTTATCCGGTTTAAACCGGTTTGAACCGGTTCAATGCGGTTTTATCCGGTTTAAACCGTTTTAAACTGGGTCAATCCGGTTTTATCCAGTTTAAACCTGTTCTATCCGGTTCTATCCGGTTGAAACCGGTTTAAAGCGGTTCAATCCGGTTTTATCCGGTTTAAACCAGTTCAATCCGGTTTTATCCGGTTTCAACCGGTTTACAGCGGTTCAATCCGGTTTTATCCGGTTTATACCGTTTCTATCCGGTTCTATCCTTTTTTAAACCGGTTTAAACCAGTTCATTCCGGTTTTATCCGGTTTAAACCTGTTTGAACCGGTTCAATCTGGTCATATCCGGTTTAAACCGGTTTAAGCCGGTTCAATCCGCTTTTATCCGGTTTAAACCGGTTCAATCAGGTTTTATCCGGTTTAAACCGGTTTAAGCCGGTTCAATCCGGTTTTATCCAGTTTAAACCGGTTCTATCCGGTTCTATCCGGTTGAAACCATTTTAAACCGGTTCAATCCGGTTTTATCCAGTTTCAACCGGTTTAAGCTGGTTCAATCCGGTTTTATCCGGTTTGAACCGGTTCAATCTTGTTTTATCCGGTTTAAACCGTTTGAAACCAGTTCAATCCGGTTTTATCTGGTTTAGACCAGTTCAAACCGGTTCAATCCGGTTTTATCCAGTTTAAACCAGTTCTATCCATTTCTATCTGGTTTAAACCGGTTTAAACTTGTTCAATCTGGTTTTATCCGGTTTAAACCGGTTCTATCCGTTTTAAACCGGTTTAAAACAGTTCATTCCGGTTTTATCCAGTTTAAACCGGTTTAAGCCGGTTCAATCCGGTTTTATCTGGTTTAAACCGGTTTAAGCCTGTTCAATCCGGTTTTATCCAGTTTAAACTGGTTCTATTCGTTTCCATCTGGTTTAAAAGGGTTTAAACTGGTTCAATCCGGTTTTATACGTTTTAAACCAGTTTAATCTGATTTTATCCGGTTTAAACTGGTTCAATTTGGTTTTATCCGGTTTCAACCGGTTTGAACCGGTTCAATCTGGTTTTATCCGGTTTAAACCGGTTTAAACCGGGTCAATCCGGTTTTATCCGGTTTAAACCTCTTCAATCCGGTTTTCTCCAGTTTAAACCGGTTTATACCAGTTCAATCCGGTTTTATCCGCTTTAAACCGGTTTAAACCAGTTGAATCGGTTTTTATCTGGTTTAAACCGGATTAAACCGGTTCTATCCGGTTTAATCCATTTTAAACCGGTTCAATCCGTTTTTTCCGGTTTAAACCGGTTTAAACCAGTTCATTCCGGTTTAATCCGGTTTAAACCGGTTTAAGCCAGTTCAATCCAGTTTTATCCAGTTTAAACCGGTTCTATCCGGTTCTATCCAGTTGAAACCAGTTTAAACCGGTTCAATCCGGTTTTATCCGGTTTAAACCAGTTCAATCCTGTTTTATCCGGTTTAAACCGGTTCTATCCGGTTCTATACAGTTGAAACCGGTTTAAAACGGTTCAATCCGGTTTTATCCTGTTTAAACCGGTTTAAACCGGTTCAGTCCGGTTTTATCTCGTTTAAACCGGTTCTATCCGGTTCTATCCTGTTTAAATCGGTTTAAACCGGTTCTATCCTGTTCTATCCTGTTTTTACCGGTTAAACCAGTTCAATCCGGTTTTATCCAGTTTAAACCGGTTCTATCCGGTTCTATACAGTTGAAACCGGTTTAAACCGGTTCAATCCGGTTTTATCCTGTTTAAACCTGTTTAAACCGGTTCAATCCGGTTTTACCTCGTTTAAACCGGTTCTATCCGGTTCTATCCTGTTTAAATCGGTTTAAACCGGTTCTATCCTGTTCTATCCTGTTTTAACCGGTTAAACCAGTTCAATCCGGTTTTATCCGGTTTAAACCGGTTTAAACTGGTTCAATCCGGTTTTATCTGGTTTAAACGGATTCTATCCGGTTTAAACCAGTTCTATCCAGTTTAAACAGGTGTAAGCCGGTTCAATCCGGTTTTATCCAGTTTAAACCGGTTTAAGCCAGTTCAATCCAGTTTTATCCAGTTTAAACCGGTTCTATCCGGTTCTATCCAGTTGAAACCAGTTTAAACCGGTTCAATCCGGTTTTATCCGGTTTAAACCAGTTCAATCCTGTTTTATCCGGTTTAAACCGGTTCTATCCGGTTCTATACAGTTGAAACCGGTTTAAAACGGTTCAATCCGGTTTTATCCTGTTTAAACCGGTTTAAACCGGTTCAATCCGGTTTTATCTCGTTTAAACCGGTTCTATCCGGTTCTATCCTGTTTAAATCGGTTTAAACCGGTTCTATCCTGTTCTATCCTGTTTTTACCGGTTAAACCAGTTCAATCCGGTTTTATCCAGTTTAAACCGGTTCTATCCGGTTCTATACAGTTGAAACCGGTTTAAACCGGTTCAATCCGGTTTTATCCTGTTTAAACCTGTTTAAACCGGTTCAATCCGGTTTTACCTCGTTTAAACCGGTTCTATCCGGTTCTATCCTGTTTAAATCGGTTTAAACCGGTTCTATCCTGTTCTATCCTGTTTTAACCGGTTAAACCAGTTCAATCCGGTTTTATCCGGTTTAAACCGGTTTAAACTGGTTCAATCCGGTTTTATCTGGTTTAAACGGATTCTATCCGGTTTAAACCAGTTCTATCCAGTTTAAACAGGTGTAAGCCGGTTCAATCCGGTTTTATCCAGTTTAAACCGGTTCAATCCGTTTTTTCCAGTTTAATCCGGTTTAAACCAGTTCATTCCGGTTTTATCCGGTTTAAGCCGGATCAATCCGGTTTAAACCGTTTCAATCTGGTTTTATCCGGTTTGAACCGGTTTAAGCCGCTTCAATCGGGTTTTATCCGGTTTAAACCGGTTCTATCCGGTTCTATCCGGTTGAAACTGGTTTAATCCGGTTCAATCCGGTTTGATCCGGTTTAAACCGGTTCAATCTGATTTTATCCTGTTTAAACCGGTTTTAACCGATTCAATCCGGTTTATCCAGTATAAACTGGTTTAATCCGTTTCAATCCGGTTTTGTCCGATTTAAACCGATTTCATCCGGTTCAATCCGGTTTTATCCGGTTGAAACCGGTTCTATGCTCTTTATACCAGTTTAAGCCTGTTCAATCGGGTTTTATCTGGTTTAGGCCTGTTTAAGCCGGTTCATTCCAGTTTTATCCAGTTTAAAGCGGTTTAAACCCTTTCAATCCGTTTTTATCCGGTTTCAACCGGTTTACACCGGTTCAATCCAGTTTTATCCGGTTTAAACCGTTTCTCTCCACTTCTATCCGTTTTAAACCAGTTTAAACCAGTTCATTCCGGTTTTATCCGGTTTAAACCGGTTTCAACCGGTTCAATCCGGTTTTATCCAATTTAAACCGGTTTAAGCCAGTTCAATCCGGTTGTATCCGGTTTAAACCGGTTTAATTCTGTTTAAACCGGTTTAAGCTGGTTCAATCCGGTTTAAACCAGTTTGAACCGGTTCAATCCGGTTTTATCCGGTTTAAACCGGTTTAGGCCGGTTCATTCCGGTTTTATCAGTTTTAAACCGGTTTAAACTGCTTCAATCCGTTTATATCCGGTTTAAACCGGTTACAACCGGTTCAATCCGGTTTTCTCCGGTTTAAACCGGTTTAAAGCAGTTCATTCCGGTTTTATCCAGTTTAAACCGGTTCAATCCGGTTTAAACCGGTTCAATCTGGTTTTATCCGGTTTGAACCGGTTTAAACCGCTTCAATCCGTTTTTATCCGGTTTAAACCGTTTCTATTCGGTTCTATCCGGTTGAAACCGGTTTAAACCGGTTCAATCTGGTTTTATCCAGTTTCAACCGGTTTTAACCGATTCAATCCGGTTTATCCAGTATAAACTGGTTTAATCCGGTTCAATCCGGTTTTATCCGCTTTAAACCGGTTTAAACCGGTTCAATCGGTTTTTATCTGGTTTAAACCGGATTAAACCGGTTCAATCGGTTTTTATCTGGTTTAAACCAGATTAAACCGGTTCTATCCGGTTTTATCCATTTTAAACCGGTTCAGTCCGTTTTTTCCGGTTTAAACCGGTTTCAACCAGTTCATTCCGGTTTTATCCGGTTTAAGCCGGATCAATCCGGTTTAAACCGTTTCAATCTGATTTTATCCGGTTTTAACCGGTTTAAACCGCTTCAATCCGGTTTTATCCGGTTTTAACCGGTTTAAACCGCTTCAATCCGGTTTTATCCGGTTTAAACCGGTTTTATCCGGTTTAGACCAGTTTAAACCAGTTCAATCCGGTTTTAATCAGCTTAAACCGGTTCAATTTGGATGTATCCAGTTTAAACCGCTTTAAAACGGTTTTATCCGGTTTTATCCGGTTTAAACCAGTTTGAACCGGTTCAATCCGGTTTTATTCGGTTTAAACTGGTTCAATCCGGTTTAAACCGGTTTAAGCCGGTTCAATCCGGTTTTATCCAGTTTAAACCGGTTCTATCCGGTTCTATCTGGTTGAAACCAGTTTAAACCGGTTCAATCCGGTTTTATCCGGTTTAAACCGGTTCAATCCGGTTTTATCCGGTTTAAACCGGTTCATTCCGGTTTTATCCGGTTAAAACCGGTTTGAAACGGTTCGATCCGGTTTTATCCGGTTTAAACCGGTTCTATCCGTTTCTATCTTGTTTACACGGGTTTAAACTGGTTCAATCCGGTTTTATCCGTTTTAAACCGGTTCAATCTGATTTTATCCGGTTTAAACTGTTTCAATTTGGTTTTATCCGGTTTAAACCGGTTTGAACCGGTTCAATGCGGTTTTATCCGGTTTAAACCGTTTTAAACTGGATCAATCCGGTTTTATCCAGTTTAAACCTGTTCTATCCGGTTCTATCCGGTTGAAACCGGTTTAAAGCGGTTCAATCCGGTTTTATCCGGTTTAAACCAGTTCAATCCGGTTTTATCCGGTTTCAACCGGTTTACAGCGGTTCAATCCGGTTTTATCCGGTTTATACCGTTTCTATCCGGTTCTATCCTTTTTAAACCGGTTTAAACCAGTTCATTCCGGTTTTATCCGGTTTAAACCTGTTTGAACCGGTTCAATCTGGTCATATCCGGTTTAAACCGGTTTAAGCCGGTTCAATCCGGTTTTATCCGGTTTAAACCGGTTCAATCAGGTTTTATCCGGTTTTAACCGGTTTAAGCCGGTTCAATCCGGTTTTATCCAGTTTAAACCGGTTCTATCCGGTTCTATCCGGTTGAAACCATTTTAAACCGGTTCAATCCGGTTTTATCCGGTTTCAACCGGTTTAAGCTGGTTCAATCCGGTTTTATCCGGTTTAAACCGGTTCAATCTTGTTTTATCCGGTTTAAAACCGTTTGAAACCAGTTCAATCCGGTTTTATCTGGTTTAGACCAGTTCAAACCGGTTCAATCCGGTTTTATCCAGTTTAAACCAGTTCTATCCATTTCTATCTGGTTTAAACCGGTTTAAACTTGTTCAATCTGGTTTTATCCGGTTTAAACCGGTTCTATCCGTTTTAAACCGGTTTAAAACAGTTCATTCCGGTTTTATCCGGTTTAAACCGGTTTAAGCCAGTTCAATCCGCTTTTATCCGGTTTAAACCGGTTCTATCTGGTTCTATCCGGTTGGAACCGGTTTAAACCGGTTCAATCCGGTTTTATACGGTTTAAACCGGTTCATTCCGGTTTCATCCTGTTTGAACCGGTTTAAACCGTTTTAAAACGGTTCAATCCGGTTTTAAACGGTTTAAACCGGTTCTATCCGGTTCAATCTGGTTTAAACCAGTTTAAACCGGTTCTATCCGTTTTTATCCGGTTTAAACCGGTACAATCTGGTTTTATCCGGTTTAAACCGGTTTAAACCTGTTCAATCGGTTTTATCCAGTTTAAACCGGTTCAATCCGTTTTTTCCAGTTTAAACCGGTTTAAACCAGTTCATTCCGGTTTTATCCGGTTTAAACCGGTTCAATCCGGTTTAAACCGTTTCAATCTGGTTTTATCTGGTTTGAACCGGTTTAAACCGCTTCAATCCGTTTTTATCCGGTTTAAACCGGTTCTATCCGGTTCTATCCGGTTGAAACCGGTTTAAACCGGTTCAATCTTGTTTTATCCGGTTTAAACCAGTTCAATCCGGTTTTATCCGGTTTAAACCGGTTTAAACCAGTTCAATCCTGTTTTATCCAGTTTAAACCGGTTCTATCCGGTTCTATCCGGTTGAAACCAGTTTAAACCGGTTCAATCCGGTTTTATCCGGTTTAAACCGGTTCAATCCGATTTTATCCGTTTTAAACCGGTTCATTCCGGTTTTATCCGTTTAAAACCGGTTTGAAACGTTTCAATCCAGTTTTATCCGGTTTAAACTGGTTCAATCCGTTTTTATCCGGTTTAAACCAGTTCACTCCGGTTTTATCCGGTTTAAACCGGTTTGAACCGGTTCAATCCGGTTTTATCTGTTTTAAACCGGTTCAATCTGGTTTTATCCTGTTGAAACCGGTTTTATCTGGTTTAGACCAGTTTAAACCAGTTCAAACCGGTTTTAATCGGCTTAAACTGGTTCAATCTGGTTTTATCCGGTTTAAACCGCTTTAAAACGGTTTAATCCGGTTTTATCCGGTTTAAACCAGTTTGAACCGGTTCAATCCGGTTTTATCCGGTTTAAACCGGTTTAAACCGGTTCAATCCGGTTTTATCTCGTTTAGACAGGTTCTATCCGGTTCTATCCTTTTTAAATCGGATTAAACTGTTTCTATCCTGTTCTATCCTGCTTTAACTGGATTAAAACAGTTCAATCCGGTTTTATCCTGTTTAAACCGGTTTAAACCCTTTCAATCCGTTTTTATCCGGTTTCAACCGGTTTACAGCGGTTCAATCCGGTTTTATCCGGTTTATACTGTTTCTATCCGGTTCTATCCGTTTTAAACCGATTTAAACCAGTTCATTCCGGTTTTATCCGGATTAAACCTGTTTGAACCGGTTCAATCCGGTCTTATCCGGTTTAAACTGGTTTAAGCCGGTTCAATCCGGTTTTATCCGGTTTAAACTGGTTCAATCAGGTTTTATCCGGTTTAAACCGGTTTAAGCCGGTTCAATCCGGTTTTATCCAGTTTAAACCGGTGCTATCCGGTTCTCTCCGGTTGAAACCATTTTAAACCGGTTCAATCCGGTTTTATCCGGTTTAAACCGGTTTAAGCTGGTTCAATCCGGTTTTATCCGGTTTAAACCGGTTCAATCTTGTTATATCCGGTTTAAACCGTTTGAAACCAGTTCAATCCGGTTTTATCTGGTTTAGACCAGTTCAAACCGGTTCAATCCGGTTTTATCCAGTTTAAACCAGTTCTATCCATTTCTATCTGGTTTAAACCGGTTTAAACTGGTTCAATCCGGTTTTATCCGGTTTAAACTGGTTCTATCCGTTTTAAACCGGTTTAAAACAGTTCATTCCGGTTTTATCCAGTTTAAACCGGTTTAAGCCGGTTCAATCCGGTTTTATCTGGTTTAAACTGGTTCTATTCGTTTCCATCTGATTTAAAAGGGTTTAAACTGGTTCAGTCCGGTTTTATACGTTTTAAACCAGTTTAATCTGATTTTATCCGGTTTAAACTGGTTCAATTTGGTTTTATCCGGTTTCAACTGGTTTGAACCGGTTCAATCTGGTTTTATCCGGTTTAAACCGGTTTAAACCGGGTCAATCCGGTTTTATCCGGTTTAAACCTCTTCAATCCGGTTTTCTCCAGTTTAAACCGGTTTATACCAGTTCAATCCGGTTTTATCCGCTTTAAACCGGTTTAAACCAGTTCAATCGGTTTTTATCTAGTTTAAACCGGATTAAACCGGTTCTATCCGGTTTTATCCATTTTAAACCGGTTCAATCCGTTTTTTCCGGTTTAAACCGGTTTAAACCAGTTCATTCCGGTTTTATCCGGTTTCAGCCGGATCAATCCGGTTTAAACCGTTTCAATCTGGTTTTATCCGGTTTTAACCGGTTTAAACCGCTTCAATCTGGTTTTATCCGGTTTAAACCGGTTCTATCCATTTCTATCCGGTTGAAACTGGTTTAAACCGGTTCAATCCGGTTTTATCCGGTTTAAACCAGTTCAATCCTGTTTTATCCGGTTTAAACCGGTTTAAACCGGTTCAATCCGGTTTTATCCGGTTTAAACCGGTTCTATCCGGTTCTATCCGGTTTGAACCGGTTCTATCCGGTTCTATCAGGTTGAAACCAGTTTAAACCGGTTCAATCTGGTTTTATCCTGTTTAAACCGGTTCAATCCGATTTTATCCGGTTTAAACCGGTTCATTCCGGTTTTATCCGGTTAAGACCGGTTTGAAACGGTTCAATCCTGTTTTATCCGGTTTAAACCGGTTCATTCCGGTTTTATCCGTTTAAAACCGGTTTGAAACGGTTCAATCTGGTTTTATCCGGTTTAAACCGGTTCAATCCGTTTTTATCCGGTTTAAACCAGTTCACTCCGGTTTTCTCCGGTTTAAACCGGTTTGAACCGTTTCAATCCAGTTTTATCTGGTTTAAACCGGTTCAATCTGGTTTTATCCTGTTGTAACCGGTTTTATCCGGTTTAGACCGGTTTAAACCAGTTCAATCCGGTTTTAATCGGCTTAAACTTGTTCAATCTGGTTTTATCCAGTTTAAACCGGTTCTATCCGTTTCTATCTGGTTTAAACGGGTTTAAACTGGTTCAATCCGGTTTTATCTCGTTTAGACCGGTTCTATCCGGTTCTATCCTTTTTAAATCGGATTAAACTGGTTCTGTCCTGTTCTATCCTGTTTTAACTGGATTAAACCAGTTCACTCCGGTTTTATCCGGTTTAAACCGGTTCTATCCGTTTCTATCTTGTTTACACGGGTTTAAACTGGTTCAATCCGGTTTTATCCGTTTTAAACCGGTTCAATCTGATTTTATCCGGTTTAAACTGTTTCAATTTGGTTTTATCCGGTTTAAACCGGTTTGAACCGGTTCAATGCGGTTTTATCCGGTTTAAACCGTTTTAAACTGGGTCAATCCGGTTTTATCCAGTTTAAACCTGTTCTATCCGGTTCTATCCGGTTGAAACCGGTTTAAAGCAGTTCAATCCGGTTTTATCCGGTTTAAACCAGTTCAATCCGGTTTTATCCGGTTTCAACCGGTTTACAGCGGTTCAATCCGGTTTTATCCGGTTTATACCGTTTCTATCCGGTTCTATCCTTTTTAAACCGGTTTAAACCAGTTCATTCCGGTTTTATCCGGTTTAAACCTGTTTGAACCGGTTCAATCTGGTCATATCCGGTTTAAACCGGTTTAAGCCGGTTCAATCCGGTTTTATCCGGTTTAAACTGGTTCAATCAGGTTTTATCCGGTTTAAACCGGTTTAAGCCGGTTCAATCCGGTTTTATCCAGTTTAAACCGGTTCTATCCGGTTCTATCCGGTTGAAACCATTTTAAACCGGTTCAATCCGGTTTTATCCGGTTTCAACCGGTTTAAGCTGGTTCAATCCGGTTTTATATGGTTTAAACCGGTTCAATCTTGTTTTATCCGGTTTAAACCGTTTGAAACCAGTTCAATCCGGTTTTATCTGGTTTAGACCAGTTCAAACCGGTTCAATCCGGTTTCATCCAGTTTAAACCAGTTCTATCCATTTCTATCTGGTTTAAACCGGTTTAAACTTGTTCAATCTGGTTTTATCCGGTTTAAACCGGTTCTATCCGTTTTAAACCGGTTTAAAACAGTTCATTCCGGTTTTATCCAGTTTAAACCAGTTTAAGCCGGTTCAATCCGGTTTTATCTGGTTTAAACCGGTTTAAGCCTGTTCAATCCGGTTTTATCCAGTTTAAACTGGTTCTATTCGTTTCCATCTGGTTTAAAAGGGTTTAAACTGGTTCAATCCGGTTTTATACGTTTTAAACCAGTTTAATCTGATTTTATCCGGTTTAAACTGGTTCAATTTGGTTTTATCCGGTTTCAACCGGTTTGAACCGGTTCAATCCGGTTTTATCCGGTTTAAACCGGTTTAAACCGGGTCAATCCGGTTTTATCCGGTTTAAACCTCTTCAATCCGGTTTTCTCCAGTTTAAACCGGTTTATACCAGTTCAATCCGGTTTTATCCGCTTTAAACCGGTTTAAACCAGTTGAATCGGTTTTTATCTGGTTTAAACCGGATTAAACCGGTTCTATCCGGTTTTATCCATTTTAAACCGGTTCAATCCGTTTTTTCCGGTTTAAACCGGTTTAAACCAGTTCATTCCGTTTTTATCCGGTTTCAGCCGGATCAATCCGGTTTAAACCGTTTCAATCTGGTTTTATCCGGTTTTAACCGGTTTAAACCGCTTCAATCCGGTTTTATCCGGTTTAAGCCGGTTCTATCCATTTCTATCCGGTTGAAACTGGTTTAAACCGGTTCAATCCGGTTTTATCCGGTTTAAACCAGTTCAATCCTGTTTTATCCGGTTTAAACCGGTTTAAACCGGTTCAATCCGGTTTTATCCGGTTTAAACCGGTTCTATCCGGTTCTATCCGGTACTATCCGGTTTGAACCGGTTCAATCCGGTTTTATCCGGTTTAAACTGGTTTAAGCCGGTTCAATCCGGTTTTATCCAGTTTAAACCGGTTCTATCCGGTTCTATCAGGTTGAAACCTGTTTAAACCGGTTCAATCTTGTTTTATCATGTTTAAACCGGTTCAATCCGATTTTATCCGGTTTAAACCGGTTCATTCCGGTTTTATCCGGTTAAGACCGGTTTGAAACGGTTCAATCCTGTTTTATCCGGTTTAAACCGGTTCATTCCGGTTTTATCCGTTTAAAACCGGTTTGAAACGGTTCAATCCGGTTTTATCCGGTTTAAACCGGTTCAATCCGTTTTTATCCAGTTTAAACCAGTTCACTCCGGTTTTCTCCGGTTTAAACCGGTTTGAACCGTTTCAATCCAGTTTTATCTGGTTTAAACCGGTTCAATCTGGTTTTATCCTGTTGAAACCGGTTTTATCCGGTTTAGACCGGTTTAAACCAGTTCAATCCGGTTTTAATCGGCTTAAACTTGTTCAATCTGGTTTTATCCAGTTTAAACCGGTTCTATCCGTTTCTATCTGGTTTAAACGGGTTTAAACTGGTTCAATCCGGTTTTATCTCGTTTAGACCGGTTCTATCCGGTTCTATCCTTTTTAAATCGGATTAAACTGATTCTGTCCTGTTCTATCCTGTTTTAACTGGATTAAACCAGTTCACTCCGGTTTTATCCGGTTTAAACCGGTTCTATCCGTTTCTATCTTGTTTACACGGGTTTAAACTGGTTCAATCCGGTTTTATCCGTTTTAAACCGGTTCAATCTGATTTTATCCGGTTTAAACTGTTTCAATTTGGTTTTATCCGGTTTAAACCGGTTTGAACCGGTTCAATGCGGTTTTATACGGTTTAAACCGTTTTAAACTGGGTCAATCCGGTTTTATCCAGTTTAAACCTGTTCTATCCGGTTCTATCCGGTTGAAACCGGTTTAAAGCGGTTCAATCCGGTTTTATCCGGTTTAAACCAGTTCAATCCGGTTTTATCCGGTTTCAACCGGTTTACAGCGGTTCAATCCGGTTTTATCCGGTTTATACCGTTTCTATCCGGTTCTATCCTTTTTAAACCGGTTTAAACCAGTTCATTCCGGTTTTATCCGGTTTAAACCTGTTTGAACCGGTTCAATCTGGTCATATCTGGTTTAAACCGGTTTAAGCCGGTTCAATCCGGTTTTATCCGGTTTAAACCGGTTCAATCAGGTTTTATCCGGTTTAAACCGGTTTAAGCCGGTTCAATCCGGTTTTATCCAGTTTAAACCGGTTCTATCCGGTTCTATCCGGTTGAAACCATTTTAAACCGGTTCAATCCGGTTTTATCCGGTTTCAACCGGTTTAAGCTGGTTCAATCCGGTTTTATCCGGTTTAAACCGGTTCAATCTTGTTTTATCCGGTTTAAACCGTTTGAAACCAGTTCAATCCGGTTTTATCTGGTTTAGACCAGTTCAAACCGGTTCAATCCGGTTTTATCCAGTTTAAACCAGTTCTATCCATTTCTATCTGGTTTAAACCGGTTTAAACTTGTTCAATCTGGTTTTATCCGGTTTAAACCGGTTCTATCCGTTTTAAACCGGTTTAAAACAGTTCATTCCGGTTTTATCCAGTTTAAACCGGTTTAAGCCGGTTCAATCCGGTTTTATCTGGTTTAAACCGGTTTAAGCCTGTTCAATCCGGTTTTATCCAGTTTAAACTGGTTCTATTCGTTTCCATCTGGTTTAAAAGGGTTTAAACTGGTTCAATCCGGTTTTATACGTTTTAAACCAGTTTAATCTGATTTTATCCGGTTTAAACTGTTTCAATTTGGTTTTATCCGGTTTCAACCGGTTTGAACCGGTTCAATCCGGTTTTATCCGGTTTAAACCGGTTTAAACCGGGTCAATCCGGTTTTATCCGGTTTAAACCTCTTCAATCCGGTTTTCTCCAGTTTAAACCGGTTTATACCAGTTCAATCCGGTTTTATCCGCTTTAAACCGGTTTAAACCAGTTGAATCGGTTTTTATCTGGTTTAAACCGGATTAAACCGGTTCTATCCGGTTTAATCCATTTTAAACCGGTTCAATCCGTTTTTTCCGGTTTAAACCGGTTTAAACCAGTTCATTCCGGTTTAATCCGGTTTAAACCGGTTTAAGCCAGTTCAATCCAGTTTTATCCAGTTTAAACCGGTTCTATCCGGTTCTATCCAGTTGAAACCAGTTTAAACCGGTTCAATCCGGTTTTATCCGGTTTAAACCAGTTCAATCCTGTTTTATCCGGTTTAAACCGGTTCTATCCGGTTCTATACAGTTGAAACCGGTTTAAAACGGTTCAATCCGGTTTTATCCTGTTTAAACCGGTTTAAACCGGTTCAATCCGGTTTTATCTCGTTTAAACCGGTTCTATCCGGTTCTATCCGGTTGAAACCATTTTAAACCGGTTCAATCCGGTTTTATCCGGTTTCAACCAGTTTAAGCTGGTTCAATCCGGTTTTATATGGTTTAAACCGGTTCAATCTTGTTTTATCCGGTTTAAACCGTTTGAAACCAGTTCAATCCGGTTTTATCTGGTTTAGACCAGTTCAAACCGGTTCAATCCGGTTTCATCCAGTTTAAACCAGTTCTATCCATTTCTATCTGGTTTAAACCGGTTTAAACTTGTTCAATCTGGTTTTATCCGGTTTAAACCGGTTCTATCCGTTTTAAACCGGTTTAAAACAGTTCATTCCGGTTTTATCCAGTTTAAACCGGTTTAAGCCGGTTCAATCCGGTTTTATCTGGTTTAAACCGGTTTAAGCCTGTTCAATCCGGTTTTATCCAGTTTAAACTGGTTCTATTCGTTTCCATCTGGTTTAAAAGGGTTTAAACTGGTTCAATCCGGTTTTATACATTTTAAACCAGTTTAATCTGATTTTATCCGGTTTAAACTGGTTCAATTTGGTTTTATCCGGTTTCAACCGGTTTGAACCGGTTCAATCCGGTTTTATCCGGTTTAAACCGGTTTAAACCGGGTCAATCCGGTTTTATCCGGTTTAAACCTCTTCAATCCGGTTTTCTCCAGTTTAAACCGGTTTATACCAGTTCAATCCGGTTTTATCCGCTTTAAACCGGTTTAAACCAGTTGAATCGGTTTTTATCTGGTTTAAACCGGATTAAACCGGTTCTATCCGGTTTTATCCATTTTAAACCGGTTCAATCCGTTTTTTCCGGTTTAAACCGGTTTAAACCAGTTCATTCCGGTTTTATCCGGTTTCAGCCGGATCAATCCGGTTTAAACCGTTTCAATCTGGTTTTATCCGGTTTTAACCGGTTTAAACCGCTTCAATCCGGTTTTATCCGGTTTAAACCGGTTCTATCCATTTCTATCCGGTTGAAACTGGTTTAAACCGGTTCAATCCGGTTTTATCCGGTTTAAACCAGTTCAATCCTGTTTTATCCGGTTTAAACCGGTTTAAACCGGTTCAATCCGGTTTTATCCGGTTTAAACCGGTTCTATCCGGTTCTATCCGGTACTATCCGGTTTGAACCGGTTCAATCCGGTTTTATCCGGTTTAAACTGGTTTAAGCCGGTTCAATCCGGTTTTATCCAGTTTAAACCGGTTCTATCCGGTTCTATCAGGTTGAAACCTGTTTAAACCGGTTAAATCTGGTTTTATCATGTTTAAACCGGTTCAATCCGATTTTATCCGGTTTAAACCGGTTCATTCCGGTTTTATCCGGTTAAGACCGGTTTGAAACGGTTCAATCCTGTTTTATCCGGTTTAAACCGGTTCATTCCGGTTTTATCCGTTTAAAACCGGTTTGAAACGGTTCAATCCGGTTTTATCCGGTTTAAACCGGTTCAATCCGTTTTTATCCAGTTTAAACCAGTTCACTCCGTTTTTCTCCGGTTTAAACCTTTTTGAACCGTTTCAATCCAGTTTTATCTGGTTTAAACCGGTTCAATCTGGTTTTATCCTGTTGAAACCGGTTTTATCCGGTTTAGACCGGTTTAAACCAGTTCAATCCGGTTTTAATCGGCTTAAACTTGTTCAATCTGGTTTTATCCAGTTTAAACCGGTTCTATCCGTTTCTATCTGGTTTAAACGGGTTTAAACTGGTTCAATCCGGTTTTATCTCGTTTAGACCGGTTCTATCCGGTTCTATCCTTTTTAAATCGGATTAAACTGATTCTGTCCTGTTCTATCCTGTTTTAACTGGATTAAACCAGTTCACTCCGGTTTTATCCGGTTTAAACCGGTTCTATCCGTTTCTATCTTGTTTACACGGGTTTAAACTGGTTCAATCCCGTTTTATCCGTTTTAAACCGGTTCAATCTGATTTTATCCGGTTTAAACTGTTTCAATTTGGTTTTATCCGGTTTAAACCGGTTTGAACCGGTTCAATGCGGTTTTATCCGGTTTAAACCGTTTTAAACTGGGTCAATCCGGTTTTATCCAGTTTAAACCTGTTCTATCCGGTTCTATCCGGTTGAAACCGGTTTAAAGCGGTTCAATCCGGTTTTATCCGGTTTAAACCAGTTCAATCCGGTTTTATCCGGTTTCAACCGGTTTACAGCGGTTCAATCCGGTTTTATCCGGTTTATACCGTTTCTATCCGGTTCTATCCTTTTTAAACCGGTTTAAACCAGTTCATTCCGGTTTTATCCGGTTTAAACCTGTTTGAACCGGTTCAATCTGGTCATATCTGGTTTAAACCGGTTTAAGCCGGTTCAATCCGGTTTTATCCGGTTTAAACCGGTTCAATCAGGTTTTATCCGGTTTAAACCGGTTTAAGCCGGTTCAATCCGGTTTTATCCAGTTTAAACCGGTTCTATCCGGTTCTATCCGGTTGAAACCATTTTAAACCGGTTCATTCCGGTTTTATCCGGTTTCAACCGGTTTAAGCTGGTTCAATCCGGTTTTATCCGGTTTAAACCGGTTCAATCTTGTTTTATCCGGTTTAAACCGTTTGAAACCAGTTCAATCCGGTTTTATCTGGTTTAGACCAGTTCAAACCGGTTCAATCCGGTTTTATCCAGTTTAAACCAGTTCTATCCATTTCTATCTGGTTTAAACCGGTTTAAACTTGTTCAATCTGGTTTTATCCGGTTTAAACCGGTTCTATCCGTTTTAAACCGGTTTAAAACAGTTCATTCCGGTTTTATCCAGTTTAAACCGGTTTAAGCCGGTTCAATCCGGTTTTATCTGGTTTAAACCGGTTTAAGCCTGTTCAATCCGGTTTTATCCAGTTTAAACTGGTTCTATTCGTTTCCATCTGGTTTAAAAGGGTTTAAACTGGTTCAATCCGGTTTTATACGTTTTAAACCAGTTTAATCTGATTTTATCCGGTTTAAACTGTTTCAATTTGGTTTTATCCGGTTTCAACCGGTTTGAACCGGTTCAATCCGGTTTTATCCGGTTTAAACCGGTTTAAACCGGGTCAATCCGGTTTTATCCGGTTTAAACCTCTTCAATCCGGTTTTCTCCAGTTTAAACCGGTTTATACCAGTTCAATCCGGTTTTATCCGCTTTAAACCGGTTTAAACCAGTTGAATCGGTTTTTATCTGGTTTAAACCGGATTAAACCGGTTCTATCCGGTTTAATCCATTTTAAACCGGTTCAATCCGTTTTTTCCGGTTTAAACCGGTTTAAACCAGTTCATTCCGGTTTAATCCGGTTTAAACCGGTTTAAGCCAGTTCAATCCAGTTTTATCCAGTTTAAACCGGTTCTATCCGGTTCTATCCAGTTGAAACCAGTTTAAACCGGTTCAATCCGGTTTTATCCGGTTTAAACCAGTTCAATCCTGTTTTATCCGGTTTAAACCGGTTCTATCCGGTTCTATACAGTTGAAACCGGTTTAAAACGGTTCAATCCGGTTTTATCCTGTTTAAACCGGTTTAAACCGGTTCAATCCGGTTTTATCTCGTTTAAACCGGTTCTATCCGGTTCTATCCTGTTTAAATCGGTTTAAACCGGTTCTATCCTGTTCTATCCTGTTTTAACCGGTTAAACAAGTTCAATCCGGTTTTATCCAGTTTAAACCGGTTCTATCCGGTTCTATACAGTTGAAACCGGTTTAAACCGGTTCAATCCGGTTTTATCCTGTTTAAACCTGTTTAAACCGGTTCAATCCGGTTTTACCTCATTTAAACCGGTTCTATCCGGTTCTATCCTGTTTAAATCGGTTTAAACCGGTTCTATCCTGTTCTATCCTGTTTTAACCGGTTAAACCAGTTCAATCCGGTTTTATCCGGTTTAAACCGGTTTAAACTGGTTCAATCCGGTTTTATCTGGTTTAAACGGATTCTATCCGGTTTAAACCAGTTCTATCCAGTTTAAACAGGTGTAAGCCGGTTCAATCCGGTTTTATCCAGTTTAAACCGGTTCAATCCGTTTTTTCCAGTTTAATCCGGTTTAAACCAGTTCATTCCGGTTTTATCCGGTTTAAGCCGGATCAATCCGGTTTAAACCGTTTCAATCTGGTTTTATCCGGTTTGAACCGGTTTAAGCCGCTTCAATCGGGTTTTATCCGGTTTAAACCGGTTCTATCCGGTTCTATCCGGTTGAAACCGGTTTAATCCGGTTCAATCCGGTTTGATCCGGTTTAAACCGGTTCAATCTGATTTTATCCGGTTTAAACCGGTTTTAACCGATTCAATCCGGTTTATCCAGTATAAACTGGTTTAATCCGTTTCAATCCGGTTTTCTCCGGTTTAAACCGATTTCAACTGGTTCAATCCGGTTTTATCCGGTTGAAACCGGTTCTATGCACTTTATACCAGTTTAAGCCTGTTCAATCGGGTTTTATCTGGTTTAGGCCTGTTTAAGCCGGTTCATTCCAGTTTTATCCAGTTTAAACCGGTTTAAACCCTTTCAATCCGTTTTTATCCGGTTTCAACCGGTTTACACCGGTTCAATCCAGTTTTATCCGGTTTAAACCGTTTCTCTCCACTTCTATCCGTTTTAAACCAGTTTAAACCAGTTCATTCCGGTTTTATCCGGTTTAAACCGGTTTCAACCGGTTCAATCCGGTTTTATCCGGTTTAAACCGGTTTAAGCCAGTTCAATCCGGTTTTATCCGGTTTAAACCGGTTTAATTCTGTTTAAACCGGTTTAAGCTGGTTCAATCCGGTTTAAACCAGTTTGAACCGGTTCAATCCGGTTTTATCCGGTTTAAACCGGTTTAGGCCGGTTCATTCCGGTTTTATCAGTTTTAAACCGGTTTAAACTGCTTCAATCCGTTTATATCCGGTTTAAACCGGTTACAACCGGTTCAATCCGGTTTTCTCCGGTTTAAACCGGTTTAAAGCAGTTCATTCCGGTTTTATCCAGTTTCAACCGGTTCAATCCGGTTTAAACCGGTTCAATCTGGTTTTATCCGGTTTGAACCGGTTTAAACCGCTTCAATCCGTTTTTATCCGGTTTAAACCGTTTCTATTCGGTTCTATCCGGTTGAAACCGGTTTAAACCGGTTCAATCTGGTTTTATCCAGTTTCAACCGGTTTTAACCGATTCAATCCGGTTTATCCAGTATAAACTGGTTTAATCCGGTTCAATCCGGTTTTATCCGCTTTATACCGGTTTAAACCGGTTCAATCGGTTTTTATCTGGTTTAAACCGGATTAAACCGGTTCAATCGGTTTTTATCTGGTTTAAACCAGATTAAACCGGTTCTATCCGGTTTTATCCATTTTAAACCGGTTCAGTCCGTTTTTTCCGGTTTAAACCGGTTTCAACCAGTTCATTCCGGTTTTATCCGGTTTAAGCCGGATCAATCCGGTTTAAACCGTTTCAATCTGATTTTATCCCGTTTTAACCGGTTTAAACCGCTTCAATCCGGTTTTATCCGGTTTTAACCGGTTTAAACCGCTTCAATCCGGTTTTATCCGGTTTAAACCGTTTTTATCCGGTTTAGACCAGTTTAAACCAGTTCAATCCGGTTTTAATCAGCTTAAACCGGTTCTATCCGGTTCTATCTGGTTGAAACCAGTTTAAACCGGTTCAATCCGGTTTTATCCGGTTTAAACCAGTTCAATCCGGTTTTATCCGGTTTAAACCGGTTCATTCCGGTTTTATCCGGTTAAAACCGGTTTGAAACGGTTCGATCCGGTTTTATCCGGTTTAAACTGGTTCAGTCCGATTTTATCCGGTTTAAACCAGTTCATTCCGGTTTTATCCGGTTTAAACTGGTTTGAACCGGTTCAATCCGTTTTTATCCGGTTTAAACCAGTTCACTCCGGTTTTATCCGGTTTAAACCGGTTTGTACCGGTTCAATCCGGTTTTATCCGGTTTAAACCGGTTTAAGCTGGTTCAATCCGGTTTTATCCAGTTTAAACCGGTTCTATCCGGTTCTATCTGGTTGAAAACAGTTTAAACCAGTTCAATCCGGTTTTCTCAGGTTAAAACCGTTTCAATCTGGTTTTATCCGGTTTAAACCGGTTTAAACCGGTTCAATCGGTTTTATCCAGTTTAAACCAGTTCTATCCGGTTTAAACCAGTTTAATCCAGTTCAATCCGGTTTTATCCTTTTTAAACCGGTCCTATCGGTTTTAAACAGGTTTAGGCCGGTTCATTCCGGTTTTATCAGTTTTAAACCAGTTTAAACTGCTTCAATCCGTTTATATTCGGTTTAAACCGGTTACAACCGGTTCAATCCGGTTTTCTCCGGTTTAAACCGGTTTAAGCCGGTTCCACCCGGTTTTCTCCGGTTTTAACCGGCTTTAACCGGTTCAATCCGCTTTTATCCAGTTTAAACCGGTTCTATCTGGTTCTATCCGGTTGGAACCGGTTTAAACCTTTTCAATCCGGTTTTATACGGTTTAAACCGGTTCATTCCGGTTTCATCCGGTTTGAACCGGTTTAAACCGGTTTAAAACGGTACAATCCGGTTTTAAACGGTTTAAACCGGTTCTATCCGGTTCAATCTGGTTTAAACCAGTTTAAACCGGTTCTATCCGTTTTTATCCGGTTTAAACCGGTACAATCTGGTTTTATCCGGTTTAAACCGGTTTAAACCTGTTCAATCGGTTTTATCCAGTTTAAACCGGTTCAATCCGTTTTTTCCAGTTTAAACCGGTTTAAACCAGTTCATTCCAGTTTTATCCGGTTTAAACCGGTTCAATCCGGTTTAAACCGTTTCAATCTGGTTTTATCCGGTTTGAACCGGTTTAAACCGCTTCAATCCGTTTTTATCCGGTTTAAACCGGTTCAATCCGGTTCTATCCGGTTGAAACCGGTTTATACCGGTTCAATCTGGTTTTATCCGGTTTAAACCAGTTCAATCCGGTTTTATCCGGTTTAAACCAGTTTAAACCGGTTCAATCCTGTTTTATCCAGTTTAAACCGGTTCTATCCGGTTCTATCCGGTTGAAACCAGTTTAAACCGGTTCAATCCGGTTTTATCCGGTTTAAACCGGTTCAATCCGATTTTATCCGTTTTAAACCGGTTCATTCCGGTTTTATCCGTTTAAAACCGGTTTGAAACGTTTCAATCCGGTTTTATCCGGTTTAAAACGGTTCATTCCGGTTTTATCCGTTTAAAACCGGTTTGAAACGGTTCAATCCGGTTTTATCCGGTTTAAACCGGTTCAATCCGTTTTTATCCGGTTTAAACCAGTTCACTCCGGTTTTATCCGGTTTAAACCGGTTTGAACCGGTTCAATCCGGTTTTATCTGTTTTAAACCGGTTCAATCTGGTTTTATCCTGTTGAAACCGGTTTTATCCGGTTTAGACCAGTTTAAACCAGTTCAAACCGGTTTTAATCGGCTTAAACTGGTTCAATCTGGTTTTATCTCGTTTAGACCGGTTCTATCCGGTTCTATCCTTTTTAAATCGGATTAAACTGATTCTGTCCTGTTCTATCCTGTTTTAACTGGATTAAACCAGTTCACTCCGGTTTTATCCGGTTTAAACCGGTTTAAACCCTTTCAATCCGTTTTTATCCGGTTTCAACCGGTTTACAGCGGTTCAATCCGGTTTTATCCGGTTTAAACCGGTTCATTCTGGTTTTATCCGGTTAAAACCGGTTTGAAACGTTTCAATCCGGTTTTATCCGGTTTAAACCGGTTTAAACCGGTTCAATCCGGTTTTATCTCGTTTAAACCGGTTCTATCCGGTTCTATCCTGTTTAAATCAGTTTAAACCGGTTCTATCCTGTTCTATCCTGTTTTAACCGGTTAAACCAGTTCAATCCGGTTTTATCCAGTTTAAACCGGTTCTATTCGTTTCCATCTGGTTTAAAAGGGTTTAAACTGGTTCAATCCGGTTTTATCCGGTTTCAACCTCTTCAATCCGGTTTTCTCCAGTTTAAACCGGTTTATACCATTTCAATCCGGTTTTATCCGCTTTAAACCGGTTCTATCCGGTTCTATCCGATTTAAACCAGTTCTATCCGGTTCTATCTGGTTTAATCCGGTTTAAAGCGGTTCAATCCGGTTTTATCCGGTTTAAACCGGTTTTATACGTTTTAAACCGGTTTAATCCAGTTCAATCCGGTTTTATCCGGTTTAAACCGTTTCTATCCGGTTCTATCCGTTTTAAACCGGTTTAAACCAGTTCATTCCGGTTTTATCAGGTTTAAACCGGTTTGAACCGGTTTGAACCGGTTCAATCCGGTTTAAACCAGTTTAAGCCGGTTCAATCCTGTTTTATCTGGTTTAAACCGGTTCAATATGATTTTATGCGGTTTAAACCAGTTTGAACCGGTTCAATCCGGGTTTATCCAGTTTAAACCGGTTCAGTCTGGTTTTATCCGGTTTAAACCGGTTTAAAACGGTTCAATCCGGTTTTATCCGGTTTCAACCGGTTCTATGCTGTTTATACCAGTTTAAGCCTGTTCAATCGGGTTTTATCCGGTTTAGACCTGTTTAAGCTGGTTCATTCCGGTTTTATCCAGTTTAAACCGGTTCTATCCGGTTCTACCCGGTTGAATCCAGTTTAAACCGGTTCAATCCGGTTTTATCCGGTTTAAACTGGTTCTATCCGTTTTAAACCGGTTTAAAACAGTTCATTCCGGTTTTATCCAGTTTAAACCGGTTTAAGCCGGTTCAATCCGGTTTTATCTGGTTTAAACTGGTTCTATTCGTTTCCATCTGGTTTAAAAGGGTTTAAACTGGTTCAATCAGGTTTTATACGTTTTAAACCAGTTCAATCTGATTTTATCCGGTTTAAACTGGTTCAATTTGGTTTTATCCGGTTTCAACTGGTTTGAACCGGTTCAATCCGGTTTTATCCGGTTTAAACCGGTTTAAACCGGGTCAATCCGGTTTTATCCGGTTTAAACCTCTTCAATCCGGTTTTATCCAGTTTAAACCGGTTTATACCAGTTCAATCCGGTTTTATCCGCTTTAAACCGGTTTAAACCAGTTCAATCGGTTTTTATCTAGTTTAAACCGGATTAAACCGGTTCTATCCGGTTTTATCCATTTTAAACCGGTTCAATCCGTTTTTTCCGGTTTAAACCGGTTTAAACCAGTTCATTCCGGTTTTATCCGGTTTTAGCCGGATCAATCCGGTTTAAACCGTTTCAATCTGGTTTTATCCGGTTTTAACCGGTTTAAACCGCTTCAATCCGGTTTTATCCGGTTTAAACCGGTTCTATCCATTTCTATCCGGTTGAAACTGGTTTAAACCGGTTCAATCCGGTTTTATCCGGTTTAAACCAGTTCAATCCTGTTTTATCCGGTTTAAACCGGTTTAAACCGGTTCAATCCGGTTTTATCCGGTTTAAACCGGTTCTATCCGGTTCTATCCGGTTCTATCCGGTTTGAACCGGTTCAATCCGGTTTTATCCGGTTTAAAATGGTTTAAGCCGGTTCAATCCGGTTTTATCCAGTTTAAACCGGTTCTATCCGGTTCTATCAGGTTGAAACCAGTTTAAACCGGTTCAATCTGGTTTTATCCGGTTTAAACCGGTTCATTCCGGTTTTATCCGGTTAAGACCGGTTTGAAACGGTTCAATCCTGTTTTATCCGGTTTAAACCGGTTCATTCCGGTTTTATCCGTTTAAAACCGGTTTGAAACGGTTCAATCCGGTTTTATCCGGTTTACACCGGCTCAATCCGTTTTTATCCGGTTTAAACCAGTTCACTCCGGTTTTCTCCGGTTTAAACCGGTTTGAACCGTTTCAATCCAGTTTTATCTGGTTTAAACCGGTTCAATCTGGTTTTATCCTGTTGAAACCGGTTTTATCCGGTTTAGACCGGTATAAACCAGTTCAATCCGGTTTTAATCAGCTTAAACTTGTTCAATCTGGTTTTATCCAGTTTAAACCGGTTCTATCCGTTTCTATCTGGTTTAAACGGGTTTAAACTGGTTCAATCCGGTTTTATCTCGTTTAGACCGGTTCTATCCGGTTCTATCCTTTTTAAATCGGATTAAACTGGTTCTGTCCTGTTCTATCCTGTTTTAACTGGATTAAACCAGTTCACTCCGGTTTTATCCGGTTTAAAACGGTTCTATCCGTTTCTATCTTGTTTACACGGGTTTAAACTGGTTCAATCCGGTTTTATCCGTTTTAAACCGGTTCAATCTGATTTTATCCGGTTTAAACTGTTTCAATTTGGTTTTATCCGGTTTAAACCGGTTTGAACCGGTTCAATGCGGTTTTATCCGGTTTAAACCGTTTTAAACTGGGTCAATCCGGTTTTATCCAGTTTAAACCTGTTCTATCCGGTTCTATCCGGTTGAAACCGGTTTAAAGCGGTTCAATCCGGTTTTATCCGGTTTAAACCAGTTCAATCCGGTTTTATCCGGTTTCAACCGGTTTACAGCGGTTCAATCCGGTTTTATCCGGTTTATACCATTTCTATCCGGTTCTATCCTTTTTAAACCGGTTTAAACCAGTTCATTCCGGTTTTATCCGGTTTAAACCTGTTTGAACCGGTTCAATCTGGTCATATCCGGTTTAAAACCGGTTTAAGCCGGTTCAATCCGGTTTTATCCGGTTTAAACCGGTTCAATCAGGTTTTATCCGGTTTAAACCGGTTTAAGCCGGTTCAATCCGGTTTTATCCAGTTTAAACCGGTTCTATCCGGTTCTATCCGGTTGAAACCATTTTAAACCGGTTCAATCCGGTTTTATCCGGTTTCAACCGGTTTAAGCTGGTTCAATCCGGTTTTATCCGGTTTAAACCGGTTCAATCTTGTTTTATCCTGTTTAAACCGTTTGAAACCAGTTCAATCCGGTTTTATCTGGTTTAGACCAGTTCAAACCGGTTCAATCCTGTTTTATCCAGTTTAAACCAGTTCTATCCATTTCTATCTGGTTTAAACCGGTTTAAACTTGTTCAATCTGGTTTTATCCGGTTTAAACCGGTTCTATCCGTTTTAAACCGGTTTAAAACAGTTCATTCCGGTTTTATCCGGTTTAAACCAGTTTAAGCCGGTTCAATCCGGTTTTATCTGGTTTAAACCGGTTTAAGCCTGTTCAATCCGGTTTTATCCAGTTTAAACTGGTTCTATTCGTTTCCATCTGGTTTAAAAGGGTTTAAACTGGTTCAATCCGGTTTTATACATTTTAAACCAGTTTAATCTGATTTTATCCGGTTTAAAGTGGTTCAATTTGGTTTTATCCGGTTTCAACCGGTTTGAACCGGTTCAATCCGGTTTTATCCGGTTTAAACCGGTTTAAACCGGGTCAATCCGGTTTTATCCGGTTTAAACCCCTTCAATCCGGTTTTCTCCAGTTTAAACCGGTTTATACCAGTTCAATCCGGTTTTATCCGCTTTAAACCGGTTTAAACCAGTTGAATCGGTTTTTATCTGGTTTAAACCGGATTAAACCGGTTCTATCCGGTTTAATCCATTTTAAACCGGTTCAATCCGTTTTTTCCAGTTTAAACCGGTTTAAACCAGTTCATTCCGGTTTAATCCGGTTTAAACCGGTTTAAGCCAGTTCAATCCAGTTTTATCCAGTTTAAACCGGTTCAATCCGGTTTTATCTGGTTTAAACCGGTTTAAGCCTGTTCAATCCGGTTTTATCCAGTTTAAACTGGTTCTATTCGTTTCCATCTGGTTTAAAAGGGTTGAAACTGGTTCAATCCGGTTTTATACGTTTTAAACCAGTTTAATCTGATTTTATCCGGTTTAAACTGGTTCAATTTGGTTTTATCCTGTTTAAACCGGTTTAAACCGGTTCAATCCGGTTTTATCTCATTTAAACCGGTTCTATCCGGTTCTATCCTGTTTAAATCGGTTTAAACCGGTTCTATCCTGTTCTATCCTGTTTTAACCGGTTAAACCAGTTCAATCCGGTTTTATCCAGTTTAAACCGGTTCTATCCGGTTCTATACAGTTGAAACCGGTTTAAACCGGTTCAATCCGGTTTTATCCTGTTTAAACCTGTTTAAACCGGTTCAATCCAGTTTTACCTCGTTTAAACCGGTTCTATCCGGTTCTATCCTGTTTAAATCGGTTTAAACCGGTTCTATACTGTTCTATACTGTTTTAACCGGTTAAACCAGTTCAATCCGGTTTTATCCGGTTTAAACCGGTTCAATCCGATTTTATCCATTTTAAACCGGTTCATTCCGGTTTTATCCATTTAAAACCGGTTTGAAACGTTTCAATCCGGTTTTATCCGGTTTAAAACGGTTCATTCCGGTTTTATCCGTTTAAAACCGGTTTGAAACGGTTCAATCCGGTTTTATCCGGTTTAAACCGGTTCAATCCGTTTTTATCCGGTTTAAACCAGTTCACTCCGGTTTTATCCGGTTTAAACCGGTTTGAACCGGTTCAATCCGGTTTTATCTGTTTTAAACCGGTTCAATCTGGTTTTATCCTGTTGAAACCGGTTTTATCCGGTTTAGACCAGTTTAAACCAGTTCAAGGCGGTTTTAATCGGCTTAAACTGGTTCAATCTGGTTTTATCCGGTTTAAACCGCTTTAAAACGGTTTAATCCGGTTTTATCCGGTTTAAACCAGTTTGAACCGGTTCAATCCGGTTTTATCCGGTTTAAACCGGTTTAAACCGGTTCAATCCGGTTTTATCTCGTTTAGACAGGTTCTATCCGGTTCTATCCTTTTTAAATCGGATTAAACTGTTTCTATCCTGTTCTATCCTGCTTTAACTGGATTAAACCAGTTCAATCCGGTTTTATCCTGTTTAAACCGGTTTAAACGCTTTCAATCCGTTTTTATCCGGTTTCAACCAGTTTACAGCGGTTCAATCCGGTTTTATCCGGTTTATACCGTTTCTATCCGGTTCTATCCGTTTTAAACCGATTTAAACCAGTTCATTCCGGTTTTATCCAGATTAAACCTGTTTGAACCGGTTCAATCCGGTCTTATCCGGTTTAAACTGGTTTAAGCCGGTTCAATCCGGTTTTATCCGGTTTAAACTGGTTCAATCAGGTTTTATCCGGTTTAAACCGGTTTAAGCCGGTTCAATCCGGTTTTATCCAGTTTAAACCGGTGCTATCCGGTTCTCTCCGGTTGAAACCATTTTAAACCGGTTCAAACCGGTTTTATCCGGTTTAAACCGGTTTAAGCTGGTTCAATCCGGTTTTATCCGGTTTAAACCAGTTCAATCTTGTTATATCCGGTTTAAACCGTTTGAAACCAGTTCAATCCGGTTTTATCTGGTTTAGACCAGTTCAAACCGGTTCAATCCGGTTTTATCCAGTTTAAACCAGTTCTATCCATTTCTATCTGGTTTAAACCGGTTTAAACTGGTTCAATCCGGTTTTATCCGGTTTAAACTGGTTCTATCCGTTTTAAACCGGTTTAAAACAGTTCATTCCGGTTTTATCCAGTTTAAACCGGTTTAAGCCGGTTCAATCCGGTTTTATCTGGTTTAAACTGGTTCTATTCGTTTCCATCTGGTTTAAAAGGGTTTAAACTGGTTCAATCAGGTTTTATACGTTTTAAACCAGTTCAATCTGATTTTATCCGGTTTAAACTGGTTCAATTTGGTTTTATCCGGTTTCAACTGGTTTGAACCGGTTCAATCCGGTTTTATCCGGTTTAAACCGGTTTAAACCGGGTCAATCCGGTTTTATCCGGTTTAAACCTCTTCAATCCGGTTTTATCCAGTTTAAACCGGTTTATACCAGTTCAATCCGGTTTTATCCGCTTTAAACCGGTTTAAACCAGTTCAATCGGTTTTTATCTAGTTTAAACCGGATTAAACCGGTTCTATCCGGTTTTATCCATTTTAAACCGGTTCAATCCCTTTTTTCCGGTTTAAACCGGTTTAAACCAGTTCATTCCGGTTTTATCCGGTTTCAGCCGGATCAATCCGGTTTAAACCGTTTCAATCTGGTTTTATCCGGTTTTAACCGGTTTAAACCGCTTCAATCCGGTTTTATCCGGTTTAAACCGGTTCTATCCATTTCTATCCGGTTGAAACTGGTTTAAACCGGTTCAATCCGGTTTTATCCGGTTTAAACCAGTTCAATCCTGTTTTATCCGGTTTAAACCGGTTTAAACCGGTTCAATCCGGTTTTATCCGGTTTAAACCGGTTCTATCCGGTTCTATCCGGTTCTATCCGGTTTGAACCGGTTCAATCCGGTTTTATCCGGTTTAAACTGGTTTAAGCCGGTTCAATCCGGTTTTATCCAGTTTAAACCGGTTCTATCCGGTTCTATCAGGTTGAAACCAGTTTAAACCGGTTCAATCTGGTTTTATCCGGTTTAAACCGGTTCATTCCGGTTTTATCCGGTTAAGACCGGTTTGAAACGGTTCAATCCTGTTTTATCCGGTTTAAACCGGTTCATTCCGGTTTTATCCGTTTAAAACCGGTTTGAAACGGTTCAATCCGGTTTTATCCGGTTTACACCGGTTCAATCCGTTTTTATCCGGTTTAAACCAGTTCACTCCGGTTTTCTCCGGTTTAAACCGGTTTGAACCGTTTCAATCCAGTTTTATCTGGTTTAAACCGGTTCAATCTGGTTTTATCCTGTTGAAACCGGTTTTATCCGGTTTAGACCGGTTTAAACCAGTTCAATCCGGTTTTAATCAGCTTAAACTTGTTCAATCTGGTTTTATCCAGTTTAAACCGGTTCTATCCGTTTCTATCTGGTTTAAACGGGTTTAAACTGGTTCAATCCGGTTTTATCTCGTTTAGACCGGTTCTATCCGGTTCTATCCTTTTTAAATCGGATTAAACTGGTTCTGTCCTGTTCTATCCTGTTTTAACTGGATTAAACCAGTTCACTCCGGTTTTATCCGGTTTAAAACGGTTCTATCCGTTTCTATCTTGTTTACACGGGTTTAAACTGGTTCAATCCGGTTTTATCCGTTTTAAACCGGTTCAATCTGATTTTATCCGGTTTAAACTGTTTCAATTTGGTTTTATCCGGTTTAAACCGGTTTGAACCGGTTCAATGCGGTTTTATCCGGTTTAAACCGTTTTAAACTGGGTCAATCCGGTTTTATCCAGTTTAAACCTGTTCTATCCGGTTCTATCCGGTTGAAACCGGTTTAAAGCGGTTCAATCCGGTTTTATCCGGTTTAAACCAGTTCAATCCGGTTTTATCCGGTTTCAACCGGTTTACAGCGGTTCAATCCGGTTTTATCCGGTTTATACCATTTCTATCCGGTTCTATCCTTTTTAAACCGGTTTAAACCAGTTCATTCCGGTTTTATCCGGTTTAAACCTGTTTGAACCGGTTCAATCTGGTCATATCCGGTTTAAACCGGTTTAAGCCGGTTCAATCCGGTTTTATCCGGTTTAAACCGGTTCAATCAGGTTTTATCCGGTTTAAACCGGTTTAAGCCGGTTCAATCCGGTTTTATCCAGTTTAAACCGGTTCTATCCGGTTCTATCCGGTTGAAACCATTTTAAACCGGTTCAATCCGGTTTTATCCGGTTTCAACCGGTTTAAGCTGGTTCAATCCGGTTTTATCCGGTTTAAACCGGTTCAATCTTGTTTTATCCTGTTTAAACCGTTTGAAACCAGTTCAATCCGGTTTTATCTGGTTTAGACCAGTTCAAACCGGTTCAATCCGGTTTTATCCAGTTTAAACCAGTTCTATCCATTTCTATCTGGTTTAAACCGGTTTAAACTTGTTCAATCTGGTTTTATCCGGTTTAAACCGGTTCTATCCGTTTTAAACCGGTTTAAAACAGTTCATTCCGGTTTTATCCGGTTTAAACCGGTTTAAGCCGGTTCAATCCGGTTTTATCTGGTTTAAACCGGTTTAAGCCTGTTCAATCCGGTTTTATCCAGTTTAAACTGGTTCTATTCGTTTCCATCTGGTTTAAAAGGGTTTAAACTGGTTCAATCCGGTTTTATACGTTTTAAACCAGTTTAATCTGATTTTATCCGGTTTAAACTGGTTCAATTTGGTTTTATCCGGTTTCAACCGGTTTAAACCGGGTCAATCCGGTTTTATCCGGTTTAAACCCTTTCAATCCGGTTTTCTCCAGTTTAAACCGGTTTATACCAGTTCAATCCGGTTTTATCCGCTTTAAACCGGTTTGAAACGTTTCAATCCGGTTTTATCCGGTTTAAACCAGTTTAAACCGGTTCAATCCGGTTTTATCTCGTTTAAACCGGTTCTATCCGGTTCTATCCTGTTTAAATCAGTTTAAACCGGTTCTATCCTGTTCTATCCTGTTTTAACCGGTTAAACCAGTTCAATCCGGTTTTATCCAGTTTAAACCGGTTCTATTCGTTTCCATCTGGTGTAAAAGGGTTTAAACTGGTTCAATCCGGTTTTATCCGGTTTCAACCTCTTCAATCCGGTTTTCTCCAGTTTAAACCGGTTTATACCAGTTCAATCCGGTTTTATCCGCTTTAAACCGGTTCTATCCGGTTCTATCCGGTTTAAACCAGTTCTATCCGGTTCTATCTGGTTTAATCCGGTTTAAATCGGTTCAATCCGGTTTTATCCGGTTTAAACCGGTTTTATCCGTTTTAAACCGGTTTAATCCAGTTCAATCCAGTTTTATCCGGTTTAAACCGTTTCTATCCGGTTCTATCCGTTTTAAACCGGTTTAAACCAGTTCATTCCGGTTTTATCAGGTTTAAACCGCTTTGAACCGCTTTGAACCGGTTCAATCCGGTTTAAACCAGTTTAAGCCGGTTCAATCCTGTTTTATTTGGTTTAAACCGGTTCAATATGATTTTATGCGGTTTAAACCAGTTTGAACCGGTTCAATCCGGTTTAATCCGGTTTAAACCGGTTTAAGCCAGTTCAATCCAGTTTTATCCAGTTTAAACCGGTTCTATCCGGTTCTATCCCGTTTAAACCATTTTAAACCAGTTCAATCCGGTTTTATCCGGTTTAAACCAGTTCAATCCTGTTTTATCCGGTTTAAACCGTTTCTATCCCGTTCTATACAGTTGAAACCGGTTTAAACCGGTTCAATCCGGTTTTATCCTGTTTAAACCGGTTCAGTCTGGTTTTATCCGGTTTAAACCGGTTTAAAACGGTTCAATCCGGTTTTATCCGGTTTAAACCGGTCCTATCGGGTTTAAACAGGTTTAGGCCGGTTCATTCCGGTTTTATCAGTTTTAAACCGGTTTAAACTGCTTCAATCCGTTTATATTCGGTTTAAACCGGTTACAACTGGTTCAATCCGGTTTTCTCCGGTTTAAACCGGTTTAAGCCAGTTCCACCCGGTTTTCTCCGGTTTTAACCAGCTTTAACCGGTTCAATCCGCTTTTATCCAGTTTAAACCGGTTCTATCTAGTTCTATCCGGTTGAAACCGGTTCAATCCGGTTTTATACGGTTTAAACCGGTTCATTCCGGTTTCATCCTGTTTGAACCGGTTTAAACCGGTTTAAACCAGTTCAATCCGGTTTTAAATGGTTTAAACCGGTTCTATCCGGTTCAATCTGGTTTAAACCGGTTTAAACCGGTTCTATCCGTTTTTATCCGGTTTAAACCTGTACAATCTGGTTTTATCCGGTTTAAACCGGTTTAAACCGGTTCAATCGGTTTTATCCAGTTTAAACCGGTTCAATCCGTTTTTTCCAGTTTAAACCGGTTTAAACCAGTTCATTCCGGTTTTATCCGGTTTAAACCGGTTCAATCCGATTTTATCCGGTTTAAACCGGTTCATTCTGGTTTTATCCGGTTAAAACCGGTTTGAACCGGTTCAATCCGGTTTTATCTGTTTTAAACCGGTTCAATCTGGTTTTATCTGGTTTAAACCGGTTTAAGCCTGTTCAATCCGGTTTTATCCAGTTTAAACTGGTTCTATTCGTTTCCATCTGGTTTAAAAGGGTTGAAACTGGTTCAATCCGGTTTTATACGTTTTAAACCAGTTTAATCTGATTTTATCCGGTTTAAACTGGTTCAATTTGGTTTTATCCTGTTTAAACCGGTTTAAACCGGTTCAATCCGGTTTTATCTCGTTTAAACCGGTTCTATCCGGTTCTATCCTGTTTAAATCGGTTTAAACCGGTTCTATCCTGTTCTATCCTGTTTTAACCGGTTAAACCAGTTCAATCCGGTTTTATCCAGTTTAAACCGGTTCTATCCGGTTCTATACAGTTGAAACCGGTTTAAACCGGTTCAATCCGGTTTTATCCTGTTTAAACCTGTTTAAACCGGTTCAATCCGGTTTTACCTCGTTTAAACCGGTTCTATCCGGTTCTATCCTGTTTAAATCGGTTTAAACCGGTTCTATACTGTTCTATACTGTTTTTACCGGTTAAACCAGTTCAATCCGGTTTTATCCGGTTTAAACCGGTTCAATCCGATTTTATCCGTTTTAAACCGGTTCATTCCGGTTTTATCCATTTAAAACCGGTTTGAAACGTTTCAATCCGGTTTTATCCGGTTTAAAACGGTTCATTCCGGTTTTATCCGTTTAAAACCGGTTTGAAACGGTTCAATCCGGTTTTATCCGGTTTAAACCGGTTCAATCCGTTTTTATCCGGTTTAAACCAGTTCACTCCGGTTTTATCCGGTTTAAACCGGTTTGAACCGGTTCAATCCGGTTTTATCTGTTTTAAACCGGTTCAATCTGGTTTTATCCTGTTGAAACCGGTTTTATCCGGTTTAGACCAGTTTAAACCAGTTCAAGCCGGTTTTAATCGGCTTAAACTGGTTCAATCTGGTTTTATCCGGTTTAAACCGCTTTAAAACGGTTTAATCCGGTTTTATCCGGTTTAAACCAGTTTGAACCGGTTCAATCCGGTTTGATCCGGTTTAAACCGGTTTAAACCGGTTCAATCCGGTTTTATCTCGTTTAGACAGGTTCTATCCGGTTCTATCCTTTTTAAATCGGATTAAATTGTTTCTATCCTGTTCTATCCTGCTTTAACTGGATTAAACCAGTTCAATCCGGTTTTATCCTGTTTAAACCGGTTTAAACGCTTTCAATCCGTTTTTATCCGGTTTCAACCGGTTTACAGCGGTTCAATCCGGTTTTATCCGCTTTAAACCGGTTCTATCCGGTTCTATCCGGTTTAAACCAGTTCTATCCGGTTCTATCTGGTTTAATCCGGTTTAAATCGGTTCAATCCGGTTTTATCCGGTTTAAACCGGTTTTATCCGTTTTAAACCGGTTTTATCCGTTTTAAACCGGTTTAATCCAGTTCAATCCAGTTTTATCCGGTTTAAACCGTTTCTATCCGGTTCTATCCGTTTTAAACCGGTTTAAACCAGTTCATTCCGGTTTTATCAGGTTTAAACCGCTTTGAACCGCTTTGAACCGGTTCAATCCGGTTTAAACCAGTTTAAGCCGGTTCAATCCTGTTTTATTTGGTTTAAACCGGTTCAATATGATTTTATGCGGTTTAAACCAGTTTGAACCGGTTCAATCCGGTTTAATCCGGTTTAAACCGGTTTAAGCCAGTTCAATCCAGTTTTATCCAGTTTAAACCGGTTCTATCCGGTTCTATCCGGTTTAAACCATTTTAAACCAGTTCAATCCGGTTTTATCCGGTTTAAACCAGTTCAATCCTGTTTTATCCGGTTTAAACCGTTTCTATCCCGTTCTATACAGTTGAAACCGGTTTAAACCGGTTCAATCCGGTTTTATCCTGTTTAAACCGGTTCAGTCTGGTTTTATCCGGTTTAAACCGGTTTAAAACGGTTCAATCCGGTTTTATCCGGTTTAAACCGGTCCTATCGGGTTTAAACAGGTTTAGGCCGGTTCATTCCGGTTTTATCAGTTTTAAACCGGTTTAAACTGCTTCAATCCGTTTATATTCGGTTTAAACCGGTTACAACTGGTTCAATCCGGTTTTCTCCGGTTTAAACCGGTTTAAGCCAGTTCCACCCGGTTTTCTCCGGTTTTAACCAGCTTTAACCGGTTCAATCCGCTTTTATCCAGTTTAAACCGGTTCTATCTAGTTCTATCCGGTTGAAACCGGTTCAATCCGGTTTTATACGGTTTAAACCGGTTCATTCCGGTTTCATCCTGTTTGAACCGGTTTAAACCGGTTTAAACCAGTTCAATCCGGTTTTAAATGGTTTAAACCGGTTCTATCCGGTTCAATCTGGTTTAAACCGGTTTAAACCGGTTCTATCCGTTTTTATCCGGTTTAAACCTGTACAATCTGGTTTTATCCGGTTTAAACCGGTTTAAACCGGTTCAATCGGTTTTATCCAGTTTAAACCGGTTCAATCCGTTTTTTCCAGTTTAAACCGGTTTAAACCAGTTCATTCCGGTTTTATCCGGTTTAAACCGGTTCAATCCGATTTTATCCGGTTTAAACCGGTTCATTCTGGTTTTATCCGGTTAAAACCGGTTTGAACCGGTTCAATCCGGTTTTATCTGTTTTAAACCGGTTCAATCTGGTTTTATCTGGTTTAAACCGGTTTAAGCCTGTTCAATCCGGTTTTATCCAGTTTAAACTGGTTCTATTCGTTTCCATCTGGTTTAAAAGGGTTGAAACTGGTTCAATCCGGTTTTATACGTTTTAAACCAGTTTAATCTGATTTTATCCGGTTTAAACTGGTTCAATTTGGTTTTATCCTGTTTAAACCGGTTTAAACCGGTTCAATCCGGTTTTATCTCGTTTAAACCGGTTCTATCCGGTTCTATCCTGTTTAAATCGGTTTAAACCGGTTCTATCCTGTTCTATCCTGTTTTAACCGGTTAAACCAGTTCAATCCGGTTTTATCCAGTTTAAACCGGTTCTATCCGGTTCTATACAGTTGAAACCGGTTTAAACCGGTTCAATCCGGTTTTATCCTGTTTAAACCTGTTTAAACCGGTTCAATCCGGTTTTACCTCGTTTAAACCGGTTCTATCCGGTTCTATCCTGTTTAAATCGGTTTAAACCGGTTCTATACTGTTCTATACTGTTTTAACCGGTTAAACCAGTTCAATCCGGTTTTATCCGGTTTAAACCGGTTCAATCCGATTTTATCCGTTTTAAACCGGTTCATTCCGGTTTTATCCATTTAAAACCGGTTTGAAACGTTTCAATCCGGTTTTATCCGGTTTAAAACGGTTCATTCCGGTTTTATCCGTTTAAAACCGGTTTGAAACGGTTCAATCCGGTTTTATCCGGTTTAAACCGGTTCAATCCGTTTTTATCCAGTTTAAACCAGTTCACTCCGGTTTTATCCGGTTTAAACCGGTTTGAACCGGTTCAATCCGGTTTTATCTGTTTTAAACCGGTTCAATCTGGTTTTATCCTGTTGAAACCGGTTTTATCCGGTTTAGACCAGTTTAAACCAGTTCAAGCCGGTTTTAATCGGCTTAAACTGGTTCAATCTGGTTTTATCCGGTTTAAACCGCTTTAAAACGGTTTAATCCGGTTTTATCCGGTTTAAACCAGTTTGAACCGGTTCAATCCGGTTTTATCCGGTTTAAACCGGTTTAAACCGGTTCAATCCGGTTTTATCTCGTTTAGACAGGTTCTATCCGGTTCTATCCTTTTTAAATCGGATTAAACTGTTTCTATCCTGTTCTATCCTGCTTTAACTGGATTAAACCAGTTCAATCCGGTTTTATCCTGTTTAAACCGGTTTAAACGCTTTCAATCCGTTTTTATCCGGTTTCAACCGGTTTACAGCGGTTCAATCCGGTTTTATCCGGTTTATACCGTTTCTATCCGGTTCTATCCGTTTTAAACCGATTTAAACCAGTTCATTCCGGTTTTATCCAGATTAAACCTGTTTGAACCGGTTCAATCCGGTCTTATCCGGTTTAAACTGGTTTAAGCCGGTTCAATCCGGTTTTATCCGGTTTAAACTGGTTCAATCAGGTTTTATCCGGTTTAAACCGGTTTAAGCCGGTTCAATCCGGTTTTATCCAGTTTAAACCGGTGCTATCCGGTTCTCTCCGGTTGAAACCATTTTAAACCAGTTCAAACCGGTTTTATCCGGTTTAAACCGGTTTAAGCTGGTTCAATCCGGTTTTATCCGGTTTAAACCGGTTCAATCTTGTTATATCCGGTTTAAACCGTTTGAAACCAGTTCAATCCGGTTTTATCTGGTTTAGACCAGTTCAAACCGGTTCAATCCGGTTTTATCCAGTTTAAACCAGTTCTATCCATTTCTATCTGGTTTAAACCGGTTTAAACTGGTTCAATCCGGTTTTATCCGGTTTAAACTGGTTCTATCCATTTTAAACCGGTTTAAAACAGTTCATTCCGGTTTTATCCAGTTTAAACCGGTTTAAGCAGGTTCTATCCGGTTTTATCTGGTTTAAACTGGTTCTATTCGTTTCCATCTGGTTTAAAAGGGTTTAAACTGGTTCAATCAGGTTTTATACGTTTTAAACCAGTTCAATCTGATTTTATCCGGTTTAAACTGGTTCAATTTGGTTTTATCCGGTTTCAACTGGTTTGAACCGGTTCAATCCGGTTTTATCCGGTTTAAACCGGTTTAAACCGGGTCAATCCGGTTTTATCCGGTTTAAACCTCTTCAATCCGGTTTTATCCAGTTTAAACCGGTTTATACCAGTTCAATCCGGTTTTATCCGCTTTAAACCGGTTTAAACCAGTTCAATCGGTTTTTATCTAGTTTAAACCGGATTAAACCGGTTCTATCCGGTTTTATCCATTTTAAACCGGTTCAATCCCTTTTTTCCGGTTTAAACCGGTTTAAACCAGTTCATTCCGGTTTTATCCGGTTTCAGCCGGATCAATCCGGTTTAAACCATTTCAATCTGGTTTTATCCGGTTTTAACCGGTTTAAACCGCTTCAATACGGTTTTATCCGGTTTAAACCGGTTCTATCCATTTCTATCCGGTTGAAACTGGTTTAAACCGGTTCAATCCGGTTTTATCCGGTTTAAACCAGTTCAATCCTGTTTTATCCGGTTTAAACCGGTTTAAACCGGTTCAATCCGGTTTTATCCGGTTTAAACCGGTTCTATCCGGTTCTATCCGGTTCTATCCGGTTTGAACCGGTTCAATCCGGTTTTATCCGGTTTAAACTGGTTTAAGCCGGTTCAATCCGGTTTTATCCAGTTTAAACCGGTTCTATCCGGTTCTATCAGGTTGAAACCAGTTTAAACCGGTTCAATCTGGTTTTATCCGGTTTAAACCGGTTCATTCCGGTTTTATCCGGTTAAGACCGGTTTGAAACGGTTCAATCCTGTTTTATCCGGTTTAAACCGGTTCATTCCGGTTTTATCCGTTTAAAACCGGTTTGAAACGGTTCAATCCGGTTTTATCCGGTTTACACCGGTTCAATCCGTTTTTATCCGGTTTAAACCAGTTCACTCCGGTTTTCTCCGGTTTAAACCGGTTTGAACCGTTTCAATCCAGTTTTATCTGGTTTAAACCGGTTCAATCTGGTTTTATCCTGTTGAAACCGGTTTTATCCGGTTTAGACCGGTTTAAACCAGTTCAATCCGGTTTTAATCAGCTTAAACTTGTTCAATCTGGTTTTATCCAGTTTAAACCGGTTCTATCCGTTTCTATCTGGTTTAAACGGGTTTAAACTGGTTCAATCCGGTTTTATCTCGTTTAGACCGGTTCTATCCGGTTCTATCCTTTTTAAATCGGATTAAACTGGTTCTGTCCTGTTCTATCCTGTTTTAACTGGATTAAACCAGTTCACTCCGGTTTTATCCGGTTTAAAACGGTTCTATCCGTTTCTATCTTGTTTACACGGGTTTAAACTGGTTCAATCCGGTTTTATCCGTTTTAAACCGGTTCAATCTGATTTTATCCGGTTTAAACTGTTTCAATTTGGTTTTATCCGGTTTAAACCGGTTTGAACCGGTTCAATGCGGTTTTATCCGGTTTAAACCGTTTTAAACTGGGTCAATCCGGTTTTATCCAGTTTAAACCTGTTCTATCCGGTTCTATCCGGTTGAAACCGGTTTAAAGCGGTTCAATCCGGTTTTATCCGGTTTAAACCAGTTCAATCCGGTTTTATCCGGTTTCAACCGGTTTACAGCGGTTCAATCCGGTTTTATCCGGTTTATACCATTTCTATCCGGTTCTATCCTTTTTAAACCGGTTTAAACCAGTTCATTCCGGTTTTATCCGGTTTAAACCTGTTTGAACCGGTTCAATCTGGTCATATCCGGTTTAAACCGGTTTAAGCCGGTTCAATCCGGTTTTATCCGGTTTAAACCGGTTCAATCAGGTTTTATCCGGTTTAAACCGGTTTAAGCCGGTTCAATCCGGTTTTATCCAGTTTAAACCGGTTCTATCCGGTTCTATCCGGTTGAAACCATTTTAAACCGGTTCAATCCGGTTTTATCCGGTTTCAACCGGTTTAAGCTGGTTCAATCCGGTTTTATCCGGTTTAAACCGGTTCAATCTTGTTTTATCCTGTTTAAACCGTTTGAAACCAGTTCAATCCGGTTTTATCTGGTTTAGACCAGTTCAAACCGGTTCAATCCGGTTTTATCCAGTTTAAACCAGTTCTATCCATTTCTATCTGGTTTAAACCGGTTTAAACTTGTTCAATCTGGTTTTATCCGGTTTAAACCGGTTCTATCCGTTTTAAACCGGTTTAAAACAGTTCATTCCGGTTTTATCCGGTTTAAACCGGTTTAAGCCGGTTCAATCCGGTTTTATCTGGTTTAAACCGGTTTAAGCCTGTTCAATCCGGTTTTATCCAGTTTAAACTGGTTCTATTCGTTTCCATCTGGTTTAAAAGGGTTTAAACTGGTTCAATCCGGTTTTATACGTTTTAAACCAGTTTAATCTGATTTTATCCGGTTTAAACTGGTTCAATTTGGTTTTATCCGGTTTCAACCGGTTTGAACCGGTTCAATCCGGTTTTATCCGGTTTAAACCGGTTTAAACCGGGTCAATCCGGTTTTATCCGGTTTAAACCCTTTCAATCCGGTTTTCTCCAGTTTAAACCGGTTTATACCAGTTCAATCCGGTTTTATCCGCTTTAAACCGGTTTGAAACGTTTCAATCCGGTTTTATCCGGTTTAAACCAGTTTAAACCGGTTCAATCCGGTTTTATCTCGTTTAAACCGGTTCTATCCGGTTCTATCCTGTTTAAATCAGTTTAAACCGGTTCTATCCTGTTCTATCCTGTTTTAACCGGTTAAACCAGTTCAATCCGGTTTTATCCAGTTTAAAACCGGTTCTATTCGTTTCCATCTGGTGTAAAAGGGTTTAAACTGGTTCAATCCGGTTTTATCCGGTTTCAACCTCTTCAATCCGGTTTTCTCCAGTTTAAACCGGTTTATACCAGTTCAATCCGGTTTTATCCGCTTTAAACCGGTTCTATCCGGTTCTATCCGATTTAAACCAGTTCTATCCGGTTCTATCTGGTTTAATCCGGTTTAAATCGGTTCAATCCGGTTTTATCCGGTTTAAACCGGTTTTATCCGTTTTAAACCGGTTTAATCCAGTTCAATCCAGTTTTATCCGGTTTAAACCGTTTCTATCCGGTTCTATCCGTTTTAAACCGGTTTAAACCAGTTCATTCCGGTTTTATCAGGTTTAAACCGCTTTGAACCGCTTTGAACCGGTTCAATCCGGTTTAAACCAGTTTAAGCCGGTTCAATCCTGTTTTATTTGGTTTAAAACCGGTTCAATATGATTTTATGCGGTTTAAACCAGTTTGAACCGGTTCAATCCGGTTTAATCCGGTTTAAACCGGTTTAAGCCAGTTCAATCCAGTTTTATCCAGTTTTAAACCGGTTCTATCCGGTTCTATCCCGTTTAAACCATTTTAAACCAGTTCAATCCGGTTTTATCCGTTTTAACCAGTTCAATCCTGTTTTATCCGGTTTAAACCGTTTCTATCCGGTTCTATACAGTTGAAACCGGTTTAAACCGGTTCAATCCGGTTTTATCCTGTTTAAACCGGTTCAGTCTGGTTTTATCCGGTTTAAACCGGTTTAAAACGGTTCAATCCGGTTTTATCCGGTTTAAACCGGTCCTATCGGGTTTAAACAGGTTTAGGCCGGTTCATTCCGGTTTTATCAGTTTTAAACCGGTTTAAACTGCTTCAATCCGTTTATATTCGGTTTAAACCGGTTACAACTGGTTCAATCCGGTTTTCTCCGGTTTAAACCGGTTTAAGCCAGTTCCACCCGGTTTTCTCCGGTTTTAACCAGCTTTAACCGGTTCAATCCGCTTTTATCCAGTTTAACCGGTTCTATCTAGTTCTATCCGGTTGAAACCGGTTCAATCCGGTTTTATACGGTTTAAACCGGTTCATTCCGGTTTCATCCTGTTTGAACCGGTTTAAACCGGGTTTAAACCAGTTCAATCCGGTTTTAAACGGTTTAAACCGGTTCTATCCGGTTCAATCTGGTTTAAACCGGTTTAAACCGGTTCTATCCGTTTTTATCCGGTTTAAACCTGTACAATCTGGTTTTATCCGGTTTAAACCGGTTTAAACCGGTTCAATCGGTTTTATCCAGTTTAAACCGGTTCAATCCGTTTTTTCCAGTTTAAACCGGTTTAAACCAGTTCATTCCGGTTTTATCCGGTTTAAACCGGTTCAATCCGATTTTATCCGGTTTAAACCGGTTCATTCTGGTTTTATCCGGTTAAAACCGGTTTGAAACGTTTCAATCCGGTTTTATCCGGTTTAAACCGGTTTAAACCGGTTCAATCCGGTTTTATCTCGTTTAAACCGGTTCTATCCGGTTCTATCCTGTTTAAATCAGTTTAAACCGGTTCTATCCTGTTCTATCCTGTTTTAACCGGTTAAACCAGTTCAATCCCGGTTTTATCCAGTTTAAACCGGTTCTATTCGTTTCCATCTGGTGTAAAAGGGTTTAAACTGGTTCAATCCGGTTTTATCCGGTTTCAACCTCTTCAATCCGGTTTTCTCCAGTTTAAACCGTTTTATACCATTTCAATCCGGTTTTATCCGCTTTAAACCGGTTCTATCCGGTTCTATCCGATTTAAACCAGTTCTATCCGTTCTATCTGGTTTAATCCGGTTTAAAGCGGTTCAATCCGGTTTTATCCGGTTTAAACCGGTTTTATACGTTTTAAACCGGTTTAATCCAGTTCAATCCGGTTTTATCCGGTTTAAACCGTTTCTATCCGGTTCTATCCGTTTTAAACCGGTTTAAACCAGTTCATTCCGGTTTTATCAGGTTTAAACCGGTTTGAACCGGTTTGAACCGGTTCAATCCGGTTTAAACCAGTTTAAGCCGGTTCAATCCTGTTTTATCTGGTTTAAACCGGTTCAATATGATTTTATGCGGTTTAAACCAGTTTGAACCGGTTCAATCCGGGTTTATCCAGTTTAAACCGGTTCAGTCTGGTTTTATCCGGTTTAAACCGGTTAAAACGGTTCAATCCGGTTTTATCCGGTTTCAACCGGTTCTATGCTGTTTATACCAGTTTAAGCCTGTTCAATCGGGTTTTATCCGGTTTAGACCTGTTTAAGCTGGTTCATTCCGGTTTTATCCAGTTTAAACCGGTTCTATCCGGTTCTACCCGGTTGAATCCAGTTTAAACCGGTTCAATCCGGTTTTATCCAGTTTAAACCTGTTTCAACCGGTTCAATCCGGTTTTATCCGGTTTAAACCGGTTTTCAAACTGGCTCAATCTGGTTTTATCCAGTTTAAACCGGTTCAATCTGGTTTTATCCGGTTTAAACCGGTTTAAGCCGGTTCAATCCGGTTTTATCCAGTTTAAACCGGTTCTATCCGGTTCTATCCGGTTGAAACCAGTTTAAACCGGTTCAATCCAGTTTTATCCGGTTTAAACCGGTTTAAGCTGGTTCAATCCGGTTTTATCCGGTTTAAACCGGTTCAATCTTGTTTTATCCGGTTTAAACCGGTTGAAACCAGTTCAATCCGGTTTTATCTGGTTTAGACCAGTTCAAACCGGTTCAATCCGGTTTTATCCAGTTTAAACCGGTTCTATCCGGTTCTATCCGGTTGAAACCAGTTTAAACCGGTTCAATCCGGTTTTATCCGGTTTAAACCGGTTTTATCCGTTTTAGACCAGTTTAAACCAGTTCAATCCGGTTTTAATCAGCTTAAACCGGTTCAATCTGGTTTTATCCAGTTTAAACCGCTTTAAAATGGTTTTATCCGGTTTTATCCGGTTTAAACCAGTTTGAACCGGTTCAATCCGGTTTTATCCGGTTTAAACCGGTTCAATCCGGTTTAAACCAGTTTAAGCCGGTTCAATCCTGTTTTATCCAGTTTAAACCGGTTCTATCCGGTTCTATCTGGTTGAAACCAGTTTAAACCGGTTCAATCCGGTTTTATCCGGTTTAAACCGGTTCATTCCGGTTTTATCCGGTTAAAACCGGTTTGAAACGGTTCGATCCGGTTTTATCCGGTTTAAACTGGTTCAGTCCGATTTTATCCCGTTTCAACCAGTTCATTCCGGTTTTATCCGGTTTAAACTGGTTTGAACCGGTTCAATCCGTTTTTATCCGGTTTAAACCAGTTCACTCCGGTTTTATCCGGTTTAAACCGGTTTGTACCGGTTCAATCCGGTTTTATCCGGTTTAAACCGGTTTAAGCTGGTTCTATCCAGTTGGAACCGGTTTAAACCGGTTCAATCCGGTTTTATACGGTTTAAACCGGTTCATTCCGGTTTCATCCGGTTTGAAACGGTTTAAACCGGTTTAAAACGGTTCAATCCGGTTTTAAACGGTATAAACCGGTTCTATCCGGTTCAATCTGGTTTAAACCAGTTTAAACCGGTTCTATCCGTTTTTATCCGGTTTAAACCGGTACAATCTGGTTTTATCCGGTTTAAACCGGTTTAAACCTGTTCAATCGGTTTTATCCAGTTTAAACCGGTTCAATCCGTTTTTTCCAGTTTAAACCGGTTTAAACCAGTTCATTCCGGTTTTATCCGGTTTAAACCGGTTCAATCCGGTTTAAACCGTTTCAATCTGGTTTTATCCGGTTTGAACCGGTTTAAACCGCTTCAATCCGTTTTTATCCAGTTTAAACCGGTTCTATCCGGTTCTATCCAGTTGAAACCGGTTTAAACCGGTTCAATCTGGTTTTATCCGGTTTAAACCAGTTCAATCCGGTTTTATCCGGTTTAAACCGGTTTAAACCGGTTCAATCCTGTTTTATCCAGTTTAAAGCGGTTCAATCCGGTTTTATCCGGTTTAAACCAGTTCAATCCGGTTTTATCCGGTTTCAACCGGTTTACAGCGGTTCAATCCGGTTTTATCCGGTTTATACCATTTCTATCCGGTTCTATCCTTTTTAAACCGGTTTAAACCAGTTCATTCCGGTTTTATCCGGTTTAAACCTGTTTGAACCGGTTCAATCTGGTCATATCCGGTTTAAACCGGTTTAAGCCGGTTCAATCCGGTTTTATCCGGTTTAAACCGGTTCAATCAGGTTTTATCCGGTTTAAACCGGTTTAAGCCGGTTCAATCCGGTTTTATCCAGTTTAAACCGGTTCTATCCGGTTCTATCCGGTTGAAACCATTTTAAACCGGTTCAATCCGGTTTTATCCGGTTTCAACCGGTTTAAGCTGGTTCAATCCGGTTTTATCCGGTTTAAACCGGTTCAATCTTGTTTTATCCTGTTTAAAACCGTTTGAAACCAGTTCAATCCGGTTTTATCTGGTTTAGACCAGTTCAAACCGGTTCAATCCGGTTTTATCCAGTTTAAACCAGTTCTATCCATTTCTATCTGGTTTAAACCGGTTTAAACTTGTTCAATCTGGTTTTATCCGGTTTAAACCGGTTCTATCCGTTTTAAACCGGTTTAAAACAGTTCATTCCGGTTTTATCCGGTTTAAACCGGTTTAAGCCGGTTCAATCCGGTTTTATCTGGTTTAAACCGGTTTAAGCCTGTTCAATCCGGTTTTATCCAGTTTAAACTGGTTCTATTCGTTTCCATCTGGTTTAAAAGGGTTTAAACTGGTTCAATCCGGTTTTATACGTTTTAAACCAGTTTAATCTGATTTTATCCGGTTTAAACTGGTTCAATTTGGTTTTATCCGGTTTCAACCGGTTTGAACCGGTTCAATCCGGTTTTATCCGGTTTAAACCCTTTCAATCCGGTTTTCTCCAGTTTATACCAGTTCAATCCGGTTTTATCCGCTTTAAACCGGTTTGAAACGTTTCAATCCGGTTTTATCCGGTTTAAACCAGTTTAAACCGGTTCAATCCGGTTTTATCTCGTTTAAACCGGTTCTATCCGGTTCTATCCTGTTTAAATCAGTTTAAACCGGTTCTATCCTGTTCTACCCTGTTTTAACCGGTTAAACCAGTTCAATCCGGTTTTATCCAGTTTAAACCGGTTCTATTCGTTTCCATCTGGTGTAAAAGGGTTTAAACTGGTTCAATCCGGTTTTATCCGGTTTCAACCTCTTCAATCCGGTTTTCTCCAGTTCAAACCGGTTTATACCAGTTCAATCCGGTTTTATCCGCTTTAAACCGGTTCTATCCGGTTCTATCCGGTTTAAACCAGTTCTATCCGGTTCTATCTGGTTTAATCCGGTTTAAATCGGTTTAAACCGGTTTAATCCAGTTCAATCCAGTTTTATCCGGTTTAAACCGTTTCTATCCGGTTCTATCCGTTTTAAACCGGTTTAAACCAGTTCATTCCGGTTTTATCAGGTTTAAACCGGTTTGAACCGCTTTGAACCGGTTCAATCCGGTTTAAACCAGTTTAAGCCGGTTCAATCCTGTTTTATTTGGTTTAAACCGGTTCAATATGATTTTATGCGGTTTAAACCAGTTTGAACCGGTTCAATCCGGTTTAATCCGGTTTAAACCGGTTTAAGCCAGTTCAATCCAGTTTTATCCAGTTTAAACCGGTTCTATCCGGTTCTATCCGGTTTAAACCATTTTAAACCAGTTCAATCCGGTTTTATCCGGTTTAAACCAGTTCAATCCTGTTTTATCCGGTTTAAACCGTTTCTATCCGGTTCTATACAGTTGAAACCGGTTTAAACCGGTTCAATCCGGTTTTATCCTGTTTAAACCGGTTCAGTCTGGTTTTATCCGGTTTAAACCGGTTTAAAACGGTTCAATCCGGTTTTATCCGGTTTAAACCGGTCCTATCGGGTTTAAACAGGTTTAGGCCGGTTCATTCCGGTTTTATCAGTTTTAAACCGGTTTAAACTGCTTCAATCCGTTTATATTCGGTTTAAACCGGTTACAACTGGTTCAATCCGGTTTTCTCCGGTTTAAACCGGTTTAAGCCAGTTCCACCCGGTTTTCTCCGGTTTTAACCAGCTTTAACCGGTTCAATCCGCTTTTATCCAGTTTAAACCGGTTCTATCTAGTTCTATCCGGTTGAAACCGGTTCAATCCGGTTTTATCCGGTTTAAACCGGTTCAATCAGGTTTTATCCGGTTTAAACCGGTTTAAGCCGGTTCAATCCGGTTTTATCCAGTTTAAACCGGTTCTATCCGGTTCTATCCGGTTGAAACCATTTTAAACCGGTTCAATCCGGTTTTATCCGGTTTCAACCGGTTTAAGCTGGTTCAATCCGGTTTTATCCGGTTTAAACCGGTTCAATCTTGTTTTATCCTGTTTAAACCGTTTGAAACCAGTTCAATCCGGTTTTATCTGGTTTAGACCAGTTCAAACCGGTTCAATCCGGTTTTATCCAGTTTAAACCAGTTCTATCCATTTCTATCTGGTTTAAACCGGTTTAAACTTGTTCAATCTGGTTTTATCCGGTTTAAACCGGTTCTATCCGTTTTAAACCGGTTTAAAACAGTTCATTCCGGTTTTATCCGGTTTAAACCAGTTTAAGCCGGTTCAATCCGGTTTTATCTGGTTTAAACCGGTTTAAGCCTGTTCAATCCGGTTTTATCCAGTTTAAACTGGTTCTATTCGTTTCCATCTGGTTTAAAAGGGTTTAAACTGGTTCAATCCGGTTTTATACATTTTAAACCAGTTTAATCTGATTTTATCCGGTTTAAAGTGGTTCAATTTGGTTTTATCCGGTTTCAACCGGTTTGAACCGGTTCAATCCGGTTTTATCCGGTTTAAACCGGTTTAAACCGGGTCAATCCGGTTTTATCCGGTTTAAACCCCTTCAATCCGGTTTTCTCCAGTTTAAACCGGTTTATACCAGTTCAATCCGGTTTTATCCGCTTTAAACCGGTTTAAACCAGTTGAATCGGTTTTTATCTGGTTTAAACCGGATTAAACCGGTTCTATCCGGTTTAATCCATTTTAAACCGGTTCAATACGTTTTTTCCAGTTTAAACCGGTTTAAACCAGTTCATTCCGGTTTAATCCGGTTTAAACCGGTTTAAGCCAGTTCAATCCAGTTTTATCCAGTTTAAACCGGTTCAATCCGGTTTTATCTGGTTTAAACCGGTTTAAGCCTGTTCAATCCGGTTTTATCCAGTTTAAACTGGTTCTATTCGTTTCCATCTGGTTTAAAAGGGTTGAAACTGGTTCAATCCGGTTTTATACGTTTTAAACCAGTTTAATCTGATTTTATCCGGTTTAAACTGGTTCAATTTGGTTTTATCCTGTTTAAACCGGTTTAAACCGGTTCAATCCGGTTTTATCTCATTTAAACCGGTTCTATCCGGTTCTATCCTGTTTAAATCGGTTTAAACCGGTTCTATCCTGTTCTATCCTGTTTTAACCGGTTAAACCAGTTCAATCCGGTTTTATCCAGTTTAAACCGGTTCTATCCGGTTCTATACAGTTGAAACCGGTTTAAACCGGTTCAATCCGGTTTTATCCTGTTTAAACCTGTTTAAACCGGTTCAATCCGGTTTTACCTCGTTTAAACCGGTTCTATCCGGTTCTATCCTGTTTAAATCGGTTTAAACCGGTTCTATACTGTTCTATACTGTTTTAACCGGTTAAACCAGTTCAATCCGGTTTTATCCGGTTTAAACCGGTTCAATCCGATTTTATCCGTTTTAAACCGGTTCATTCCGGTTTTATCCATTTAAAACCGGTTTGAAACGTTTCAATCCGGTTTTATCCGGTTTAAAACGGTTCATTCCGGTTTTATCCGTTTAAAACCGGTTTGAAACGGTTCAATCCGGTTTTATCCGGTTTAAACCGGTTCAATCCGTTTTTATCCGGTTTAAACCAGTTCACTCCGGTTTTATCCGGTTTAAACCGGTTTGAACCGGTTCAATCCGGTTTTATCTGTTTTAAACCGGTTCAATCTGGTTTTATCCTGTTGAAACCGGTTTTATCCGGTTTAGACCAGTTTAAACCAGTTCAAGCCGGTTTTAATCGGCTTAAACTGGTTCAATCTGGTTTTATCCGGTTTAAACCGCTTTAAAACGGTTTAATCCGGTTTTATCCGGTTTAAACCAGTTTGAACCGGTTCAATCCGGTTTTATCCGGTTTAAACTGGTTTAAACCGGTTCAATCCGGTTTTATCTCGTTTAGACAGGTTCTATCCGGTTCTATCCTTTTTAAATCGGATTAAACTGTTTCTATCCTGTTCTATCCTGCTTTAACTGGATTAAACCAGTTCAATCCGGTTTTATCCTGTTTAAACCGGTTTAAACGCTTTCAATCCGTTTTTATCCGGTTTCAACCGGTTTACAGCGGTTCAATCCGGTTTTATCCGGTTTATACCGTTTCTATCCGGTTCTATCCGTTTTAAACCGATTTAAACCAGTTCATTCCGGTTTTATCCAGATTAAACCTGTTTGAACCGGTTCAATCCGGTCTTATCCGGTTTAAACTGGTTTAAGCCGGTTCAATCCGGTTTTATCCGTTTTAAACTGGTTCAATCAGGTTTTATCCGGTTTAAACCGGTTTAAGCCGGTTCAATCCGGTTTTATCCAGTTTAAACCGGTGCTATCCGGTTCTCTCCGGTTGAAACCATTTTAAACCAGTTCAAACCGGTTTTATCCGGTTTAAACCGGTTTAAGCTAGTTCAATCCGGTTTTATCCGGTTTAAACCGGTTCAATCTTGTTATATCCGGTTTAAACCGTTTGAAACCAGTTCAATCCGGTTTTATCTGGTTTAGACCAGTTCAAACCGGTTCAATCCGGTTTTATCCAGTTTAAACCAGTTCTATCCATTTCTATCTGGTTTAAACCGGTTTAAACTGGTTCAATCCGGTTTTATCCGGTTTAAACTGGTTCTATCCGTTTTAAACCGGTTTAAAACAGTTCATTCCGGTTTTATCCAGTTTAAACCGGTTTAAGCCGGTTCAATCCGGTTTTATCTGGTTTAAACTGGTTCTATTCGTTTCCATCTGGTTTAAAAGGGTTTAAACTGGTTCAATCAGGTTTTATACGTTTTAAACCAGTTCAATCTGATTTTATCCGGTTTAAACTGGTTCAATTTGGTTTTATCCGGTTTCAACTGGTTTGAACCGGTTCAATCCGGTTTTATCCGGTTTAAACCGGTTTAAACCGGGTCAATCCGGTTTTATCCGGTTGAAACCTCTTCAATCCGGTTTTATCCAGTTTAAACCGGTTTATACCAGTTCAATCCGGTTTTATCCGCTTTAAACCGGTTTAAACCAGTTCAATCGGTTTTTATCTAGTTTAAACCGGATTAAACCGGTTCTATCCGGTTTTATCCATTTTAAACCGGTTCAATCCCTTTTTTCCGGTTTAAACCGGTTTAAACCAGTTCATTCCGGTTTTATCCGGTTTCAGCCGGATCAATCCGGTTTAAACCGTTTCAATCTGGTTTTATCCGGTTTTAACCGGTTTAAACCGCTTCAATCCGGTTTTATCCGGTTTAAACCGGTTCTATCCATTTCTATCCGGTTGAAACTGGTTTAAACCGGTTCAATCCGGTTTTATCCGGTTTAAACCAGTTCAATCCTGTTTTATCCGGTTTAAACCGGTTTAAACCGGTTCAATCCGGTTTTATCCGGTTTAAACCGGTTCTATCCGGTTCTATCCGGTTCTATCCGGTTTGAACCGGTTCAATCCGGTTTTATCCGGTTTAAACTGGTTTAAGCCGGTTCAATCCGGTTTTATCCAGTTTAAACCGGTTCTATCCGGTTCTATCAGGTTGAAACCAGTTTAAACCGGTTCAATCTGGTTTTATCCGGTTTAAACCGGTTCATTCCGGTTTTATCCGGTTAAGACCGGTTTGAAACGGTTCAATCCTGTTTTATCCGGTTTAAACCGGTTCATTCCGGTTTTATCCGTTTAAAACCGGTTTGAAACGGTTCAATCCGGTTTTATCCGGTTTACACCGGTTCAATCCGTTTTTATCCGGTTTAAACCAGTTCACTCCGGTTTTCTCCGGTTTAAACCGGTTTGAACCGTTTCAATCCAGTTTTATCTGGTTTAAACCGTTTCAATCTGGTTTTATCCTGTTGAAACCGGTTTTATCCGGTTTAGACCGGTTTAAACCAGTTCAATCCGGTTTTAATCAGCTTAAACTTGTTCAATCTGGTTTTATCCAGTTTAAACCGGTTCTATCCGTTTCTATCTGGTTTAAACGGGTTTAAACTGGTTCAATCCGGTTTTATCTCGTTTAGACCGGTTCTATCCGGTTCTATCCTTTTTAAATCGGATTAAACTGGTTCTGTCCTGTTCTATCCTGTTTTAACTGGATTAAACCAGTTCACTCCGGTTTTATCCGGTTTAAAACGGTTCTATCCGTTTCTATCTTGTTTACACGGGTTTAAACTGGTTCAATCCGGTTTTATCCGTTTTAAACCGGTTCAATCTGATTTTATCCGGTTTAAACTGTTTCAATTTGGTTTTATCCGGTTTAAACCGGTTTGAACCGGTTCAATGCGGTTTTATCCGGTTTAAACCGTTTTAAACTGGGTCAATCCGGTTTTATCCAGTTTAAACCTGTTCTATCCGGTTCTATCCGGTTGAAACCGGTTTAAAGCGGTTCAATCCGGTTTTATCCGGTTTAAACCAGTTCAATCCGGTTTTATCCGGTTTCAACCGGTTTACAGCGGTTCAATCCGGTTTTATCCGGTTTATACCATTTCTATCCGGTTCTATCCTTTTTAAACCGGTTTAAACCAGTTCATTCCGGTTTTATCCGGTTTAAACCTGTTTGAACCGGTTCAATCTGGTCATATCCGGTTTAAACCGGTTTAAGCCGGTTCAATCCGGTTTTATCCGGTTTAAACCGGTTCAATCAGGTTTTATCCGGTTTAAACCGGTTTAAGCCGGTTCAATCCGGTTTTATCCAGTTTAAACCGGTTCTATCCGGTTCTATCCGGTTGAAACCATTTTAAACCGGTTCAATCCGGTTTTATCCGGTTTCAACCGGTTTAAGCTGGTTCAATCCGGTTTTATCCGGTTTAAACCGGTTCAATCTTGTTTTATCCTGTTTAAACCGTTTGAAACCAGTTCAATCCGGTTTTATCTGGTTTAGACCAGTTCAAACCGGTTCAATCCGGTTTTATCCAGTTTAAACCAGTTCTATCCATTTCTATCTGGTTTAAACCGGTTTAAACTTGTTCAATCTGGTTTTATCCGGTTTAAACCGGTTCTATCCGTTTTAAACCGGTTTAAAACAGTTCATTCCGGTTTTATCCGGTTTAAACCGGTTTAAGCCGGTTCAATCCGGTTTTATCTGGTTTAAACCGGTTTAAGCCTGTTCAATCCGGTTTTATCCAGTTTAAACTGGTTCTATTCGTTTCCATCTGGTTTAAAAGGTTTTAAACTGGTTCAATCCGGTTTTATACGTTTTAAACCAGTTTAATCTGATTTTATCCGGTTTAAACTGGTTCAATTTGGTTTTATCCGGTTTCAACCGGTTTGAACCGGTTCAATCCGGTTTTATCCGGTTTAAACCGGTTTAAACCGGGTCAATCCGGTTTTATCCGGTTTAAACCCTTTCAATCCGGTTTTCTCCAGTTTAAACCGGTTTATACCAGTTCAATCCGGTTTTATCCGCTTTAAACCGGTTTGAAACGTTACAATCCGGTTTTATCCGGTTTAAACCAGTTTAAACCGGTTCAATCTGGTTTTATCTCGTTTAAACCGGTTCTATCCGGTTCTATCCTGTTTAAATCAGTTTAAACCGGTTCTATCCTGTTCTATCCTGTTTTAACCGGTTAAACCAGTTCAATCCGGTTTTATCCAGTTTAAACCGGTTCTATTCGTTTCCATCTGGTGTAAAAGGGTTTAAACTGGTTCAATCCGGTTTTATCCGGTTTCAACCTCTTCAATCCGGTTTTCTCCAGTTTAAACCGGTTTATACCAGTTCAATCCGGTTTTATCCGCTTTAAACCGGTTCTATCCGGTTCTATCCGGTTTAAACCAGTTCTATCCGGTTCTATCTGGTTTAATCCGGTTTAAATCGGTTCAATCCGGTTTTATCCGGTTTAAACCGGTTTTATCCGTTTTAAACCGGTTTAATCCAGTTCAATCCAGTTTTATCCGGTTTAAACCGTTTCTATCCGGTTCTATCCGTTTTAAACCGGTTTAAACCAGTTCATTCCGGTTTTATCAGGTTTAAACCGCTTTGAACCGCTTTGAACCGGTTCAATCCGGTTTAAACCAGTTTAAGCCGGTTCAATCCTGTTTTATTTGGTTTAAACCGGTTCAATATGATTTTATGCGGTTTAAACCAGTTTGAACCGGTTCAATCCGGTTTAATCCGGTTTAAACCGGTTTAAGCCAGTTCAATCCAGTTTTATCCAGTTTAAACCGGTTCTATCCGGTTCTATCCGGTTTAAACCATTTTAAACCAGTTCAATCCGGTTTTATCCGGTTTAAACCAGTTCAATCCTGTTTTATCCGGTTTAAACCGTTTCTATCCCGTTCTATACAGTTGAAACCGGTTTAAACTGGTTCAATCCGGTTTTATCCTGTTTAAACCGGTTCAGTCTGGTTTTATCCGGTTTAAACCGGTTTAAAACGGTTCAATCCGGTTTTATCCGGTTTAAACCGGTCCTATCGGGTTTCAACAGGTTTAGGCCGGTTCATTCCGGTTTTATCAGTTTTAAACCGGTTTAAACTGCTTCAATCCGTTTATATTCGGTTTAAACCGGTTACAACTGGTTCAATCCGGTTTTCTCCGGTTTAAACCGGTTTAAGCCAGTTCCACCCGGTTTTCTCCGGTTTTAACCAGCTTTAACCGGTTCAATCCGCTTTTATCCTGTTTAAACCGGTTCTATCTAGTTCTATCCGGTTGAAACCGGTTCAATCCGGTTTTATACGGTTTAAACCGGTTCATTCCGGTTTCATCCTGTTTGAACCGGTTTAAACCGGTTTAAACCAGTTCAATCCGGTTTTAAATGGTTTAAACCGGTTCTATCCGGTTCAATCTGGTTTAAACCGGTTTAAACCGGTTCTATCCGTTTTTATCCGGTTTAAACCTGTACAATCTGGTTTTATCCGGTTTAAACCGGTTTAAACCGGTTCAATCGGTTTTATCCAGTTTAAACCGGTTCAATCCGTTTTTTCCAGTTTAAACCCGTTTAAACCAGTTCATTCCGGTTTTATCCGGTTTAAACCGGTTCAATCCGATTTTATCCGGTTTAAACCGGTTCATTCTGGTTTTATCCGGTTAAAACCGGTTTGAAACGTTTCAATCCGGTTTTATCCGGTTTAAACCGGTTTAAACCGGTTCAATCCGGTTTTATCTCGTTTAAACCGGTTCTATCCGGTTCTATCCTGTTTAAATCAGTTTAAACCGGTTCTATCCTGTTCTATCCTGTTTTAACCGGTTAAACCAGTTCAATCCGGTTTTATCCAGTTTAAACCGGTTCTATTCGTTTCCATCTGGTGTAAAAGGGTTTAAACTGGTTCAATCCGGTTTTATCCGGTTTCAACCTCTTCAATCCGGTTTTCTCCAGTTTAAACCGGTTTATACCATTTCAATCCGGTTTTATCCGCTTTAAACCGGTTCTATCCGGTTCTATCCGTTTTAAACCAGTTCTATCCGGTTCTATCTGGTTTAATCCGGTTTAAAGCGGTTCAATCCGGTTTTATCCGGTTTAAACCGGTTTTATACGTTTTAAACCGGTTTAATCCAGTTCAATCCGGTTTTATCCGGTTTAAACCGTTTCTATCCGGTTCTATCCGTTTTAAACCGGTTTAAACCAGTTCATTCCGGTTTTATCAGGTTTAAACCGGTTTGAACCGGTTTGAACCGGTTCAATCCGGTTTAAACCAGTTTAAGCCGGTTCAATCCTGTTTTATCTGGTTTAAACCGGTTCAATATGATTTTATGCGGTTTAAACCAATTTGAACCGGTTCAATCCGGGTTTATCCAGTTTAAACCGGTTCAGTCTGGTTTTATCCGGTTTAAACCGGTTTAAAACGGTTCAATCCGGTTTTATCCGGTTTCAACCGGTTCTATGCTGTTTATACCAGTTTAAGCCTGTTCAATCGGGTTTTATCCGGTTTAGACCTGTTTAAGCTGGTTCATTCCGGTTTTATCCAGTTTAAACCGGTTCTATCCGGTTCTACCCGGTTGAATCCAGTTTAAACCAGTTCTATCCATTTCTATCTGGTTTAAACCGGTTTAAACTGGTTCAATCCGGTTTTATCCGGTTTAAACTGGTTCTATCCGTTTTAAACCGGTTTAAAACAGTTCATTCCGGTTTTATCCAGTTTAAACCGGTTTAAGCCGGTTCAATCCGGTTTTATCTGGTTTAAACTGGTTCTATTCGTTTCCATCTGGTTTAAAAGGGTTTAAACTGGTTCAATCAGGTTTTATACGTTTTAAACCAGTTCAATCTGATTTTATCCGGTTTAAACTGGTTCAATTTGGTTTTATCCGGTTTCAACTGGTTTGAACCGGTTCAATCCGGTTTTATCCGGTTTAAACCGGTTTAAACCGGGTCAATCCGGTTTTATCCGGTTTAAACCTCTTCAATCCGGTTTTATCCAGTTTAAACCGGTTTATACCAGTTCAATCCGGTTTTATCCGCTTTAAACCGGTTTAAACCAGTTCAATCGGTTTTTATCTAGTTTAAACCGGATTAAACCGGTTCTATCCGGTTTTATCCATTTTAAACCGGTTCAATCCCTTTTTTCCGGTTTAAACCGGTTTAAACCAGTTCATTCCGGTTTTATCCGGTTTCAGCCGGATCAATCCGGTTTAAACCGTTTCAATCTGGTTTTATCCGGTTTTAACCGGTTTAAACCGCTTCAATCCGGTTTTATCCGGTTTAAACCGGTTCTATCCATTTCTATCCGGTTGAAACTGGTTTAAACCGGTTCAATCCGGTTTTATCCGGTTTAAACCAGTTCAATCCTGTTTTATCCGGTTTAAACCGGTTTAAACCGGTTCAATCCGGTTTTATCCGGTTTAAACCGGTTCTATCCGGTTCTATCCGGTTCTATCCGGTTTGAACCGGTTCAATCCGGTTTTATCCGGTTTAAACTGGTTTAAGCCGGTTCAATCCGGTTTTATCCAGTTTAAACCGGTTCTATCCGGTTCTATCAGGTTGAAACCAGTTTAAACCGGTTCAATCTGGTTTTATCCGGTTTAAACCGGTTCATTCCGGTTTTATCCGGTTAAGACCGGTTTGAAACGGTTCAATCCTGTTTTATCCGGTTTAAACCGGTTCATTCCGGTTTTATCCGTTTAAAACCGGTTTGAAACGGTTCAATCCGGTTTTATCCGGTTTACACCGGTTCAATCCGTTTTTATCCGGTTTAAACCAGTTCACTCCGGTTTTCTCCGGTTTAAACCGGTTTGAACCGTTTCAATCCAGTTTTATCTGGTTTAAACCGGTTCAATCTGGTTTTATCCTGTTGAAACCGGTTTTATCCGGTTTAGACCGGTTTAAACCAGTTCAATCCGGTTTTAATCAGCTTAAACTTGTTCAATCTGGTTTTATCCAGTTTAAACCGGTTCTATCCGTTTCTATCTGGTTTAAACGGGTTTAAACTGGTTCAATCCGGTTTTATCTCGTTTAGACCGGTTCTATCCGGTTCTATCCTTTTTAAATCGGATTAAACTGGTTCTGTCCTGTTCTATCCTGTTTTAACTGGATTAAACCAGTTCACTCCGGTTTTATCCGGTTTAAAACGGTTCTATCCGTTTCTATCTTGTTTACACGGGTTTAAACTGGTTCAATCCGGTTTTATCCGTTTTAAACCGGTTCAATCTGATTTTATCCGGTTTAAACTGTTTCAATTTGGTTTTATCCGGTTTAAACCGGTTTGAACCGGTTCAATGCGGTTTTATCCGGTTTAAACCGTTTTAAACTGGGTCAATCCGGTTTTATCCAGTTTAAACCTGTTCTATCCGGTTCTATCCGGTTGAAACCGGTTTAAAGCGGTTCAATCCGGTTTTATCCGGTTTAAACCAGTTCAATCCGGTTTTATCCGGTTTCAACCGGTTTACAGCGGTTCAATCCGGTTTTATCCGGTTTATACCATTTCTATCCGGTTCTATCCTTTTTAAACCGGTTTAAACCAGTTCATTCCGGTTTTATCCGGTTTAAACCTGTTTGAACCGGTTCAATCTGGTCATATCCGGTTTAAACCGGTTTAAGCCGGTTCAATCCGGTTTTATCCGGTTTAAACCGGTTCAATCAGGTTTTATCCGGTTTAAACCGGTTTAAGCCGGTTCAATCCGGTTTTATCCAGTTTAAACCGGTTCTATCCGGTTCTATCCGGTTGAAACCATTTTAAACCGGTTCAATCCGGTTTTATCCGGTTTCAACCGGTTTAAGCTGGTTCAATCCGGTTTTATCCGGTTTAAAACGGTTCAATCTTGTTTTATCCTGTTTAAACCGTTTGAAACCAGTTCAATCCGGTTTTATCTGGTTTAGACCAGTTCAAACCGGTTCAATCCGGTTTTATCCAGTTTAAACCAGTTCTATCCATTTCTATCTGGTTTAAACCGGTTTAAACTTGTTCAATCTGGTTTTATCCGGTTTAAACCGGTTCTATCCGTTTTAAACCGGTTTAAAACAGTTCATTCCGGTTTTATCCGGTTTAAACCGGTTTAAGCCGGTTCAATCCGGTTTTATCTGGTTTAAACCGGTTTAAGCCTGTTCAATCCGGTTTTATCCAGTTTAAACTGGTTCTATTCGTTTCCATCTGGTTTAAAAGGGTTTAAACTGGTTCAATCCGGTTTTATACGTTTTAAACCAGTTTAATCTGATTTTATCCGGTTTAAACTGGTTCAATTTGGTTTTATCCGGTTTCAACCGGTTTGAACCGGTTCAATCCGGTTTTATCCGGTTTAAACCGGTTTAAACCGGGTCAATCCGGTTTTATCCGGTTTAAACCCTTTCAATCCGGTTTTCTCCAGTTTAAACCGGTTTATACCAGTTCAATCCGGTTTTATCCGCTTTAAACCGGTTTGAAACGTTACAATCCGGTTTTATCCGGTTTAAACCAGTTTAAACCGGTTCAATCCGGTTTTATCTCGTTTAAACCGGTTCTATCCGGTTCTATCCTGTTTAAATCAGTTTAAACCGGTTCTATCCTGTTCTATCCTGTTTTAAACCGGTTAAACCAGTTCAATCCGGTTTTATCCAGTTTAAACCGGTTCTATTCGTTTCCATCTGGTGTAAAAGGGTTTAAACTGGTTCAATCCGGTTTTATCCGGTTTCAACCTCTTCAATCCGGTTTTCTCCAGTTTAAACCGGTTTATACCAGTTCAATCCGGTTTTATCCGCTTTAAACCGGTTCTATCCGGTTCTATCCGGTTTAAACCAGTTCTATCCGGTTCTATCTGGTTTAATCCGGTTTAAATCGGTTCAATCCGGTTTTATCCGGTTTAAACCGGTTTTATCCGTTTTAAACCGGTTTAATCCAGTTCAATCCAGTTTTATCCGGTTTAAACCGTTTCTATCCGGTTCTATCCGTTTTAAACCGGTTTAAACCAGTTCATTCCGGTTTTATCAGGTTTAAACCGCTTTGAACCGCTTTGAACCGGTTCAATCCGGTTTAAACCAGTTTAAGCCGGTTCAATCCTGTTTTATTTGGTTTAAACCGGTTCAATATGATTTTATGCGGTTTAAACCAGTTTGAACCGGTTCAATCCGGTTTAATCCGGTTTAAACCGGTTTAAGCCAGTTCAATCCAGTTTTATCCAGTTTAAACCGGTTCTATCCGGTTCTATCCGGTTTAAACCATTTTAAACCAGTTCAATCCGGTTTTATCCGGTTTAAACCAGTTCAATCCTGTTTTATCCGGTTTAAACCGTTTCTATCCCGTTCTATACAGTTGAAACCGGTTTAAACCGGTTCAATCCGGTTTTATCCTGTTTAAACCGGTTCAGTCTGGTTTTATCCGGTTTAAACCGGTTTAAAACGGTTCAATCCGGTTTTATCCGGTTTAAACCGGTCCTATCGGGTTTAAACAGGTTTAGGCCGGTTCATTCCGGTTTTATCAGTTTTAAACCGGTTTAAACTGCTTCAATCCGTTTATATTCGGTTTAAACCGGTTACAACTGGTTCAATCCGGTTTTCTCCGGTTTAAACCGGTTTAAGCCAGTTCCACCCGGTTTTCTCCGGTTTTAACCAGCTTTAACCGGTTCAATCCGCTTTTATCCAGTTTAAACCGGTTCTATCTAGTTCTATCCGGTTGAAACCGGTTCAATCCGGTTTTATACGGTTTAAACCGGTTCATTCCGGTTTCATCCTGTTTGAACCGGTTTAAACCGGTTTAAACCAGTTCAATCCGGTTTTAAATGGTTTAAACCGGTTCTATCCGGTTCAATCTGGTTTAAACCGGTTTAAACCGGTTCTATCCGTTTTTATCCGGTTTAAACCTGTACAATCTGGTTTTATCCGGTTTAAACCGGTTTAAACCGGTTCAATCGGTTTTATCCAGTTTAAACCGGTTCAATCCGTTTTTTCCAGTTTAAACCGGTTTAAACCAGTTCATTCCGGTTTTATCCGGTTTAAACCGGTTCAATCCGATTTTATCCGGTTTAAACCGGTTCATTCTGGTTTTATCCGGTTAAAACCGGTTTGAAACGTTTCAATCCGGTTTTATCCGGTTTAAACCGGTTTAAACCGGTTCAATCCGGTTTTATCTCGTTTAAACCGGTTCTATCCGGTTCTATCCTGTTTAAATCAGTTTAAACCGGTTCTATCCTGTTCTATCCTGTTTTAACCGGTTAAACCAGTTCAATCCGGTTTTATCCAGTTTAAACCGGTTCTATTCGTTTCCATCTGGTGTAAAAGGGTTTAAACTGGTTCAATCCGGTTTTATCCGGTTTCAACCTCTTCAATCCGGTTTTCTCCAGTTTAAACCGGTTTATACCATTTCAATCCGGTTTTATCCGCTTTAAACCGGTTCTATCCGGTTCTATCCGATTTAAACCAGTTCTATCCGGTTCTATCTGGTTTAATCCGGTTTAAAGCGGTTCAATCCGGTTTTATCCGGTTTAAACCGGTTTTATACGTTTTAAACCGGTTTAATCCAGTTCAATCCGGTTTTATCCGGTTTAAACCGTTTCTATCCGGTTCTATCCGTTTTAAACCGGTTTAAACCAGTTCATTCCGGTTTTATCAGGTTGAAACCGGTTTGAACCGGTTTGAACCGGTTCAATCCGGTTTAAACCAGTTTAAGCCGGTTCAATCCTGTTTTATCTGGTTTAAACCGGTTCAATATGATTTTATGCGGTTTAAACCAGTTTGAACCGGTTCAATCCGGGTTTATCCAGTTTAAACCGGTTCAGTCTGGTTTTATCCGGTTTAAACCGGTTTAAAACGGTTCAATCCGGTTTTATCCGGTTTCAACCGGTTCTATGCTGTTTATACCAGTTTAAGCCTGTTCAATCGGGTTTTATCCGGTTTAGACCTGTTTAAGCTGGTTCATTCCGGTTTTATCCAGTTTAAACCGGTTCTATCCGGTTCTACCCGGTTGAATCCAGTTTAAACCGGTTCAATCCGGTTTTATCCGGTTTAAACTGGTTCTATCCGTTTTAAACCGGTTTAAAACAGTTCATTCCGGTTTTATCCAGTTTAAACCGGTTTAAGCCGGTTCAATCCGGTTTTATCTGGTTTAAACTGGTTCTATTCGTTTCCATCTGGTTTAAAAGGGTTTAAACTGGTTCAATCAGGTTTTATACGTTTTAAACCAGTTCAATCTGATTTTATCCGGTTTAAACTGGTTCAATTTGGTTTTATCCGGTTTCAACTGGTTTGAACCGGTTCAATCCGGTTTTATCCGGTTTAAACCGGTTTAAACCGGGTCAATCCGGTTTTATCCGGTTTAAACCTCTTCAATCCGGTTTTATCCAGTTTAAACCGGTTTATACCAGTTCAATCCGGTTTTATCCGCTTTAAACCGGTTTAAACCAGTTCAATCGGTTTTTATCTAGTTTAAACCGGATTAAACCGGTTCTATCCGGTTTTATCCATTTTAAACCGGTTCAATCCGTTTTTTCCGGTTTAAACCGGTTTAAACCAGTTCATTCCGGTTTTATCCGGTTTTAGCCGGATCAATCCGGTTTAAACCGTTTCAATCTGGTTTTATCCGGTTTTAACCGGTTTAAACCGCTTCAATCCGGTTTTATCCGGTTTAAACCGGTTCTATCCATTTCTATCCGGTTGAAACTGGTTTAAACCGGTTCAATCCGGTTTTATCCGGTTTAAACCAGTTCAATCCTGTTTTATCCGGTTTAAACCGGTTTAAACCGGTTCAATCCGGTTTTATCCGGTTTAAACCGGTTCTATCCGGTTCTATCCGGTTCTATCCGGTTTGAACCGGTTCAATCCGGTTTTATCCGGTTTAAAATGGTTTAAGCCGGTTCAATCCGGTTTTATCCAGTTTAAACCGGTTCTATCCGGTTCTATCAGGTTGAAACCAGTTTAAACCGGTTCAATCTGGTTTTATCCGGTTTAAACCGGTTCATTCCGGTTTTATCCGGTTAAGACCGGTTTGAAACGGTTCAATCCTGTTTTATCCGGTTTAAACCGGTTCATTCCGGTTTTATCCGTTTAAAACCGGTTTGAAACGGTTCAATCCGGTTTTATCCGGTTTACACCGGCTCAATCCGTTTTTATCCGGTTTAAACCAGTTCACTCCGGTTTTCTCCGGTTTAAACCGGTTTGAACCGTTTCAATCCAGTTTTATCTGGTTTAAACCGGTTCAATCTGGTTTTATCCTGTTGAAACCGGTTTTATCCGGTTTAGACCGGTATAAACCAGTTCAATCCGGTTTTAATCAGCTTAAACTTGTTCAATCTGGTTTTATCCAGTTTAAACCGGTTCTATCCGTTTCTATCTGGTTTAAACGGGTTTAAACTGGTTCAATCCGGTTTTATCTCGTTTAGACCGGTTCTATCCGGTTCTATCCTTTTTAAATCGGATTAAACTGGTTCTGTCCTGTTCTATCCTGTTTTAACTGGATTAAACCAGTTCACTCCGGTTTTATCCGGTTTAAAACGGTTCTATCCGTTTCTATCTTGTTTACACGGGTTTAAACTGGTTCAATCCGGTTTTATCCGTTTTAAACCGGTTCAATCTGATTTTATCCGGTTTAAACTGTTTCAATTTGGTTTTATCCGGTTTAAACCGGTTTGAACCGGTTCAATGCGGTTTTATCCGGTTTAAACCGTTTTAAACTGGGTCAATCCGGTTTTATCCAGTTTAAACCTGTTCTATCCGGTTCTATCCGGTTGAAACCGGTTTAAAGCGGTTCAATCCGGTTTTATCCGGTTTAAACCAGTTCAATCCGGTTTTATCCGGTTTCAACCGGTTTACAGCGGTTCAATCCGGTTTTATCCGGTTTATACCATTTCTATCCGGTTCTATCCTTTTTAAACCGGTTTAAACCAGTTCATTCCGGTTTTATCCAGTTTAAACCTGTTTGAACCGGTTCAATCTGGTCATATCCGGTTTAAACCGGTTTAAGCCGGTTCAATCCGGTTTTATCCGGTTTAAACCGGTTCAATCAGGTTTTATCCGGTTTAAACCGGTTTAAGCCGGTTCAATCCGGTTTTATCCAGTTTAAACCGGTTCTATCCGGTTCTATCCGGTTGAAACCATTTTAAACCGGTTCAATCCGGTTTTATCCGGTTTCAACCGGTTTAAGCTGGTTCAATCCGGTTTTATCCGGTTTAAACCGGTTCAATCTTGTTTTATCCTGTTTAAACCGTTTGAAACCAGTTCAATCCGGTTTTATCTGGTTTAGACCAGTTCAAACCGGTTCAATCCGGTTTTATCCAGTTTAAACCAGTTCTATCCATTTCTATCTGGTTTAAACCGGTTTAAACTTGTTCAATCTGGTTTTATCCGGTTTAAACCGGTTCTATCCGTTTTAAACCGGTTTAAAACAGTTCATTCCGGTTTTATCCGGTTTAAACCGGTTTAAGCCGGTTCAATCCGGTTTTATCTGGTTTAAACCGGTTTAAGCCTGTTCAATCCGGTTTTATCCAGTTTAAACTGGTTCTATTCGTTTCCATCTGGTTTAAAAGGGTTTAAACTGGTTCAATCCGGTTTTATACGTTTTAAACCAGTTTAATCTGATTTTATCCGGTTTAAACTGGTTCAATTTGGTTTTATCCGGTTTCAACCGGTTTGAACCGGTTCAATCCGGTTTTATCCGGTTTAAACCGGTTTAAACCGGGTCAATCCGGTTTTATCCGGTTTAAATCCTTTCAATCCGGTTTTCTCCAGTTTAAACCGGTTTATACCAGTTCAATCCGGTTTTATCCGCTTTAAACCGGTTTGAAACGTTTCAATCCGGTTTTATCCGGTTTAAACCAGTTTAAACCGGTTCAATCCGGTTTTATCTCGTTTAAACCGGTTCTATCCGGTTCTATCCTGTTTAAATCAGTTTAAACCGGTTCTATCCTGTTCTATCCTGTTTTAACCGGTTAAACCAGTTCAATCCGGTTTTATCCAGTTTAAACCGGTTCTATTCGTTTCCGTCTGGTGTAAAAGGGTTTAAACTGGTTCAATCCGGTTTTATCCGGTTTCAACCTCTTCAATCCGGTTTTCTCCAGTTTAAACCGGTTTATACCAGTTCAATCCGGTTTTATCCGCTTTAAACCGGTTCTATCCGGTTCTATCCGGTTTAAACCAGTTCTATCCGGTTCTATCTGGTTTAATCCGGTTTAAATCGGTTCAATCCGGTTTTATCCGGTTTAAACCGGTTTTATCCGTTTTAAACCGGTTTAATCCAGTTCAATCCAGTTTTATCCGGTTTAAACCGTTTCTATCCGGTTCTATCCGTTTTAAACCGGTTTAAACCAGTTCATTCCGGTTTTATCAGGTTTAAACCGGTTTGAACCGCTTTGAACCGGTTCAATCCGGTTTAAACCAGTTTAAGCCGGTTCAATCCTGTTTTATTTGGTTTAAACCGGTTCAATATGATTTTATGCGGTTTAAACCAGTTTGAACCGGTTCAATCCGGTTTAATCCGGTTTAAACCATTTTAAACCAGTTCAATCCGGTTTTATCCGGTTTAAACCAGTTCAATCCTGTTTTATCCGGTTTAAACCGTTTCTATCCGGTTCTATACAGTTGAAACCGGTTTAAACCGGTTCAATCCGGTTTTATCCTGTTTAAACCGGTTCAGTCTGGTTTTATCCGGTTTAAACCGGTTTAAAACGGTTCAATCCGGTTTTATCCGGTTTAAACCGGTCCTATCGGGTTTAAACAGATTTAGGCCGGTTCATTCCGGTTTTATCAGTTTTAAACCGGTTTAAACTGCTTCAATCCGTTTATATTCGGTTTAAACCGGTTACAACTGGTTCAATCCGGTTTTCTCCGGTTTAAACCGGTTTAAGCCAGTTCCACCCGGTTTTCTCCGGTTTTAACCAGCTTTAACCGGTTCAATCCACTTTTATCCAGTTTAAACCGGTTCTATCTAGTTCTATCCGGTTGAAACCGGTTCAATCCGGTTTTATACGGTTTAAACCGGTTCATTCCGGTTTCATCCTGTTTGAACCGGTTTAAACTGGTTTAAACCAGTTCAATCCGGTTTTAAACGGTTTAAACCGGTTCTATCCGGTTCAATCTGGTTTAAACCGGTTTAAACCGGTTCTATCCGTTTTTATCCGGTTTAAACCTGTACAATCTGGTTTTATCCGGTTTAAACCGGTTTAAACCGGTTCAATCGGTTTTATCCAGTTTAAACCGGTTCAATCCGTTTTTTCCAGTTTAAACCGGTTTAAACCAGTTCATTCCGGTTTTATCCGGTTTAAACCGGTTCAATCCGATTTTATCCGGTTTAAACCGGTTCATTCTGGTTTTATCCGGTTAAAACCGGTTTGAAACGTTTCAATCCGGTTTTATCCGGTTTAAACCGGTTTAAACCGGTTCAATCCGGTTTTATCTCGTTTAAACCGGTTCTATCCGGTTCTATCCTGTTTAAATCAGTTTAAACCGGTTCTATCCTGTTCTATCCTGTTTTAACCGGTTAAACCAGTTCAATCCGGTTTTATCCAGTTTAAACCGGTTCTATTCGTTTCCATCTGGTGTAAAAGGGTTTAAACTGGTTCAATCCGGTTTTATCCGGTTTCAACCTCTTCAATCCGGTTTTCTCCAGTTTAAACCGGTTTATACCATTTCAATCCGGTTTTATCCGCTTTAAACCGGTTCTATCCGGTTCTATCCGATTTAAACCAGTTCTATCCGGTTCTATCTGGTTTAATCTGGTTTAAAGCGGTTCAATCCGGTTTTATCCGGTTTAAACCGGTTTTATACGTTTTAAACCGGTTTAATCCAGTTCAATCCGGTTTTATCCGGTTTAAACCGTTTCTATCCGGTTCTATCCGTTTTAAACCGGTTTAAACCAGTTCATTCCGGTTTTATCAGGTTTAAACCGGTTTGAACCGGTTTGAACCGGTTCAATCCGGTTTAAACCAGTTTAAGCCGGTTCAATCCTGTTTTATCTGGTTTAAACCGGTTCAATATGATTTTATGCGGTTTAAACCAGTTTGAACCGGTTCAATCCGGGTTTATCCAGTTTAAACCGGTTCAGTCTGGTTTTATCCGGTTTAAACCGGTTTAAAACGGTTCAATCCGGTTTTATCCGGTTTCAACCGGTTCTATGCTGTTTATACCAGTTTAAGCCTGTTCAATCGGGTTTTATCCGGTTTAGACCTGTTTAAGCTGGTTCATTCCGGTTTTATCCAGTTTAAACCGGTTCTATCCGGTTCTACCCGGTTGAATCCAGTTTAAACCGGTTCAATCCGGTTTTATCCAGTTTAAACCTGTTTCAACCGGTTCAATCCGGTTTTATCCGGTTTAAACCGGTTTAAGCTGGCTCAATCTGGTTTTATCCAGTTTAAACCGGTTCAATCTGGTTTTATCCGGTTTAAACCGGTTTAAGCCGGTTCAATCCGGTTTTATCCAGTTTAAACCGGTTCTATCCGGTTCTATCCGGTTGAAACCAGTTTAAACCGGTTCAATCCAGTTTTATCCGGTTTAAACCGGTTTAAGCTGGTTCAATCCGGTTTTATCCGGTTTAAACCGGTTCAATCTTGTTTTATCCGGTTTAAACCGGTTGAAACCAGTTCAATCCGGTTTTATCTGGTTTAGACCAGTTCAAACCGGTTCAATCCGGTTTTATCCAGTTTAAACCGGTTCTATCCGGTTCTATCCGGTTGAAACCAGTTTAAACCGGTTCAATCCGGTTTTATCCGGTTTAAACCGGTTTTATCCGTTTTAGACCAGTTTAAACCAGTTCAATCCGGTTTTAATCAGCTTAAACCGGTTCAATCTGGTTTTATCCAGTTTAAACCGCTTTAAAATGGTTTTATCCGGTTTTATCCGGTTTAAACCAGTTTGAACCGGTTCAATCCGGTTTTATCCGGTTTAAACCGGTTCAATCCGGTTTAAACCAGTTTAAGCCGGTTCAATCCTGTTTTATCCAGTTTAAACCGGTTCTATCCGGTTCTATCTGGTTGAAACCAGTTTAAACCGGTTCAATCCGGTTTTATCCGGTTTAAACCGGTTCATTCCGGTTTTATCCGGTTAAAACCGGTTTGAAACGGTTCGATCCGGTTTTATCCGGTTTAAACTGGTTCAGTCCGATTTTATCCGGTTTCAACCAGTTCATTCCGGTTTTATCCGGTTTAAACTGGTTTGAACCGGTTCAATCCGTTTTTATCCGGTTTAAACCAGTTCACTCCGGTTTTATCCGGTTTAAACCGGTTTGTACCGGTTCAATCCGGTTTTATCCGGTTTAAACCGGTTTAAGCTGGTTCTATCCAGTTGGAACCGGTTTAAACCGGTTCAATCCGGTTTTATACGGTTTAAACCGGTTCATTCCGGTTTCATCCGGTTTGAAACGGTTTAAACCGGTTTAAAACGGTTCAATCCGGTTTTAAACGGTATAAACCGGTTCTATCCGGTTCAATCTGGTTTAAACCAGTTTAAACCGGTTCTATCCGTTTTTATCCGGTTTAAACCGGTACAATCTGGTTTTATCCGGTTTAAACCGGTTTAAACCTGTTCAATCGGTTTTATCCAGTTTAAACCGGTTCAATCCGTTTTTTCCAGTTTAAACCGGTTTAAACCAGTTCATTCCGGTTTTATCCGGTTTAAACCGGTTCAATCCGGTTTAAACCGTTTCAATCTGGTTTTATCCGGTTTGAACCGGTTTAAACCGCTTCAATCCGTTTTTATCCAGTTTAAACCGGTTCTATCCGGTTCTATCCAGTTGAAACCGGTTTAAACCGGTTCAATCTGGTTTTATCCGGTTTAAACCAGTTCAATCCGGTTTTATCCGGTTTAAACCGGTTTAAACCGGTTCAATCCTGTTTTATCCAGTTTAAAGCGGTTCAATCCGGTTTTATCCGGTTTAAACCAGTTCAATCCGGTTTTATCCGGTTTCAACCGGTTTACAGCGGTTCAATCCGGTTTTATCCGGTTTATACCATTTCTATCCGGTTCTATCCTTTTTAAACCGGTTTAAACCAGTTCATTCCGGTTTTATCCGGTTTAAACCTGTTAGAACCGGTTCAATCTGGTCATATCCGGTTTAAACCGGTTTAAGCCGGTTCAATCCGGTTTTATCCGGTTTAAACCGGTTCAATCAGGTTTTATCCGGTTTAAACCGGTTTAAGCCGGTTCAATCCGGTTTTATCCAGTTTAAACCGGTTCTATCCGGTTCTATCCGGTTGAAACCATTTTAAACCGGTTCAATCCGGTTTTATCCGGTTTCAACCGGTTTAAGCTGGTTCAATCCGGTTTTATCCGGTTTAAACCGGTTCAATCTTGTTTTATCCTGTTTAAACCGTTTGAAACCAGTTCAATCCGGTTTTATCTGGTTTAGACCAGTTCAAACCGGTTCAATCCGGTTTTATCCAGTTTAAACCAGTTCTATCCATTTCTATCTGGTTTAAACCGGTTTAAACTTGTTCAATCTGGTTTTATCCGGTTTAAACCGGTTCTATCCGCTTTAAACCGGTTTAAAACAGTTCATTCCGGTTTTATCCGGTTTAAACCGGTTTAAGCCGGTTCAATCCGGTTTTATCTGGTTTAAACCGGTTTAAGCCTGTTCAATCCGGTTTTGTCCAGTTTAAACTGGTTCTATTCGTTTCCATCTGGTTTAAAAGGGTTTAAACTGGTTCAATCCGGTTTTATACATTTTAAACCAGTTTAATCTGATTTTATCCGGTTTAAACTGGTTCAATTTGGTTTTATCCGGTTTCAACCGGTTTGAACCGGTTCAATCCGGTTTTATCCGGTTTAAACCGGTTTAAACCGGGTCAATCCGGTTTTATCCGGTTTAAACCCTTTCAATCCGGTTTTCTCCAGTTTATACCAGTTCAATCCGGTTTTATCCGCTTTAAACCGGTTTGAAACGTTTCAATCCGGTTTTATCCGGTTTAAACCAGTTTAAACCGGTTCAATCCGGTTTTATCTCGTTTAAACCGGTTCTATCCGGTTCTATCCTGTTTAAATCAGTTTAAACCGGTTCTATCCTGTTCTATCCTGTTTTAACCGGTTAAACCAGTTCAATCCGGTTTTATCCAGTTTAAACCGGTTCTATTCGTTTCCATCTGGTGTAAAAGGGTTTAAACTGGTTCAATCCGGTTTTATCCGGATTCAACCTCTTCAATCCGGTTTTCTCCAGTTCAAACCGGTTTATACCAGTTCAATCCGGTTTTATCCGCTTTAAACCGGTTCTATCCGGTTCTATCCGGTTTAAACCAGTTCTATCCGGTTCTATCTGGTTTAATCCGGTTTAAATCGGTTCAATCCGGTTTTATCCGGTTTAAACCGGTTTTATCCGTTTTAAACCGTTTTAATCCAGTTCAATCCAGTTTTATCCGGTTTAAACCGTTTCTATCCGGTTCTATCCGTTTTAAACCGGTTTAAACCAGTTCATTCCGGTTTTATCAGGTTTAAACCGCTTTGAACCGCTTTGAACCGGTTCAATCCGGTTTAAACCAGTTTAAGCCGGTTCAATCCTGTTTTATTTGGTTTAAACCGGTTCAATATGATTTTATGCGGTTTAAACCAGTTTGAACCGGTTCAATCCGGTTTAATCCGGTTTAAACCGGTTTAAGCCAGTTCAATCCAGTTTTATCCAGTTTAAACCGGTTCTATCCGGTTCTATCCGGTTTAAACCATTTTAAACCAGTTCAATCCGGTTTTATCCGGTTTAAACCAGTTCAATCCTGTTTTATCCGGTTTAAACCGTTTCTATCCGGTTCTATACAGTTGAAACCGGTTTAAACCGGTTCAATCCGGTTTTATCCTGTTTAAACCGGTTCAGTCTGGTTTTATCCGGTTTAAACCGGTTTAAAACGGTTCAATCCGGTTTTATCCGGTTTAAACCGGTGCTATCGGGTTTAAACAGTTTTAGGCCGGTTCATTCCGGTTTTATCAGTTTTAAACCGGTTTAAACTGCTTCAATCCGTTTATATTCGGTTTAAACCGGTTACAACTGGTTCAATCCGGTTTTCTCCGGTTTAAACCGGTTTAAGCCAGTTCCACCCGGTTTTCTCCGGTTTTAACCAGCTTTAACCGGTTCAATCCGCTTTTATCCAGTTTAAACCGGTTCTATCTAGTTCTATCCGGTTGAAACCGGTTCAATCCGGTTTTATACGGTTTAAACCGGTTCATTCCGGTTTCATCCTGTTTGAACCGGTTTAAACCGGTTTAAACCAGTTCAATCCGGTTTTAAACGGTTTAAACCGGTTCTATCCGGTTCAATCTGGTTTAAACCGGTTTAAACCGGTTCTATCCGTTTTTATCCAGTTTAAACCTGTACAATCTGGTTTTATCCGGTTTAAACCGGTTTAAACCGGTTCAATCGGTTTTATCCAGTTTAAACCGGTTCAATCCGATTTTATCCGGTTTAAACCGGTTCATTCTGGTTTTATCCGGTTAAAACCGGTTTGAAACGTTTCAATCCGGTTTTATCCGGTTTAAACCGGTTTAAACCGGTTCAATCCGGTTTTATCTCGTTTAAACCGGTTCTATCCGGTTCTATCCTGTTTAAATCAGTTTAAACCGGTTCTATCCTGTTCTATCCTGTTTTAACCGGTTAAACCAGTTCAATCCGGTTTTATCCAGTTTAAACCAGTTCTATTCGTTTCCATCTGGTGTAAAAGGGTTTAAACTGGTTCAATCCGGTTTTATCCGGTTTCAACCTCTTCAATCCGGTTTTCTCCAGTTTAAACCGGTTTATACCAGTTCAATCCGGTTTTATCCGCTTTAAACCGGTTCTATCCGGTTCTATCCGGTTTAAACCAGTTCTATCCGGTTCTATCTGGTTTAATCCGGTTTAAATCGGTTCAATCCGGTTTTATCCGGTTTAAACCGGTTTTATCCGTTTTAAACCGGTTTAATCCAGTTCAATCCAGTTTTATCCGGTTTAAACCGTTTCTATCCGGTTCTATCCGTTTTAAACCGGTTTAAACCAGTTCATTCCGGTTTTATCAGGTTTAAACCGGTTTGAACCGCTTTGAACCGGTTCAATCCGGTTTAAACCAGTTTAAGCCGGTTCAATCCTGTTTTATTTGGTTTAAACCGGTTCAATATGATTTTATGCGGTTTAAACCAGTTTGAACCGGTTCAATCCGGTTTAATCCGGTTTAAACCATTTTAAACCAGTTCAATCCGGTTTTATCCGGTTTAAACCAGTTCAATCCTGTTTTATCCGGTTTAAACCGTTTCTATCCGGTTCTATACAGTTGAAACCGGTTTAAACCGGTTCAATCCGGTTTTATCCTGTTTAAACCGGTTCAGTCTGGTTTTATCCGGTTTAAACTGGTTTAAAACGGTTCAATCCGGTTTTATCCGGTTTAAACCGGTCCTATCGGGTTTAAACAGGTTTAGGCCGGTTCATTCCGGTTTTATCAGTTTTAAACCGGTTTAAACTGCTTCAATCCGTTTATATTCGGTTTAAACCGGTTACAACTGGTTCAATCCGGTTTTCTCCGGTTTAAACCGGTTTAAGCCAGTTCCACCCGGTTTTCTCCGGTTTTAACCAGCTTTAACCGGTTCAATCCGCTTTTATCCAGTTTAAACCGGTTCTATCTAGTTCTATCCGGTTGAAACCGGTTCAATCCGGTTTTATACGGTTTAAACCGGTTCATTCCGGTTTCATCCTGTTTGAACCGGTTTAAACCGGTTTAAACCAGTTCAATCCGGTTTTAAACGGTTTAAACCGGTTCTATCCGGTTCAATCTGGTTTAAACCGGTTTAAACCGGTTCTATCCGTTTTTATCCGGTTTAAACCTGTACAATCTGGTTTTATCCGGTTTAAACCGGTTTAAACCGGTTCAATCGGTTTTATCCAGTTTAAACCGGTTCAATCCGTTTTTTCCAGTTTAAACCGGTTTAAACCAGTTCATTCCGGTTTTATCCGGTTTAAACCGGTTCAATCCGATTTTATCCGGTTTAAACCGGTTCATTCTGGTTTTATCCGGTTAAAACCGGTTTGAAACGTTTCAATCCGGTTTTATCCGGTTTAAACCGGTTTAAACCGGTTCAATCCGGTTTTATCTCGTTTAAACCGGTTCTATCCGGTTCTATCCTGTTTAAATCAGTTTAAACCGGTTCTATCCTGTTCTATCCTGTTTTAACCGGTTAAACCAGTTCAATCCGGTTTTATCCAGTTTAAACCGGTTCTATTCGTTTCCATCTGGTGTAAAAGGGTTTAAACTGGTTCAATCCGGTTTTATCCGGTTTCAACCTCTTCAATCCGGTTTTCTCCAGTTTAAACCGGTTTATACCATTTCAATCCGGTTTTATCCGCTTTAAACCGGTTCTATCCGGTTCTATCCGATTTAAACCAGTTCTATCCGGTTCTATCTGGTTTAATCCGGTTTAAAGCGGTTCAATCCGGTTTTATCCGGTTTAAACCGGTTTTATACGTTTTAAACCGGTTTAATCCAGTTCAATCCGGTTTTATCCGGTTTAAACCGTTTCTATCCGGTTCTATCCGTTTTAAACCGGTTTAAACCAGTTCATTCCGGTTTTATCAGGTTTAAACCGGTTTGAACCGGTTTGAACCGGTTCAATCCGGTTTAAACCAGTTTAAGCCGGTTCAATCCTGTTTTATCTGGTTTAAACCGGTTCAATATGATTTTATGCGGTTTAAACCAGTTTGAACCGGTTCAATCCGGGTTTATCCAGTTTAAACCGGTTCAGTCTGGTTTTATCCGGTTTAAACCGGTTTAAAACGGTTCAATCCGGTTTTATCCGGTTTCAACCGGTTCTATGCTGTTTATACCAGTTTAAGCCTGTTCAATCGGGTTTTATCCGGTTTAGACCTGTTTAAGCTGGTTCATTCCGGTTTTATCCAGTTTAAACCGGTTCTATCCGGTTCTACCCGGTTGAATCCAGTTTAAACCGGTTCAATCCGGTTTTATCCAGTTTAAACCTGTTTCAACCGGTTCAATCCGGTTTTATCCGGTTTAAACCGGTTTAAGCTGGCTCAATCTGGTTTTATCCAGTTTAAACCGGTTCAATCTGGTTTTATCCGGTTTAAACCGGTTTAAGCCGGTTCAATCCGGTTTTATCCAGTTTAAACCGGTTCTATCCGGTTCTATCCGGTTGAAACCAGTTTAAACCGGTTCAATCCAGTTTTATCCGGTTTAAACCGGTTTAAGCTGGTTCAATCCGGTTTCATCCGGTTTAAACCGGTTCAATCTTGTTTTATCCGGTTTAAACCGGTTGAAACCAGTTCAATCCGGTTTTATCTGGTTTAGACCAGTTCAAACCGGTTCAATCCGGTTTTATCCAGTTTAAACCGGTTCTATCCGGTTCTATCCGGTTGAAACCAGTTTAAACCGGTTCAATCCGGTTTTATCCGGTTTAAACCGGTTTTATCCGTTTTAGACCAGTTTAAACCAGTTCAATCCGGTTTTAATCAGCTTAAACCGGTTCAATCTGGTTTTATCCAGTTTAAACCGCTTTAAAATGGTTTTATCCTGTTTTATCCGGTTTAAACCAGTTTGAACCGGTTCAATCCGGTTTTATCCGGTTTAAACCGGTTCAATCCGGTTTAAACCAGTTTAAGGCGGTTCAATCCTGTTTTATCCAGTTTAAACCGGTTCTATCCGGTTCTATCTGGTTGAAACCAGTTTAAACCGGTTCAATCCGGTTTTATCCGGTTTAAACCGGTTCATTCCGGTTTTATCCGGTTAAAACCGGTTTGAAACGGTTCGATCCGGTTTTATCCGGTTTAAACTGGTTCAGTCCGATTTTATCCGGTTTCAACCAGTTCATTCCGGTTTTATCCGGTTTAAACTGGTTTGAACCGGTTCAATCCGTTTTTATCCGGTTTAAACCAGTTCACTCCGGTTTTATCCGGTTTAAACCGGTTTGTACCGGTTCAATCCGGATTTATCCGGTTTAAACCGGTTTAAGCTGGTTCAATCCGGTTTTATCCAGTTTAAACCGGTTCTATCCGGTTCTATCTGGTTGAAACCGGTTTAAACCAGTTCAATCCGGTTTTCTCAGGTTAAAACCGTTTCAATCTGGTTTTATCCGGTTTAAACCGGTTTAAACCGGTTCAATCGGTTTTATCCAGTTTAAACCAGTTCTATCCGGTTTAAACCAGTTTAATCCAGTTCAATCCGGTTTTATCCGGTTTAAACCGGTCCTATCGGGTTTAAACAGGTTTAGGCCGGTTCATTCCGGTTTTATCAGTTTTAAACCGGTTTAAACTGCTTCAATCCGTTTATATTCGGTTTAAACCGGTTACAACCGGTTCAATCCGGTTTTCTCCGGTTTAAACCGGTTTAAGCCGGTTCCACCCGGTTTTCTCCGGTTTTAACCAGCTTTAACCGGTTCAATCCGCTTTTATCCAGTTTAAACCGGTTCTATCTAGTTCTATCCGGTTGAAACCGGTTCAATCCGGTTTTATACGTTTTAAACCGGTTCATTCCGGTTTCATCCTGTTTGAACCGGTTTAAACCGGTTTAAACCAGTTCAATCCGGTTTTAAACGGTTTAAACCGGTTCTATCCGGTTCAATCTGGTTTAAACCGGTTTAAACCGGTTCTATCCGTTTTTATCCAGTTTAAACCTGTACAATCTGGTTTTATCCGGTTTAAACCGGTTTAAACCGGTTCAATCGGTTTTATCCAGTTTAAACCGGTTCAATCCGATTTTATCCGGTTTAAACCGGTTCATTCTGGTTTTATCCGGTTAAAACCGGTTTGAAACGTTTCAATCCGGTTTTATCCGGTTTAAACCGGTTTAAACCGGTTCAATCCGGTTTTATCTCGTTTAAACCGGTTCTATCCGGTTCTATCCTGTTTAAATCAGTTTAAACCGGTTCTATCCTGTTCTATCCTGTTTTAACCGGTTAAACCAGTTCAATCCGGTTTTATCCAGTTTAAACCGGTTCTATTCGTTTCCATCTGGTGTAAAAGGGTTTAAACTGGTTCAATCCGGTTTTATCCGGTTTCAACCTCTTCAATCCGGTTTTCTCCAGTTTAAACCGGTTTATACCAGTTCAATCCGGTTTTATCCGCTTTAAACCGGTTCTATCCGGTTCTATCCGATTTAAACCAGTTCTATCCGGTTCTATCTGGTTTAATCCGGTTTAAAGCGGTTCAATCCGGTTTTATCCGGTTTAAACCGGTTTTATACGTTTTAAACCGGTTTAATCCAGTTCAATCCGGTTTTATCCGGTTTAAACCGTTTCTATCCGGTTCTATCCGTTTTAAACCGGTTTAAACCAGTTCATTCCGGTTTTATCAGGTTTAAACCGGTTTGAACCGCTTTGAACCGGTTCAATCCGGTTTAAACCAGTTTAAGCCGGTTCAATCCTGTTTTATCTGATTTAAACCGGTTCAATATGATTTTATGCGGTTTAAACCAGTTTGAACCGGTTCAATCCGGGTTTATCCAGTTTAAACCGGTTCAGTCTGGTTTTATCCGGTTTAAACCGGTTTAAAACGGTTCAATCCGGTTTTATCCAGTTTCAACCGGTTCTATGCTGTTTATACCAGTTTAAGCCTGTTCAATCGGGTTTTATCCGGTTTAGACCTGTTTAAGCTGGTTCATTCCGGTTTTATCCAGTTTAAACCGGTTCTATCCGGTTCTACCCGGTTGAATCCAGTTTAAACCGGTTCAATCCGGTTTTATCCAGTTTAAACCTGTTTCAACCGGTTCAATCCGGTTTTATCCGGTTTAAACCGGTTTAAGCTGGCTCAATCTGGTTTTATCCAGTTTAAACCGGTTCAATCTGGTTTTATCCGGTTTAAACCGGTTTAAGCCGGTTCAATCCGGTTTTATCCAGTTTAAACCGGTTCTATCCGGTTCTATCCGGTTGAAACCAGTTTAAACCGGTTCAATCCAGTTTTATCCGGTTTAAACCGGTTTAAGCTGGTTCAATCCGGTTTTATCCGGTTTAAACCGGTTCAATCTTGTTTTATCCGGTTTAAACCGGTTGAAACCAGTTCAATCCGGTTTTATCTGGTTTAGACCAGTTCAAACCGGTTCAATCCGGTTTTATCCAGTTTAAACCGGTTCTATCCGGTTCTATCCGGTTGAAACCAGTTTAAACCGGTTCAATCCGGTTTTATCCGGTTTAAACCGGTTTTATCCGTTTTAGACCAGTTTAAACCAGTTCAATCCGGTTTTAATCAGCTTAAACCGGTTCAATCTGGTTTTATCCAGTTTAAACCGCTTTAAAATGGTTTTATCCTGTTTTATCCGGTTTAAACCAGTTTGAACCGGTTCAATCCGGTTTTATCCGGTTTAAACCGGTTCAATCCGGTTTAAACCAGTTTAAGCCGGTTCAATCCTGTTTTATCCAGTTTAAACCGGTTCTATCCGGTTCTATCTGGTTGAAACCAGTTTAAACCGGTTCAATCCGGTTTTATCCGGTTTAAACCGGTTCATTCCGGTTTTATCCGGTTAAAACCGGTTTGAAACGGTTCGATCCGGTTTTATCCGGTTTAAACTGGTTCAGTCCGATTTTATCCGGTTTCAACCAGTTCATTCCGGTTTTATCCGGTTTAAACTGGTTTGAACCGGTTCAATCCGTTTTTATCCGGTTTAAACCAGTTCACTCCGGTTTTATCCGGTTTAAACCGGTTTGTACCGGTTCAATCCGGTTTTATCCGGTTTAAACCGGTTTAAGCTGGTTCAATCCGGTTTTATCCAGTTTAAACCGGTTCTATCCGGTTCTATCTGGTTGAAACCGGTTTAAACCAGTTCAATCCGGTTTTCTCAGGTTAAAACCGGTTCAATCTGGTTTTATCCGGTTTAAACCGGTTTAAACCGGTTCAATCGGTTTTATCCGGTTTAAACCAGTTCTATCCGGTTTAAACCAGTTTAATCCAGTTCAATCCGGTTTTATCCGGTTTAAACCGGTCCTATCGGGTTTAAACAGGTTTAGGCCGGTTCATTCCGGTTTTATCAGTTTTAAACCGGTTTAAACTGCTTCAATCCGTTTATATTCGGTTTAAACCGGTTACAACCGGTTCAATCCGGTTTTCTCCGGTTTAAACCGGTTTAAGCCGGTTCCACCCGGTTTTCTCCGGTTTTAACCAGCTTTAACCGGTTCAATCCGCTTTTATCCAGTTTAAACCGGTTCTATCTAGTTCTATCCGGTTGAAACCGGTTCAATCCGGTTTTATACGTTTTAAACCGGTTCATTCCGGTTTCATCCTGTTTGAACCGGTTTAAACCGGTTTAAACCAGTTCAATCCGGTTTTAAACGGTTTAAACCGGTTCTATCCGGTTCAATCTGGTTTAAACCGGTTTAAACCGGTTCTATCCGTTTTTATCCAGTTTAAACCTGTACAATCTGGTTTTATCCGGTTTAAACCGGTTTAAACCGGTTCAATCGGTTTTATCCAGTTTAAACCGGTTCAATCCGATTTTATCCGGTTTAAACCGGTTCATTCTGGTTTTATCCGGTTAAAACCGGTTTGAAACGTTTCAATCCGGTTTTATCCGGTTTAAACCGGTTTAAACCGGTTCAATCCGGTTTTATCTCGTTTAAACCGGTTCTATCCGGTTCTATCCTGTTTAAATCAGTTTAAACCGGTTCTATCCTGTTCTATCCTGTTTTAACCGGTTAAACCAGTTCAATCCGGTTTTATCCAGTTTAAACCGGTTCTATTCGTTTCCATCTGGTGTAAAAGGGTTTAAACTGGTTCAATCCGGTTTTATCCGGTTTCAACCTCTTCAATCCGGTTTTCTCCAGTTTAAACCGGTTTATACCAGTTCAATCCGGTTTTATCCGCTTTAAACCGGTTCTATCCGGTTCTATCCGATTTAAACCAGTTCTATCCGGTTCTATCTGGTTTAATCCGGTTTAAAGCGGTTCAATCCGGTTTTATCCGGTTTAAACCGGTTTTATACGTTTTAAACCGGTTTAATCCAGTTCAATCCGGTTTTATCCGGTTTAAACCGTTTCTATCCGGTTCTATCCGTTTTAAACCGGTTTAAACCAGTTCATTCCGGTTTTATCAGGTTTAAACCGGTTTGAACCGGTTTGAACCGGTTCAATCCGGTTTAAACCAGTTTAAGCCGGTTCAATCCTGTTTTATCTGATTTAAACCGGTTCAATATGATTTTATGCGGTTTAAACCAGTTTGAACCGGTTCAATCCGGGTTTATCCAGTTTAAACCGGTTCAGTCTGGTTTTATCCGGTTTAAACCGGTTTAAAACGGTTCAATCCGGTTTTATCCGGTTTCAACCGGTTCTATGCTGTTTATACCAGTTTAAGCCTGTTCAATCGGGTTTTATCCGGTTTAGACCTGTTTAAGCTGGTTCATTCCGGTTTTATCCAGTTTAAACCGGTTCTATCCGGTTCTACCCGGTTGAATCCAGTTTAAACCGGTTCAATCCGGTTTTATCCAGTTTAAACCTGTTTCAACCGGTTCAATCCGGTTTTATCCGGTTTAAACCGGTTTAAGCTGGCTCAATCTGGTTTTATCCAGTTTAAACCGGTTCAATCTGGTTTTATCCGGTTTAAACCGGTTTAAGCCGGTTCAATCCGGTTTTATCCAGTTTAAACCGGTTCTATCCGGTTCTATCCGGTTGAAACCAGTTTAAACCGGTTCAATCCAGTTTTATCCGGTTTAAACCGGTTTAAGCTGGTTCAATCCGGTTTTATCCGGTTTAAACCGGTTCAATCTTGTTTTATCCGGTTTAAACCGGTTGAAACCAGTTCAATCCGGTTTTATCTGGTTTAGACCAGTTCAAACCGGTTCAATCCGGTTTTATCCAGTTTAAACCGGTTCTATCCGGTTCTATCCGGTTGAAACCAGTTTAAACCGGTTCAATCCGGTTTTATCCGGTTTAAACCGGTTTTATCCGTTTTAGACCAGTTTAAACCAGTTCAATCCGGTTTTAATCAGCTTAAACCGGTTCAATCTGGTTTTATCCAGTTTAAACCGCTTTAAAATGGTTTTATCCGGTTTTATCCGGTTTAAACCAGTTTGAACCGGTTCAATCCGGTTTTATCCGGTTTAAACCAGTTCAATCCGGTTTAAACCAGTTTAAGCCAGTTCAATCCTGTTTTATCCAGTTTAAACCGGTTCTATCCGGTTCTATCTGGTTGAAACCAGTTTAAACCGGTTCAATCCGGTTTTATCCGGTTTAAACCGGTTCATTCCGGTTTTATCCGGTTAAAACCGGTTTGAAACGGTTCGATCCGGTTTTATCCGGTTTAAACTGGTTCAGTCCGATTTTATCCGGTTTCAACCAGTTCATTCCGGTTTTATCCGGTTTAAACTGGTTTGAACCGGTTCAATCCGTTTTTATCCGGTTTAAACCAGTTCACTCCGGTTTTATCCGGTTTAAACCGGTTTGTACCGGTTCAATCCGGTTTTATCCGGTTTAAACCGGTTTAAGCTGGTTCAATCCGGTTTTATCCAGTTTAAACCGGTTCTATCCGGTTCTATCTGGTTGAAACCGGTTTAAACCAGTTCAATCCGGTTTTCTCAGGTTAAAACCGGTTCAATCTGGTTTTATCCGGTTTAAACCGGTTTAAACCGGTTCAATCGGTTTTATCCAGTTTAAACCAGTTCTATCCGGTTTAAACCAGTTTAATCCAGTTCAATCCGGTTTTATCCGGTTTAAACCGGTCCTATCGGGTTTAAACAGGTTTAGGCCGGTTCATTCCGGTTTTATCAGTTTTAAACCGGTTTAAACTGCTTCAATCCGTTTATATTCGGTTTAAACCGGTTACAACCGGTTCAATCCGGTTTTCTCCGGTTTAAACCGGTTTAAGCCGGTTCCACCCGGTTTTCTCCGGTTTTAACCAGCTTTAACCGGTTCAATCCGCTTTTATCCAGTTTAAACCGGTTATATCTGGTTCTATCCAGTTGGAACCGGTTTAAACCGGTTCAATCCGGTTTTATACGGTTTAAACCGGTTCATTCCGGTTTCATCCGGTTTGAAACGGTTTAAACCGGTTTAAAACGGTTCAATCCGGTTTTAAACGGTATAAACCGGTTCTATCCGGTTCAATCTGGTTTAAACCAGTTTAAACCGGTTCTATCCGTTTTTATCCGGTTTAAACCGGTACAATCTGGTTTTATCCGGTTTAAACCGGTTTAAACCTGTTCAATCGGTTTTATCCAGTTTAAACCGGTTCAATCCGTTTTTTCCAGTTTAAACCGGTTTAAACCAGTTCATTCCGGTTTTATCCGGTTTAAACCGGTTCAATCCGGTTTAAACCGTTTCAATCTGGTTTTATCCGGTTTGTACCGGTTTAAACCGCTTCAATCCGTTTTTATCCAGTTTAAACCAGTTCTATCCGGTTCTATCCGGTTGAAACCGGTTTAAACCGGTTCAATCTGGTTTTATCCGGTTTAAACCGGTTCAATCCTGTTTTATCCAGTTTAAACCGGTTCTATCCGGTTCTATCCGGTTGAAACCAGTTTAAACCGGTTCAATCCGGTTTTATCCGGTTTAAACCGGTTCAATCCGATTTTATCCGTTTTAAACCGGTTCATTCCGGTTTTATCCATTTAAAACCGGTTTGAAACGTTTCAATCCGGTTTTATCCGGTTTAAACCGGTTCAATCCGTTTTTATCCGGTTTAAACCAGTTCACTCCGGTTTTATCCGGTTTAAACCGGTTTGAACCGGTTCAATCCGGTTTTATCTGTTTTAAACCGGTTCAATCTGGTTTTATCCTGTTGAAACCGGTTTTATCCGGTTTAGACCAGTTTAAACCAGTTCAAACCGGTTTTAATCGGCTTAAACTGGTTCAATCTGGTTTTATCCGGTTTAAACTGCTTTAAAACGGTTTAATCCGGTTTTATCCGGTTTAAACCAGTTTGAACCGGTTCAATCCGGTTTTATCCGGTTTAAACCGGTTTAAACCGGTTCAATCCGGTTTTATCTCGTTTAGACAGGTTCTATCCGGTTCTATCCTTTTTAAATCGGATTAAACTGTTTCTATCCTGTTCTATCCTGCTTTAACTGGATTAAACCAGTTCAATCCGGTTTTATCCTGTTTAAACCGGTTTAAACGCTTTCAATCCGTTTTTATCCGGTTTCAACAGGTTTACAGCGGTTCAATCCGGTTTTATCCGGTATATACCGTTTCTATCCGGTTCTATCCGTTTTAAACCGATTTAAACCAGTTCATTCCGGTTTTATCCAGATTAAACCTGTTTGAACCGGTTCAATCCGGTCTTATCCGGTTTAAACTGGTTTAAGCCGGTTCAATCCGGTTTTATCCGGTTTAAACTGGTTCAATCAGGTTTTATCCGGTTTAAACCGGTTTAAGCCGGTTCAATCCAGTTTTATCCAGTTTAAACCGGTTCAATCTTGTTATATCCGGTTTAAACCGTTTGAAACCAGTTCAATCCGGTTTTATCTGGTTTAGACCAGTTCAAACCGGTTCAATCCGGTTTTATCCAGTTTAAACCAGTTCTATCCATTTCTATCTGGTTGAAACCGGTTTAAACTGGTTCAATCCGGTTTTATCCGGTTTAAACTGGTTCTATCCGTTTTAAACCGGTTTAAAACAGTTCATTCCGGTTTTATCCAGTTTAAACCGGTTTAAGCCGGTTCTATCCGGTTTTATCTGGTTTAAACTGGTTCTATTCGTTTCCATCTGGTTTAAAAGGGTTTAAACTGGTTCAATCAGGTTTTATACGTTTTAAACCAGTTCAATCTGATTTTATCCGGTTTAAACTGGTTCAATTTGGTTTTATCCGGTTTCAACTGGTTTGAACCGGTTCAATCCGGTTTTATCCGGTTTAAACCGGTTTAAACCGGGTCAATCCGGTTTTATCCGGTTTAAACCTCTTCAATCCGGTTTTCTCCAGTTTAAACCGGTTTATACCAGTTCAATCCGGTTTTATCCGCTTTAAACCGGTTTAAACCAGTTCAATCGGTTTTTATCTAGTTTAAACCGGATTAAACCGGTTCTATCCGGTTTTATCCATTTTAAACCGGTTCAATCCGTTTTTTCCGGTTTAAACCGGTTTAAACCAGTTCATTCCGGTTTTATCCGGTTTCAGCCGGATCAATCCGGTTTAAACCGTTTCAATCTGGTTTTATCCGGTTTTAACCGGTTTAAAACCGCTTCAATCCGGTTTTGTCCGGTTTGAACCGGTTCTATCCATTTCTATCCGGTTGAAACTGGTTTAAACCGGTTCAATCCGGTTTTATCCGGTTTAAACCAGTTCAATCCTGTTTTATCCGGTTTAAACCGGTTTAAACCGGTTCAATCCGGTTTTATCCGGTTTAAACCGGTTCTATCCGGTTCTATCCGGTTCTATCCGGTTTGAACCGGTTCAATCCGGTTTTATCCGGTTTAAACTGGTTTAAGCCGGTTCAATCCGGTTTTATCCAGTTTAAACCGGTTCTATCCGGTTCTATCAGGTTGAAACCAGTTTAAACCGGTTCAATCTGGTTTTATCCTGTTTAAACCGGTTCAATCCGATTTTATCCGGTTTAAACCGGTTCATTCCGGTTTTATCCGGTTAAGACCGGTTTGAAACGGTTCAATCCTGTTTTATCCGGTTTAAACCGGTTCATTCCGGTTTTATCCGTTTAAAACCGGTTTGAAACGGTTCAATCCGGTTTTATCCGGTTTACACCGGTTCAATCCGTTTTTATCCGGTTTAAACCAGTTCACTCCGGTTTTCTCCGGTTTAAACCGGTTTGAACCGTTTCAATCCAGTTTTATCTGGTTTAAACCGGTTCAATCTGGTTTTATCCTGTTGAAACCGGTTTTATCCGGTTTAGACCGGTTTAAACCAGTTCAATCCGGTTTTAATCAGCTTAAACTTGTTCAATCTGGTTTTATCCAGTTTAAACCGGTTCTATCCGTTTCTATCTGGTTTAAACGGGTTTAAACTGGTTCAATCCGGTTTTATCTCGTTTAGACCGGTTCTATCCGGTTCTATCCTTTTTAAATCGGATTAAACTGGTTCTGTCCTGTTCTATCCTGTTTTAACTGGATTAAACCAGTTCACTCCGGTTTTATCCGGTTTAAAACGGTTCTATCCGTTTCTATCTTGTTTACACGGGTTTAAACTGGTTCAATCCGGTTTTATCCGTTTTAAACCGGTTCAATCTGATTTTATCCGGTTTAAACTGTTTCAATTTGGTTTTATCCGGTTTAAACCGGTTTGAACCGGTTCAATGCGGTTTTATCCGGTTTAAACCGTTTTAAACTGGGTCAATCCGGTTTTATCCAGTTTAAACCTGTTCTATCCGGTTCTATCCGGTTGAAACCGGTTTAAAGCGGTTCAATCCGGTTTTATCCGGTTTAAACCAGTTCAATCCGGTTTTATCCGGTTTCAACCGGTTTACAGCGGTTCAATCCGGTTTTATCCGGTTTATACCATTTCTATCCGGTTCTATCCTTTTTAAACCGGTTTAAACCAGTTCATTCCGGTTTTATCCGGTTTAAACCTGTTTGAACCGGTTCAATCTGGTCATATCCTGTTTAAACCGGTTTAAGCCGGTTCAATCCGGTTTTATCCGGTTTAAACCGGTTCAATCAGGTTTTATCCGGTTTAAACCGGTTTAAGCCGGTTCAATCCGGTTTTATCCAGTTTAAACCGGTTCTATCCGGTTCTATCCGGTTGAAACCATTTTAAACCGGTTCAATCCGGTTTTATCCGGTTTCAACCGGTTTAAGCTGGTTCAATCCGGTTTTATCCGGTTTAAACCGGTTCAATCTTGTTTTATCCTGTTTAAACCGTTTGAAACCAGTTCAATCCGGTTTTATCTGGTTTAGACCAGTTCAAACCGGTTCAATCCGGTTTTATCCAGTTTAAACCAGTTCTATCCATTTCTATCTGGTTTAAACCGGTTTAAACTTGTTCAATCTGGTTTTATCCGGTTTAAACCGGTTCTATCCGTTTTAAACCGGTTTAAAACAGTTCATTCCGGTTTTATCCGGTTTAAACCGGTTTAAGCCGGTTCAATCCGGTTTTATCTGGTTTAAACCGGTTTAAGCCTGTTCAATCCGGTTTTATCCAGTTTAAACTGGTTCTATTCGTTTCCATCTGGTTTAAAAGGGTTTAAACTGGTTCAATCCGGTTTTATACGTTTTAAACCAGTTTAATCTGATTTTATCCGGTTTAAACTGGTTCAATTTGGTTTTATCCGGTTTCAACCGGTTTGAACCGGTTCAATCCGGTTTTATCCGGTTTAAACCGGTTTAAACCGGGTCAATCCGGTTTTATCCGGTTTAAACCCCTTCAATCCGGTTTTCTCCAGTTTAAACCGGTTTATACCAGTTCAATCCGGTTTTATCCGCTTTAAACCGGTTTAAACCAGTTGAATCGGTTTTTATCTGGTTTAAACCGGATTAAACCGGTTCTATCCGGTTTAATCCATTTTAAACCGGTTCAATCCGTTTTTTCCAGTTTAAACCGGTTTAAACCAGTTCATTCCGGTTTAATCCGGTTTAAACCGGTTTAAGCCAGTTCAATCCAGTTTTATCCAGTTTAAACCGGTTCAATCCGGTTTTATCTGGTTTAAACCGGTTTAAGCCTGTTCAATCCGGTTTTATCCAGTTTAAACTGGTTCTATTCGTTTCCATCTGGTTTAAAAGGGTTTAAACTGGTTCAATCCGGTTTTATACGTTTTAAACCAGTTTAATCTGATTTTATCCGGTTTAAACTGGTTCAATTTGGTTTTATCCTGTTTAAACCGGTTTAAACCGGTTCAATCCGGTTTTATCTCGTTTAAACCGGTTCTATCCGGTTCTATCCTGTTTAAATCGGTTTAAACCGGTTCTATCCTGTTCTATCCTGTTTTAACCGGTTAAACCAGTTCAATCCGGTTTTATCCAGTTTAAACCGGTTCTATCCGGTTCTATACAGTTGAAACCGGTTTAAACCGGATCAATCAGGTTTTATCCTGTTTAAACCTGTTTAAACCGGTTCAATCCGGTTTTACCTCGTTTAAACCGGTTCTATCCGGTTCTATCCTGTTTAAATCGGTTTAAACCGGTTCTATACTGTTCTATACTGTTTTAACCGGTTAAACCAGTTCAATCCGGTTTTATCCGGTTTAAACCGGTTCAATCCGATTTTATCCGTTTTAAACCGGTTCATTCCGGTTTTATCCATTTAAAACCGGTTTGAAACGTTTCAATCCGGTTTTATCCGGTTTAAAACGGTTCATTCCGGTTTTATCCGTTTAAAACCGGTTTGAAACGGTTCAATCCGGTTTTATCCGGTTTAAACCGGTTCAATCCGTTTTTATCCGGTTTAAACCAGTTCACTCCGGTTTTATCCGGTTTAAACCGGTTTGAACCGGTTCAATCCGGTTTTATCTGTTTTAAACCGGTTCAATCTGGTTTTATCCTGTTGAAACCGGTTTTATCCGGTTTAGACCAGTTTAAACCAGTTCAAACCGGTTTTAATCGGCTTAAACTGGTTCAATCTGGTTTTATCCGGTTTAAACCTCTTTAAAACGGTTTAATCCGGTTTTATCCGGTTTAAACCAGTTTGAACCGGTTCAATCCGGTTTTATCCGGTTTAAACCGGTTTAAACCGGTTCAATCCGGTTTTATCTCGTTTAGACAGGTTCTATCCGGTTCTATCCTTTTTAAATCGGATTAAACTGTTTCTATCCTGTTCTATCCTGCTTTAACTGGATTAAACCAGTTCAATCCGGTTTTATCCTGTTTAAACCGGTTTAAACGCTTTCAATCCGTTTTTATCCGGTTTCAACCGGTTTACAGCGGTTCAATCCGGTTTTATCCGGTTTATACCGTTTCTATCCGGTTCTAACCGTTTTAAACCGATTTAAACCAGTTCATTCCGGTTTTATCCAGATTAAACCTGTTTGAACCGGTTCAATCCGGTCTTATCCGGTTTAAACTGGTTTAAGCCGGTTCAATCCGGTTTTATCCGGTTTAAACTGGTTCAATCAGGTTTTATCCGGTTTAAACCGGTTTAAGCCGGTTCAATCCGGTTTTATCCAGTTTAAACCGGTGCTATCCGGTTCTCTCCGGTTGAAACCATTTTAAACCGGTTCAAACCGGTTTTATCCGGTTTAAACCGGTTTAAGCTGGTTCAATCCGGTTTTATCCGGTTTAAACCGGTTCAATCTTGTTATATCCGGTTTAAACCGTTTGAAACCAGTTCAATCCGGTTTTATCTGGTTTAGACCAGTTCAAACCGGTTCAATCTGGTTTTATCCAGTTTAAACCAGTTCTATCCATTTCTATCTGGTTTAAACCGGTTTAAACTGGTTCAATCCGGTTTTATCCGGTTTAAACTGGTTCTATCCGTTTTAAACCGGTTTAAAACAGTTCATTCCGGTTTTATCCAGTTTAAACCGGTTTAAGCAGGTTCTATCCGGTTTTATCTGGTTTAAACTGGTTCTATTCGTTTCCATCTGATTTAAAAGGGTTTAAACTGGTTCAATCAGGTTTTATACGTTTTAAACCAGTTCAATCTGATTTTATCCGGTTTAAACTGGTTCAATTTGGTTTTATCCGGTTTCAACTGGTTTGAACCGGTTCAATCCGGTTTTATCCGGTTTAAACCGGTTTAAACCGGGTCAATCCGGTTTTATCCGGTTTAAACCTCTTCAATCCGGTTTTCTCCAGTTTAAACCGGTTTATACCAGTTCAATCCGGTTTTATCCGCTTTAAACCGGTTTAAACCAGTTCAATCGGTTTTTATCTAGTTTAAACCGGATTAAACCGGTTCTATCCGGTTTTATCCATTTTAAACCGGTTCAATCCGTTTTTTCCGGTTTAAACCGGTTTAAACCAGTTCATTCCGGTTTTATCCGGTTTCAGCCGGATCAATCCGGTTTAAACCGTTTCAATCTGGTTTTATCCGGTTTTAACCGGTTTAAACCGCTTCAATCCGGTTTTATCCGGTTTAAACCGGTTCTATCCATTTCTATCCGGTTGAAACTGGTTTAAACCGGTTCAATCCGGTTTTATCCGGTTTAAACCAGTTCAATCCTGTTTTATCCGGTTTAAACCGGTTTAAACCGGTTCAATCCGTTTTTATCCGGTTTAAACCGGTTCTATCCGGTTCTATCCGTTTCTATCCGGTTTGAACCGGTTCAATCCGGTTTTATCCGGTTTAAACTGGTTTAAGCCAGTTCAATCCGGTTTTATCCAGTTTAAACCGGTTCTATCCGGTTCTATCAGGTTGAAACCAGTTTAAACCGGTTCAATCTGGTTTTATCCTGTTTAAACCGGTTCAATCCGATTTTATCCGGTTTAAACCGGTTCATTCCGGTTTTATCCGGTTAAGACCGGTTTGAAACGGTTCAATCCTGTTTTATCCAGTTTAAACCGGTTCATTCCGGTTTTATCCGTTTAAAACCGGTTTGAAACGGTTCAATCCGGTTTTATCCGGTTTACACCGGTTCAATCCGTTTTTATCCGGTTTAAACCAGTTCACTCCGGTTTTCTCCGGTTCAAACCGGTTTGAACCGTTTCAATCCAGTTTTATCTGGTTTAAACCGGTTCAATCTGGTTTTATCCTGTTGAAACCGGTTTTATCCGGTTTAGACCGGTTTAAACCAGTTCAATCCGGTTTTAATCAGCTTAAACTTGTTCAATCTGGTTTTATCCAGTTTAAACCGGTTCTATCCGTTTCTATCTGGTTTAAACGGGTTTAAACTGGTTCAATCCGGTTTTATCTCGTTTAGACCGGTTCTATCCGGTTCTATCCTTTTTAAATCGGATTAAACTGGTTCTGTCCTGTTCTATCCTGTTTTAACTGGATTAAACCAGTTCACTCCGGTTTTATCCGGTTTAAAACGGTTCTATCCGTTTCTATCTTGTTTACACGGGTTTAAACTGGTTCAATCCGGTTTTATCCGTTTTAAACCGGTTCAATCTGATTTTATCCGGTTTAAACTGTTTCAATTTGGTTTTATCCGGTTTAAACCGGTTTGAACCGGTTCAATGCGGTTTTATCCGGTTTAAACCGTTTTAAACTGGGTCAATCCGGTTTTATCCAGTTTAAACCTGTTCTATCCGGTTCTATCCGGTTGAAACCGGTTTAAAGCGGTTCAATCCGGTTTTATCCGGTTTAAACCAGTTCAATCCGGTTTTATCCGGTTTCAACCGGTTTACAGCGGTTCAATCCGGTTTTATCCGGTTTATACCATTTCTATCCGGTTCTATCCTTTTTAAACCGGTTTAAACCAGTTCATTCCGGTTTTATCCGGTTTAAACCTGTTTGAACCGGTTCAATCTGGTCATATCCGGTTTAAACCGGTTTAAGCCGGTTCAATCCGGTTTTATCCGGTTTAAACCGGTTCAATCAGGTTTTATCCGGTTTAAACCGGTTTAAGCCGGTTCAATCTGGTTTTATCCAGTTTAAACCGGTTCTATCCGGTTCTATCCGGTTGAAATCATTTTAAACCGGTTCAATCCGGTTTTATCCGGTTTCAACCGGTTTAAGCTGGTTCAATCCGGTTTTATCCGGTTTAAACCGGTTCAATCTTGTTTTATCCTGTTTAAACCGTTTGAAACCAGTTCAATCCGGTTTTATCTGGTTTAGACCAGTTCAAACCGGTTCAATCCGGTTTTATCCAGTTTAAACCAGTTCTATCCATTTCTATCTGGTTTAAACCGGTTTAAACTTGTTCAATCTGGTTTTATCCGGTTTAAACCGGTTCTATCCGTTTTAAACCGGTTTAAAACAGTTCATTCCGGTTTTATCCGGTTTAAACCGGTTTAAGCCGGTTCAATCCGGTTTTATCTGGTTTAAACCGGTTTAAGCCTGTTCAATCCGGTTTTATCCAGTTTAAACTGGTTCTATTCGTTTCCATCTGGTTTAAAAGGGTTTAAACTGGTTCAATCCGGTTTTATACGTTTTAAACCAGTTTAATCTGATTTTATCCGGTTTAAACTGGTTCAATTTGGTTTTATCCGGTTTCAACCGGTTTGAACCGGTTCAATCCGGTTTTATCCGGTTTAAACCGGTTTAAACCGGGTCAATCCGGTTTTATCCTTTTTAAACCCTTTCAATCCGGTTTTCTCCAGTTTAAACCGGTTTATACCAGTTCAATCCGGTTTTATCCGCTTTAAACCGGTTTGAAACGTTTCAATCCGGTTTTATCCGGTTTAAACCAGTTTAAACCGGTTCAATCCGGTTTTATCTCGTTTAAACCGGTTCTATCCGGTTCTATCCTGTTTAAATCAGTTTAAACCGGTTCTATCCTGTTCTATCCTATTTTAACCGGTTAAACCAGTTCAATCCGGTTTTATCCAGTATAAACCGGTTCTATTCGTTTCCATCTGGTGTAAAAGGGTTTAAACTGGTTCAATCCTGTTTTATCCGGTTTCAACCTCTTCAATCCGGTTTTCTCCAGTTTAAACCGGTTTATACCAGTTCAATCCGGTTTTATCCGCTTTAAACCGGTTCTATCCGGTTCTATCCGGTTTAAACCAGTTCTATCCGGTTCTATCTGGTTTAATCCGGTTTAAATCGGTTCAATCCGGTTTTATCCGGTTTAAACCGGTTTTATCCGTTTTAAACCGGTTTAATCCAGTTCAATCCAGTTTTATCCGGTTTAAACCGTTTCTATCCGGTTCTATCCGTTTTAAACCGGTTTAAACCAGTTCATTCCGGTTTTATCAGGTTTAAACCGCTTTGAACCGCTTTGAACCGGTTCAATCCGGTTTAAACCAGTTTAAGCCGGTTCAATCCTGTTTTATTTGGTTTAAACCGGTTCAATATGATTTTATGCGGTTTAAACCAGTTTGAACCGGTTCAATCCGGTTTAATCCGGTTTAAACCGGTTTAAGCCAGTTCAATCCAGTTTTATCCAGTTTAAACCGGTTCTATCCGGTTCTATCCGGTTTAAATCATTTTAAACCAGTTCAATCCGGTTTTATCCGGTTTAAACCAGTTCAATCCTGTTTTATCCGGTTGAAACCGTTTCTATCCGGTTCTATACAGTTGAAACCGGTTTAAACCGGTTCAATCCGGTTTTATCCTGTTTAAACCGGTTCAGTCTGGTTTTATCCGGTTTAAACCGGTTTAAAACGGTTCAATCCGGTTTTATCCGGTTTAAACCGGTCCTATCGGGTTTAAACAGGTTTAGGCCGGTTCATTCCGGTTTTATCAGTTTTAAACCGGTTTAAACTGCTTCAATCCGTTTATATTCGGTTTAAACCGGTTACAACTGGTTCAATCCGGTTTTCTCCGGTTTAAACCGGTTTAAGCCAGTTCCACCCGGTTTTCTCCGGTTTTAACCAGCTTTAACCGGTTCAATCCGCTTTTATCCAGTTTAAACCGGTTCTATCTAGTTCTATCCGGTTGAAACCGGTTCAATCCGGTTTTATACGGTTTAAACCGGTTCATTCCTGTTTCATCCTGTTTGAACCGGTTTAAACCGGTTTAAACCAGTTCAATCCGGTTTTAAACGGTTTAAACCGGTTCTATCCGGTTCAATCTGGTTTAAACCGGTTTAAACCGGTTCTATCCGTTTTTATCCGGTTTAAACCTGTACAATCTGGTTTTATCCGGTTTAAACCGGTTTAAACCGGTTCAATCGGTTTTATCCAGTTTAAACCGGTTCAATCCGTTTTTTCCAGTTTAAACCGGTTTAAACCAGTTCATTCCGGTTTTATCCGGTTTAAACCGGTTCAATCCGATTTTATCCGGTTTAAACCGGTTCATTCTGGTTTTATCCGGTTAAAACCGGTTTGAAACGTTTCAATCCGGTTTTATCCGGTTTAAACCGGTTTAAACCGGTTCAATCCGGTTTTATCTCGTTTAAACCGGTTCTATCCGGTTCTATCCTGTTTAAATCAGTTTAAACCGGTTCTATCCTGTTCTATCCTGTTTTAACCGGTTAAACCAGTTCAATCCGGTTTTATCCAGTTTAAACCGGTTCTATTCGTTTCCATCTGGTGTAAAAGGGTTTAAACTGGTTCAATCCGGTTTTATCCGGTTTCAACCTCTTCAATCCGGTTTTCTCCAGTTTAAACCGGTTTATACCAGTTCAATCCGGTTTTATCCGCTTTAAACCGGTTCTATCCGGTTCTATCCGATTTAAACCAGTTCTATCCGGTTCTATCTGGTTTAATCCGGTTTAAAGCAGTTCAATCCGGTTTTATCCGGTTTAAACCGGTTTTATACGTTTTAAACCGGTTTAATCCAGTTCAATCCGGTTTTATCCGGTTTAAACCGTTTCTATCCGGTTCTATCCGTTTTAAACCGGTTTAAACCAGTTCATTCCGGTTTTATCAGGTTTAAACCGGTTTGAACCGGTTTAAACCGGTTTGAACCGGTTTGAACCGGTTCAATCCGGTTTAAACCAGTTTAAGCCGGTTCAATCCTGTTTTATCTGGTTTAAACCGGTTCAATATGATTTTATGCGGTTTAAACCAGTTTGAACCGGTTCAATCCGGGTTTATCCAGTTTAAACCGGTTCAGTCTGGTTTTATCCGGTTTAAACCGGTTTAAAACGGTTCAATCCGGTTTTATCCGGTTTCAACCGGTTCTATGCTGTTTATACCAGTTTAAGCCTGTTCAATCGGGTTTTATCCGGTTTAGACCTGTTTAAGCTGGTTCATTCCGGTTTTATCCAGTTTAAACCGGTTCTATCCGGTTCTACCCGGTTGAATCCAGTTTAAACCGGTTCAATCCGGTTTTATCCAGTTTAAACCTGTTTCAACCGGTTCAATCCGGTTTTATCCGGTTTAAACCGGTTTAAGCTGGCTCAATCTGGTTTTATCCAGTTTAAACCGGTTCAATCTGGTTTTATCCGGTTTAAACCGGTTTAAGCCGGTTCAATCCGGTTTTATCCAGTTTAAACCGGTTCTATCCGGTTCTATCCGGTTGAAACCAGTTTAAACCGGTTCAATCCAGTTTTATCCGGTTTAAACCGGTTTAAGCTGGTTCAATCCGGTTTTATCCGGTTTAAACCGGTTCAATCTTGTTTTATCCGGTTTAAACCGGTTGAAACCAGTTCAATCCGGTTTTATCTGGTTTAGACCAGTTCAAACCGGTTCAATCCGGTTTTATCCAGTTTAAACCGGTTCTATCCGGTTCTATCCGGTTGAAACCAGTTTAAACCGGTTCAATCCGGTTTTATCCGGTTTAAACCGGTTTTATCCGTTTTAGACCAGTTTAAACCAGTTCAATCCGGTTTTAATCAGCTTAAACCGGTTCAATCTGGTTTTATCCAGTTTAAACCGCTTTAAAATGGTTTTATCCGGTTTTATCCGGTTTAAACCAGTTTGAACCGGTTCAGTCCGGTTTTATCCGGTTTAAACCGGTTCAATCCGGTTTAAACCAGTTTAAGCCGGTTCAATCCTGTTTTATCCAGTTTAAACCGGTTCTATCCGGTTCTATCTGGTTGAAACCAGTTTAAACCGGTTCAATCCGGTTTTATCCGGTTTAAACCGGTTCATTCCGGTTTTATCCGGTTAAAACCGGTTTGAAACGGTTCGATCCGGTTTTATCCGGTTTAAACTGGTTCAGTCCGATTTTATCCGGTTTCAACCAGTTCATTCCGGTTTTATCCGGTTTAAACTGGTTTCAACCGGTTCAATCCGTTTTTATCCGGTTTAAACCAGTTCACTCCGGTTTTATCCGGTTTAAACCGGTTTGTACCGGTTCAATCCGGTTTTATCCGGTTTAAACCGGTTTAAGCTGGTTCAATCCGGTTTTATCCAGTTTAAACCGGTTCTATCCGGTTCTATCTGGTTGAAACCGGTTTAAACCAGTTCAATCCGGTTTTCTCAGGTTAAAACCGGTTCAATCTGGTTTTATCCGGTTTAAACCGGTTTAAACCGGTTCAATCGGTTTTATCCAGTTTAAACCAGTTCTATCCGGTTTAAACCAGTTTAATCCAGTTCAATCCGGTTTTATCCGGTTTAAACCGGTCCTATCGGGTTTAAACAGGTTTAGGCCGGTTCATTCCGGTTTTATCAGTTTTAAACCGGTTTAAACTGCTTCAATCCGTTTATATTCGGTTTAAACCGGTTACAACCGGTTCAATCCGGTTTTCTCCGGTTTAAACCGGTTTAAGCCGGTTCCACCCGGTTTTCTCCGGTTTTAACCAGCTTTAACCGGTTCAATCCGCTTTTATCCAGTTTAAACCGGTTCTATCTGGTTCTATCCAGTTGGAACCGGTTTAAACCGGTTCAATCCGGTTTTATACGGTTTAAACCGGTTCATTCCGGTTTCATCCGGTTTGAAACGGTTTAAACCGGTTTAAAACGGTTCAATCCGGTTTTAAACGGTATAAACCGGTTCTATCCGGTTCAATCTGGTTTAAACCAGTTTAAACCGGTTCTATCCGTTTTTATCCGGTTTAAACCGGTACAATCTGGTTTTATCCGGTTTAAACCGGTTTAAACCTGTTCAATCGGTTTTATCCAGTTTAAACCGGTTCAATCCGTTTTTTCCAGTTTAAACCGGTTTAAACCAGTTCATTCCGGTTTTATCCGGTTTAAACCGGTTCAATCCGGTTTAAACCGTTTCAATCTGGTTTTATCCGGTTTGAACCGGTTTAAACCGCTTCAATCCGTTTTTATCCAGTTTAAACCGGTTCTATCCAGTTCTATCCGGTTGAAACCGGTTTAAACCGGTTCAATCTGGTTTTATCCGGTTTAAACCAGTTCAATCCGGTTTTATCCGGTTTAAACCGGTTTAAACCGGTTCAATCCTGTTTTATCCAGTTTAAACCGGTTCTATCCGGTTCTATCCGGTTGAAACCAGTTTAAACCGGTTCAATCCGGTTTTATCCGGTTTAAACCGGTTCATTCCGGTTTTATCCATTTAAAACCGGTTTGAAACGTTTCAATCCGGTTTTATCCGGTTTAAAACGGTTCATTCCGGTTTTATCCGTTTAAAACCGGTTTGAAACGGTTCAATCCGGTTTTATCCGGTTTAAACCGGTTCAATCCGTTTTTATCCGGTTTAAACCAGTTCACTCCGGTTTTATCCGGTTTAAACCGGTTTGAACCGGTTCAATCCGGTTTTATCTGTTTTAAACCGGTTCAATCTGGTTTTATCCTGTTGAAACCGGTTTTATCCGGTTTAGACCAGTTTAAACCAGTTCAAACCGGTTTTAATCGGCTTAAACTGGTTCAATCTGGTTTTATCCGGTTTAAACCGCTTTAAAAACGGTTTAATCCGGTTTTATCCGGTTTAAACCAGTTTGAACCGGTTCAATCCGGTTTTATCCGGTTTAAACCGGTTTAAAACCGGTTCAATCCGGTTTTATCTCGTTTAGACAGGTTCTATCCGGTTCTATCCTTTTTAAATCGGATTAAACTGTTTCTATCCTGTTCTATCCTGCTTTAACTGGATTAAACCAGTTCAATCCGGTTTTATCCTGTTTAAACCGTTAAACGCTTTCAATCCGTTTTTATCCGGTTTCAACCGGTTTACAGCGGTTCAATCCGGTTTTATCCGGTATATACCGTTTCAATCTGGTTCTATCCGTTTTAAACCGATTTAAACCAGTTCATTCCGGTTTTATCCAGATTAAACCTGTTTGAACCGGTTCAATCCGGTCTTATCCGGTTTAAACTGGTTTAAGCCGGTTCAATCCGGTTTTATCCGGTTTAAACTGGTTCAATCAGGTTTTATCCGGTTTAAACCGGTTTAAGCCGGTTCAATCCGGTTTTATCCAGTTTAAACCGGTGCTATCCGGTTCTCTCCGGTTGAAACCATTTTAAACCGGTTCAAACCGGTTTTATCCGGTTTAAACCGGTTTAAGCTGGTTCAATCCGGTTTTATCCGGTTTAAACCGGTTCAATCTTGTTATATCCGGTTTAAACCGTTTGAAACCAGTTCAATCCGGTTTTATCTGGTTTAGACCAGTTCAAACCGGTTCAATCCGGTTTTATGCAGTTTAAACCAGTTCTATCCATTTCTATCTGGTTTAAACCGGTTTAAACTGGTTCAATCCGGTTTTATCCGGTTTAAACTGGTTCTATCCGTTTTAAACCGGTTTAAAACAGTTCATTCCGGTTTTATCCAGTTTAAACCGGTTTAAGCCGGTTCTATCCGGTTTTATCTGGTTTAAACTGGTTCTATTCGTTTCCATCTGGTTTAAAAGGGTTTAAACTGGTTCAATCAGGTTTTATACGTTTTAAACCAGTTCAATCTGATTTTATCCGGTTTAAACTGGTTCAATTTGGTTTTATCCAGTTTCAACTGGTTTGAACCGGTTCAATCCGGTTTTATCCGGTTTAAACCGGTTTAAACCGGGTCAATCCGGTTTTATCCGGTTTAAACCTCTTCAATCCGGTTTTCTCCAGTTTAAACCGGTTTATACCAGTTCAATCCGGTTTTATCCGCTTTAAAACCGGTTTAAACCAGTTCAATCGGTTTTTATCTAGTTTAAACCGGATTAAACCGGTTCTATCCGGTTTTATCCATTTTAAACCGGTTCAATCCGTTTTTTTCCGGTTTAAACCGGTTTAAACCAGTTCATTCCGGTTTTATCCGGTTTCAGCCGGATCAATCCGGTTTAAACCGTTTCAATCTGGTTTTATCCGGTTTTAACCGGTTTAAACCGCTTCAATCCGGTTTTATCCGGTTTAAACCGGTTCTATCCATTTCTATCCGGTTGAAACTGGTTTAAACCGGTTCAATCCGGTTTTATCCGGTTTAAACCAGTTCAATCCTGTTTTATCCGGTTTAAACCGGTTTAAACCGGTTCAATCCGGTTTTATCCGGTTTAAACCGGTTCTATCCGGTTCTATCCGGTTCTATCCGGTTTGAACCGGTTCAATCCGGTTTTATCCGGTTTAAACTGGTTTAAGCCGGTTCAATCCGGTTTTATCCAGTTTAAAACCGGTTCTATCCGGTTCTATCAGGTTGAAACCAGTTTAAACCGGTTCAATCTGGTTTTATCCTGTTTAAACCAGTTCAATCCGATTTTATCCGGTTTAAACCGGTTCATTCCGGTTTTATCCGGTTAAGACGGGTTTGAAACGGTTCAATCCTGTTTTATCCGGTTTAAACCGGTTCAGTCCGGTTTTATCCGTTTAAAACCGGTTTGAAACGGTTCAATCCGGTTTTATCCGGTTTACACCGGTTCAATCCGTTTTTATCCGGTTTAAACCAGTTCACTCCGGTTTCTCTCCGGTTTAAACCGGTTTGAACCGTTTCAATCCAGTTTTATCTGGTTTAAACCGGTTCAATCTGGTTTTATCCTGTTGAAACCGGTTTTATCCGGTTTAGACCGGTTTAAAACCAGTTCAAATCCGGTTTTAATCAGCTTAAACTTGTTCAATCTGGTTTTATCCAGTTTAAACCGGTTCTATCCGTTTCTATCTGGTTTAAACGGGTTTAAACTGGTTCAATCCGGTTTTATCTCGTTTAGACCGGTTCTATCCGGTTCTATCCTTTTTAAATCGGATTAAACTGGTTCTGTCCTGTTCTATCCTGTTTTAACTGGATTAAACCAGTTCACTCCGGTTTTATCCGGTTTAAAACGGTTCTATCCGTTTCTATCTTGTTTACACGGGTTTAAACTGGTTCAATCTGGTTTTATCCGTTTTTAAACCGGTTCAATCTGATTTTATCCGGTTTAAACTGTTTCAATTTGGTTTTATCCGGTTTAAACCGGTTTGAACCGGTTCAATGCGGTTTTATCCGGTTTTAAACCGTTTTAAACTGGGTCAATCCGGTTTTATCCAGTTTAAACCTGTTCTATCCGGTTCTATCCGGTTGAAACCGGTTTAAAGCGGTTCAATCCGGTTTTATCCGGTTTAAACCAGTTCAATCCGGTTTTATCCGGTTTCAACCGGTTTACAGCGGTTCAATCCGGTTTTATCCGGTTTATACCATTTCTATCCGGTTCTATCCTTTTTAAACCGGTTTAAACCAGTTCATTCCGGTTTTATCCGGTTTTAAACCTGTTTGAACCGGTTCAATCTGGTCATATCCGGTTTAAACCGGTTTAAGCCGGTTCAATCCGGTTTTATCCGGTTTAAACCGGTTCAATCAGGTTTTATCCGGTTTAAACCGGTTTAAGCCGGTTCAATCCGGTTTTATCCAGTTTAAACCGGTTCTATCCGGTTCTATCCGGTTGAAACCATTTTAAACCGGTTCAATCCGGTTTTATCCGGTTTCAACCGGTTTAAGCTGGTTCAATCCGGTTTTATCCGGTTTAAACCGGTTCAATCTTGTTTTATCCTGTTTAAACCGTTTGAAACCAGTTCAATCCGGTTTTATCTGGTTTAGACCAGTTCAAACCGGTTCAATCCGGTTTTATCCAGTTTAAACCAGTTCTATCCATTTCTATCTGGTTTAAACCGGTTTAAACTTGTTCAATCTGGCTTTATCCGGTTTAAACCGGTTCTATCCGTTTTAAACCGGTTTAAAACAGTTCATTCCGGTTTTATCCGGTTTAAACCGGTTTAAGCCGGTTCAATCCGGTTTTATCTGGTTTAAACCGGTTTAAGCCTGTTCAATCCGGTTTTATCCAGTTTAAACTGGTTCTATTCGTTTCCATCTGGTTTAAAAGGGTTTTAAACTGGTTCAATCCGGTTTTATACGTTTTAAACCAGTTTAATCTGATTTTATCCGGTTTAAACTGGTTCAATTTGGTTTTATCCGGTTTCAACCGTTTTGAACCGGTTCAATCCGGTTTTATCCGGTTTAAACCGGTTTAAACCGGGTCAATCCGGTTTTATCCGGTTTAAACCCCTTCAATCCGGTTTTCTCCAGTTTAAACCGGTTTATACCAGTTCAATCCGGTTTTATCCGCTTTAAACCGGTTTAAACCAGTTGAATCGGTTTTTATCTGGTTTAAACCGGATTAAACCAGTTCTATCCGGTTTAATCCATTTTAAACCGGTTCAATCCGTTTTTTCCAGTTTAAAACCGGTTTAAACCAGTTCATTCCGGTTTAATCCGGTTTAAACCGGTTTAAGCCAGTTCAATCCAGTTTTATCCAGTTTAAACCGGTTCAATCCGGTTTTATCTGGTTTAAACCGGTTTAAGCCTGTTCAATCCGGTTTTATCCAGTTTAAACTGGTTCTATTCGTTTCCATCTGGTTTAAAAGGGTTTAAACTGGTTCAATCCGGTTTTATACGTTTTAAACCAGTTTAATCTGATTTTATCCGGTTTAAACTGGTTCAATTTGGTTTTATCCTGTTTAAACCGGTTTAAACCGGTTCAATCCGGTTTTATCTCGTTTAAACCGGTTCTATCCGGTTCTATCCTGTTTAAATCGGTTTAAACCGGTTCTATCCTGTTCTATCCTGTTTTAACCGGTTAAACCAGTTCAATCCGGTTTTATCCAGTTTAAACCGGTTCTATCCGGTTCTATACAGTTGAAACCGGTTTAAACCGGTTCAATCCGGTTTTATCCTGTTTAAACCTGTTTAAACCGGTTCAATCCGGTTTTACCTCGTTTAAACCGGTTCTATCCGGTTCTATCCTGTTTAAATCGGTTTAAACCGGTTCTATACTGTTCTATACTGTTTTAACCGGTTAAACCAGTTCAATCCGGTTTTATCCGGTTTAAACCAGTTCAATCCGATTTTATCCGTTTTAAACCGGTTCATTCCGGTTTTATCCATTTTAAAACCGGTTTGAAACGTTTCAATCCGGTTTTATCCGGTTTAAAACGGTTCATTCCGGTTTTATCCGTTTAAAACCGGTTTGAAACGGTTCAATCCGTTTTTATCCGGTTTAAACCAGTTCACTCCGGTTTTATCCGGTTTAAACCGGTTTGAACCGGTTCAATCCGGTTTTATCTGTTTTAAACCGGTTCAATCTGGTTTTATCCTGTTGAAACCGGTTTTATCCGGTTTAGACCAGTTTAAACCAGTTCAAACCGGTTTTAATCGGCTTAAACTGGTTCAATCTGGTTTTATCCGGTTTAAACCTCTTTAAAACGGTTTTAATCCGGTTTTATCCGGTTTAAACCAGTTTGAACCGGTTCAATCCGGTTTTATCCGGTTTAAACCGGTTTTAAACCGGTTCAATCCGGTTTTATCTCGTTTAGACAGGTTCTATCCGGTTCTATCCTTTTTAAATCGGATTAAACTGTTTCTATCCTGTTCTATCCTGCTTTAACTGGATTAAACCAGTTCAATCCGGTTTTATCCTGTTTAAACCGGTTTAAACGCTTTCAATCCGTTTTTATCCGGTTTCAACCGGTATACAGCGGTTCAATCCGGTTTTATCCGGTTTATACCGTTTCTATCCGGTTCTATCCGTTTTAAACCGATTTAAACCAGTTCATTCCGGTTTTATCCAGATTAAACCTGTTTGAACCGGTTCAATCCGGTCTTATCCGGTTTAAACTGGTTTAAGCCGGTTCAATCCGGTTTTATCCGGTTTAAACTGGTTCAATCAGGTTTTATCCGGTTTAAACCGGTTTAAGCCGGTTCAATCCGGTTTTATCCAGTTTAAACCGGTGCTATCCGGTTCTCTCCGGTTGAAACCATTGTAAACCGGTTCAAACCGGTTTTATCCGGTTTAAACCGGTTTAAGCTGGTTCAATCCGGTTTTATCCGGTTTAAACCGGTTCAATCTTGTTATATCCGGTTTAAACCGTTTGAAACCAGTTCAATCCGGTTTTATCTGGTTTAGACCAGTTCAAACCGGTTCAATCCGGTTTTATCCAGTTTAAACCAGTTCTATCCATTTCTATCTGGTTTAAACCGGTTTAAACTGGTTCAATCCGGTTTTATCCGGTTTAAACTGGTTCTATCCGTTTTAAACCGGTTTAAAACAGTTCATTCCGGTTTTATCCAGTTTAAACCGGTTTAAGCAGGTTCTATCCGGTTTTATCTGGTTTAAACTGGTTCTATTCGTTTCCATCTGGTTTAAAAGGGTTTAAACTGGTTCAATCAGGTTTTATACGTTTTAAACCAGTTCAATCTGATTTTATCCGGTTTAAACTGGTTCAATTTGGTTTTATCCGGTTTCAACTGGTTTGAACCGGTTCAATCCGGTTTTATCCGGTTTAAACCGGTTTAAACCGGGTCAATCCGGTTTTATCCGGTTTAAACCTCTTCAATCCGGTTTTATCCAGTTTAAACCGGTTTATACCAGTTCAATCCGGTTTTATCCGCTTTAAACCGGTTTAAACCAGTTCAATCGGTTTTTATCTAGTTTAAACCGGATTAAACCGGTTCTATCCGGTTTTATCCATTTTAAACCGGTTCAATCCCTTTTTTCCGGTTTAAACCGGTTTAAACCAGTTCATTCCGGTTTTATCCGGTTTCAGCCGGATCAATCCGGTTTAAACCGTTTCAATCTGGTTTTATCCGGTTTTAACCGGTTTAAACCGCTTCAATCCGGTTTTATCCGGTTTAAACCGGTTCTATCCATTTCTATCCGGTTGAAACCATTTTAAACCGGTTCAATCCGGTTTTATCCGGTTTCAACCGGTTTAAGCTGGTTCAATCCGGTTTTATCCGGTTTAAACCGGTTCAATCTTGTTTTATCCTGTTTAAACCGTTTGAAACCAGTTCAATCCGGTTTTATCTGGTTTAGACCAGTTCAAACCGGTTCAATCCGGTTTTATCCAGTTTAAACCAGTTCTATCCATTTCTATCTGGTTTAAACCGGTTTAAACTTGTTCAATCTGGTTTTATCCGGTTTAAACCGGTTCTATCCGTTTTAAACCGGTTTAAAACAGTTCATTCCGGTTTTATCCGGTTTAAACCAGTTTAAGCCGGTTCAATCCGGTTTTATCTGGTTTAAACCGGTTTAAGCCTGTTCAATCCGGTTTTATCCAGTTTAAACTGGTTCTATTCGTTTCCATCTGGTTTAAAAGGGTTTAAACTGGTTCAATCCGGTTTTATACGTTTTAAACCAGTTTAATCTGATTTTATCCGGTTTAAACTGGTTCAATTTGGTTTTATCCGGTTTCAACCGGTTTGAACCGGTTCAATCCGGTTTTATCCGGTTTAAACCGGTTTAAACCGGGTCAATCCGGTTTTATCCGGTTTAAACCCCTTCAATCCGGTTTTCTCCAGTTTAAACCGGTTTATACCAGTTCAATCCGGTTTTATCCGCTTTAAACCGGTTTAAACCAGTTGAATCGGTTTTTATCTGGTTTAAACCGGATTAAACCGGTTCTATCCGGTTTAATCCATTTTAAACCGGTTCAATCCGTTTTTTCCAGTTTAAACCGGTTTAAACCAGTTCATTCCGGTTTAATCCGGTTTAAACCGGTTTAAGCCAGTTCAATCCAGTTTTATCCAGTTTAAACCGGTTCAATCCGGTTTTATCTGGTTTAAACCGGTTTAAGCCTGTTCAATCCGGTTTTATCCAGTTTAAACTGGTTCTATTCGTTTCCATCTGGTTTAAAAGGGTTGAAACTGGTTCAATCCGGTTTTATACGTTTTAAACCAGTTTAATCTGATTTTATCCGGTTTAAACTGGTTCAATTTGGTTTTATCCGGTTGAAACCCCTTCAATCCGGTTTTCTCCAGTTTAAACCGGTTTATACCAGTTCAATCCGGTTTTATCCGCTTTAAACCGGTTTAAACCAGTTGAATCGGTTTTTATCTGGTTTAAACCGGATTAAACCGGTTCTATCCGGTTTAATCCATTTTAAACCGGTTCAATCCGTTTTTTCCAGTTTAAACCGGTTTAAACCAGTTCATTCCGGTTTAATCCGGTTTAAACCGGTTTAAGCCAGTTCAATCCAGTTTTATCCAGTTTAAACCGGTTCAATCCGGTTTTATCTGGTTTAAACCGGTTTAAGCCTGTTCAATCCGGTTTTATCCAGTTTAAACTGGTTCTATTCGTTTCCATCTGGTTTAAAAGGGTTGAAACTGGTTCAATCCGGTTTTATACGTTTTAAACCAGTTTAATCTGATTTTATCCGGTTTAAACTGGTTCAATTTGGTTTTATCCTGTTTAAACCGGTTTAAACCGGTTCAATCCGGTTTTATCTCGTTTAAACCGGTTCTATCCGGTTCTATCCTGTTTAAATCGGTTTAAACCGGTTCTATCCTGTTCTATCCTGTTTTAACCGGTTAAACCAGTTCAATCCGGTTTTATCCAGTTTAAACCGGTTCTATCCGGTTCTATACAGTTGAAACCGGTTTAAACCGGTTCAATCCGGTTTTATCCTGTTTAAACCTGTTTAAACCGGTTCAATCCGGTTTTACCTCGTTTAAACCGGTTCTATCCGGTTCTATCCTGTTTAAATCGGTTTAAACCGGTTCTATACTGTTCTATACTGTTTTAACCGGTTAAACCAGTTCAATCCGGTTTTATCCGGTTTAAACCGGTTCAATCCGATTTTATCCGTTTTAAACCGGTTCATTCCGGTTTCATCCATTTAAAACCGGTTTGAAACGTTTCAATCCGGTTTTATCCGGTTTAAAACGGTTCATTCCGGTTTTATCCGTTTAAAACCGGTTTGAAACGGTTCAATCCGGTTTTATCCGGTTTAAACCGGTTCAATCCGTTTTTATCCGGTTTAAACCAGTTCACTCCGGTTTTATCCGGTTTAAACCGGTTTGAACCGGTTCAATCCGGTTTTATCTGTTTTAAACCGGTTCAATCTGGTTTTATCCTGTTGAAACCGGTTTTATCCGGTTTAGACCAGTTTAAACCAGTTCAAGCCGGTTTTAATCGGCTTAAACTGGTTCAATCAGGTTTTATCCGGTTTAAACCGCTTTAAAACGGTTTAATCCGGTTTTATCCGGTTTAAACCAGTTTGAACCGGTTCAATCCGGTTTTATCCGGTTTAAACCGGTTTAAACCGGTTCAATCCGGTTTTATCTCGTTTAGACAGGTTCTATCCGGTTCTATCCTTTTTAAATCGGATTAAACTGTTTCTATCCTGTTCTATCCTGCTTTAACTGGATTAAACCAGTTCAATCCGGTTTTATCCTGTTTAAACCGGTTTAAACGCTTTCAATCCGTTTTTATCCGGTTTCAACCGGTTTACAGCGGTTCAATCCGGTTTTATCCGGTTTATACCGTTTCTATCCGGTTCTATCCGTTTTAAACCGATTTAAACCAGTTCATTCCGGTTTTATCCAGATTAAACCTGTTTGAACCGGTTCAATCCGGTCTTATCCGGTTTAAACTGGTTTAAGCCGGTTCAATCCGGTTTTATCCGGTTTAAACTGGTTCAATCAGGTTTTATCCGGTTTAAACCGGTTTAAGCTGGTTCAATCCGGTTTTATCCGGTTTAAACCGGTTCAATCTTGTTATATCCGGTTTAAACCGTTTGAAACCAGTTCAATCCGGTTTTATCTGGTTTAGACCAGTTCAAACCGGTTCAATCCAGTTTTATCCAGTTTAAACCAGTTCTATCCATTTCTATCTGGTTTAAACCGGTTTAATCTGGTTCAATCCGGTTTTATCCGGTTTAAACTGGTTCTATCCGTTTTAAACCGGTTTAAAACAGTTCATTCCGGTTTTATCCAGTTTAAACCGGTTTAAGCCGGTTCAATCCGGTTTTATCTGGTTTAAACTGGTTCTATTCGTTTCCATCTGGTTTAAAAGGGTTTAAACTGGTTCAATCAGGTTTTATACGTTTTAAACCAGTTCAATCTGATTTTATCCGGTTTAAACTGGTTCAATTTGGTTTTATCCGGTTTCAACTGGTTTGAACCGGTTCAATCCGGTTTTATCCGGTTTAAACCGGTTTAAACCGGGTCAATCCGGTTTTATCCGGTTTAAACCTCTTCAATCCGGTTTTATCCAGTTTAAACCGGTTTATACCAGTTCAATCCGGTTTTATCCGCTTTAAACCGGTTTAAACCAGTTCAATCGGTTTTTATCTAGTTTAAACCGGATTAAACCGGTTCTATCCGGTTTTATCCATTTTAAACCGGTTCAATCCCTTTTTTCCGGTTTAAACCGGTTTAAACCAGTTCATTCCGGTTTTATCCGGTTTCAGCCGGATCAATCCGGTTTAAACCGTTTCAATCTGGTTTTATCCGGTTTTAACCGGTTTAAACCGCTTCAATCCGGTTTTATCCGGTTTAAACCGGTTCTATCCATTTCTATCCGGTTGAAACCATTTTAAACCGGTTCAATCCGGTTTTATCCGGTTTCAACCGGTTTAAGCTGGTTCAATCCGGTTTTATCCGGTTTAAACCGGTTCAATCTTGTTTTATCCTGTTTAAACCGTTTGAAACCAGTTCAATCCGGTTTTATCTGGTTTAGACCAGTTCAAACCGGTTCAATCCGGTTTTATCCAGTTTAAACCAGTTCTATCCATTTCTATCTGGTTTAAACCGGTTTAAACTTGTTCAATCTGGTTTTATCCGGTTTAAACCGGTTCTATCCGTTTTAAACCGGTTTAAAACAGTTCATTCCGGTTTTATCCGGTTTAAACCAGTTTAAGCCGGTTCAATCCGGTTTTATCTGGTTTAAACCGGTTTAAGCGTGTTCAATCCGGTTTTATCCAGTTTAAACTGGTTCTATTCGTTTCCATCTGGTTTAAAAGGGTTTAAACTGGTTCAATCCGGTTTTATACGTTTTAAACCAGTTTAATCTGATTTTATCCGGTTTAAACTGGTTCAATTTGGTTTTATCCGGTTTCAACCGGTTTGAACCGGTTCAATCCGGTTTTATCCGGTTTAAACCGGTTTAAACCGGGTCAATCCGGTTTTATCCGGTTTAAACCCCTTCAATCCGGTTTTCTCCAGTTTAAACCGGTTTATACCAGTTCAATCCGGTTTTATCCGCTTTAAACCGGTTTAAACCAGTTGAATCGGTTTTTATCTGGTTTAAACCGGATTAAACCGGTTCTATCCGGTTTAATCCATTTTAAACCGGTTCAATCCGTTTTTTCCAGTTTAAACCGGTTTAAACCAGTTCATTCCGGTTTAATCCGGTTTAAACCGGTTTAAGCCAGTTCAATCCAGTTTTATCCAGTTTAAACCGGTTCAATCCGGTTTTATCTGGTTTAAACCGGTTTAAGCCTGTTCAATCCGGTTTTATCCAGTTTAAACTGGTTCTATTCGTTTCCATCTGGTTTAAAAGGGTTGAAACTGGTTCAATCCGGTTTTATACGTTTTAAACCAGTTTAATCTGATTTTATCCGGTTTAAACTGGTTCAATTTGGTTTTATCCGGTTGAAACCCCTTCAATCCGGTTTTCTCCAGTTTAAACCGGTTTATACCAGTTCAATCCGGTTTTATCCGCTTTAAACCGGTTTAAACCAGTTGAATCGGTTTTTATCTGGTTTAAACCGGATTAAACCGGTTCTATCCGGTTTAATCCATTTTAAACCAGTTCAATCCGGTTTTATCCAGTTTAAACCGGTTCTATTCGTTTCCATCTGGTGTAAAAGGGTTTAAACTGGTTCAATCCGGTTTTATCCGGTTTCAACCTCTTCAATCCGGTTTTCTCCAGTTTAAACCGGTTTATACCAGTTCAATCCGGTTTTATCCGCTTTAAACCGGTTCTATCCGGTTCTATCCGGTTTAAACCAGTTCTATCCGGTTCTATCTGGTTTAATCCGGTTTAAATCGGTTCAATCCGGTTTTATCCGGTTTAAACCGGTTTTATCCGTTTTAAACCAGTTTAATCCAGTTCAATCCAGTTTTATCCGGTTTAAACCGTTTCTATCCGGTTCTATCCGTTTTAAACCGGTTTAAACCAGTTCATTCCGGTTTAATCCGGTTTAAACCGGTTTAAGCCAGTTCAATCCAGTTTTATCCAGTTTAAACCGGTTCAATCCGGTTTTATCTGGTTTAAACCGGTTTAAGCCTGTTCAATCCGGTTTTATCCAGTTTAAACTGGTTCTATTCGTTTCCATCTGGTTTAAAAGGGTTGAAACTGGTTCAATCCGGTTTTATACGTTTTAAACCAGTTTAATCTGATTTTATCCGGTTTAAACTGGTTCAATTTGGTTTTATCCTGTTTAAACCGGTTTAAACCGGTTCAATCCGGTTTTATCTCGTTTAAACCGGTTCTATCCGGTTCTATCCTGTTTAAATCGGTTTAAACCGGTTCTATCCTGTTCTATCCTGTTTTAACCGGTTAAACCAGTTCAATCCGGTTTTATCCAGTTTAAACCGGTTCTATCCGGTTCTATACAGTTGAAACCGGTTTAAACCGGTTCAATCCGGTTTTATCCTGTTTAAACCTGTTTAAACCGGTTCAATCCGGTTTTACCTCGTTTAAACCGGTTCTATCCGGTTCTATCCTGTTTAAATCGGTTTAAACCGGTTCTATACTGTTCTATACTGTTTTAACCGGTTAAACCAGTTCAATCCGGTTTTATCCGGTTTAAACCGGTTCAATCCGATTTTATCCGTTTTAAACCGGTTCATTCCGGTTTCATCCATTTAAAACCGGTTTGAAACGTTTCAATCCGGTTTTATCCGGTTTAAAACGGTTCATTCCGGTTTTATCCATTTAAAACCGGTTTGAAACGGTTCAATCCGGTTTTATCCGGTTTAAACCGGTTCAATCCGTTTTTATCCGGTTTAAACCAGTTCACTCCGGTTTTATCCGGTTTAAACCGGTTTGAACCGGTTCAATCCGGTTTTATCTGTTTTAAACCGGTTCAATCTGGTTTTATCCTGTTGAAACCGGTTTTATCCGGTTTAGACCAGTTTAAACCAGTTCAAGCCGGTTTTAATCGGCTTAAACTGGTTCAATCAGGTTTTATCCGGTTTAAACCGCTTTAAAACGGTTTAATCCGGTTTTATCCGGTTTAAACCAGTTTGAACCGGTTCAATCCGGTTTTATCCGGTTTAAACCGGTTTAAACCGGTTCAATCCGGTTTTATCTCGTTTAGACAGGTTCTATCCGGTTCTATCCTTTTTAAATCGGATTAAACTGTTTCTATCCTGTTCTATCCTGCTTTAACTGGATTAAACCAGTTCAATCCGGTTTTATCCTGTTTAAACCGGTTTAAACGCTTTCAATCCGTTTTTATCCGGTTTCAACCGGTTTACAGCGGTTCAATCCGGTTTTATCCGGTTTATACCGTTTCTATCCGGTTCTATCCGTTTTAAACCGATTTAAACCAGTTCATTCCGGTTTTATCCAGATTAAACCTGTTTGAACCGGTTCAATCCGGTCTTATCCGGTTTAAACTGGTTTAAGCCGGTTCAATCCGGTTTTATCCGGTTTAAACTGGTTCAATCAGGTTTTATCCGGTTTAAACCGGTTTAAGCTGGTTCAATCCGGTTTTATCCGGTTTAAACCGGTTCAATCTTGTTATATCCGGTTTAAACCGTTTGAAACCAGTTCAATCCGGTTTTATCTGGTTTAGACCAGTTCAAACCGGTTCAATCCGGTTTTATCCAGTTTAAACCAGTTCTATCCATTTCTATCTGGTTTAAACCGGTTTAAACTGGTTCAATCCGGTTTTATCCGGTTTAAACTGGTTCTATCCGTTTTAAACCGGTTTAAAACAGTTCATTCCGGTTTTATCCAGTTTAAACCGGTTTAAGCCGGTTCAATCCGGTTTTATCTGGTTTAAACTGGTTCTATTCGTTTCCATCTGGTTTAAAAGGGTTTAAACTGGTTCAATCAGGTTTTATACGTTTTAAACCAGTTCAATCTGATTTTATCCGGTTTAAACTGGTTCAATTTGGTTTTATCCGGTTTCAACTGGTTTGAACCGGTTCAATCCGGTTTTATCCGGTTTAAACCGGTTTAAACCGGGTCAATCCGGTTTTATCCGGTTTAAACCTCTTCAATCCGGTTTTATCCAGTTTAAACCGGTTTATACCAGTTCAATCCGGTTTTATCCGCTTTAAACCGGTTTAAACCAGTTCAATCGGTTTTTATCTAGTTTAAACCGGATTAAACCGGTTCTATCCGGTTTTATCCATTTTAAACCGGTTCAATCCCTTTTTTCCGGTTTAAACCGGTTTAAACCAGTTCATTCCGGTTTTATCCGGTTTCAGCCGGATCAATCCGGTTTAAACCGTTTCAATCTGGTTTTATCCGGTTTTAACCGGTTTAAACCGCTTCAATCCGGTTTTATCCGGTTTAAACCGGTTCTATCCATTTCTATCCGGTTGAAACCATTTTAAACCGGTTCAATCCGGTTTTATCCGGTTTCAACCGGTTTAAGCTGGTTCAATCCGGTTTTATCCGGTTTAAACCGGTTCAATCTTGTTTTATCCTGTTTAAACCGTTTGAAACCAGTTCAATCCGGTTTTATCTGGTTTAGACCAGTTCAAACCGGTTCAATCCGGTTTTATCCAGTTTAAACCAGTTCTATCCATTTCTATCTGGTTTAAACCGGTTTAAACTTGTTCAATCTGGTTTTATCCGGTTTAAACCGGTTCTATCCGTTTTAAACCGGTTTAAAACAGTTCATTCCGGTTTTATCCGGTTTAAACCAGTTTAAGCCGGTTCAATCCGGTTTTATCTGGTTTAAACCGGTTTAAGCGTGTTCAATCCGGTTTTATCCAGTTTAAACTGGTTCTATTCGTTTCCATCTGGTTTAAAAGGGTTTAAACTGGTTCAATCCGGTTTTATACGTTTTAAACCAGTTTAATCTGATTTTATCCGGTTTAAACTGGTTCAATTTGGTTTTATCCGGTTTCAACCGGTTTGAACCGGTTCAATCCGGTTTTATCCGGTTTAAACCGGTTTAAACCGGGTCAATCCGGTTTTATCCGGTTTAAACCCCTTCAATCCGGTTTTCTCCAGTTTAAACCGGTTTATACCAGTTCAATCCGGTTTTATCCGCTTTAAACCGGTTTAAACCAGTTGAATCGGTTTTTATCTGGTTTAAACCGGATTAAACCGGTTCTATCCGGTTTAATCCATTTTAAACCGGTTCAATCCGTTTTTTCCAGTTTAAACCGGTTTAAACCAGTTCATTCCGGTTTAATCCGGTTTAAACCGGTTTAAGCCAGTTCAATCCAGTTTTATCCAGTTTAAACCGGTTCAATCCGGTTTTATCTGGTTTAAACCGGTTTAAGCCTGTTCAATCCGGTTTTATCCAGTTTAAACTGGTTCTATTCGTTTCCATCTGGTTTAAAAGGGTTGAAACTGGTTCAATCCGGTTTTATACGTTTTAAACCAGTTTAATCTGATTTTATCCGGTTTAAACTGGTTCAATTTGGTTTTATCCGGTTGAAACCCCTTCAATCCGGTTTTCTCCAGTTTAAACCGGTTTATACCAGTTCAATCCGGTTTTATCCGCTTTAAACCGGTTTAAACCAGTTGAATCGGTTTTTATCTGGTTTAAACCGGATTAAACCGGTTCTATCCGGTTTAATCCATTTTAAACCAGTTCAATCCGGTTTTATCCAGTTTAAACCGGTTCTATTCGTTTCCATCTGGTGTAAAAGGGTTTAAACTGGTTCAATCCGGTTTTATCCGGTTTCAACCTCTTCAATCCGGTTTTCTCCAGTTTAAACCGGTTTATACCAGTTCAATCCGGTTTTATCCGCTTTAAACCGGTTCTATCCGGTTCTATCCGGTTTAAACCAGTTCTATCCGGTTCTATCTGGTTTAATCCGGTTTAAATCGGTTCAATCCGGTTTTATCCGGTTTAAACCGGTTTTATCCGTTTTAAACCAGTTTAATCCAGTTCAATCCAGTTTTATCCGGTTTAAACCGTTTCTATCCGGTTCTATCCGTTTTAAACCGGTTTAAACCAGTTCATTCCGGTTTTATCAGGTTTAAACCGCTTTGAACCGCTTTGAACCGGTTCAATCCGGTTTAAACCAGTTTAAGCCGGTTCAATCCTGTTTTATTTGGTTTAAACCGGTTCAATATGATTTTATGCGGTTTAAACCAGTTTGAACCGGTTCAATCCGGTTTAATCCGGTTTAAACCGGTTTAAGCCAGTTCAATCCAGTTTTATCCAGTTTAAACCGGTTCTATCCGGTTCTATCCCGTTTAAACCATTTTAAACCAGTTCAATCCGGTTTTATCCGGTTTAAACCAGTTCAATCCTGTTTTATCCGGTTTAAACCGTTTCTATCCGGTTCTATACAGTTGAAACCGGTTTAAACCGGTTCAATCCGGTTTTATCCTGTTTAAACCGGTTCAGTCTGGTTTTATCCGGTTTAAACCGGTTTAAAACGGTTCAATCCGGTTTTATCCGGTTTAAACCGGTCCTATCGGGTTTAAACAGGTTTAGGCCGGTTCATTCCGGTTTTATCAGTTTTAAACCGGTTTAAACTGCTTCAATCCGTTTATATTCGGTTTAAACCGGTTACAACTGGTTCAATCTGGTTTTCTCCGGTTTAAACCGGTTTAAGCCAGTTCCACCCGGTTTTCTCCGGTTTTAACCAGCTTTAACCGGTTCAATCCGCTTTTATCCAGTTTAAACCGGTTCTATCTAGTTCTATCCGGTTGAAACCGGTTCAATCCGGTTTTATACGGTTTAAACCGGTTCATTCCGGTTTCATCCTGTTTGAACCGGTTTAAACCGGTTTAAACCAGTTCAATCCGGTTTTAAACGGTTTAAACCGGTTCTATCCGGTTCAATCTGGTTTAAACCGGTTTAAACCGGTTCTATCCGTTTTTATCCGGTTTAAACCTGTACAATCTGGTTTTATCCGGTTTAAACCGGTTTAAACCGGTTTAATCGGTTTTATCCAGTTTAAACCGGTTCAATCCGTTTTTTCCAGTTTAAACCGGTTTAAACCAGTTCATTCCGGTTTTATCCGGTTTAAACCGGTTCAATCCGATTTTATCCGGTTTAAACCGGTTCATTCTGGTTTTATCCGGTTAAAACCGGTTTGAAACGTTTCAATCCGGTTTTATCCGGTTTAAACCGGTTTAAACCGGTTCAATCCGGTTTTATCTCATTTAAACCGGTTCTATCCGGTTCTATCCTGTTTAAATCAGTTTAAACCGGTTCTATCCTGTTCTATCCTGTTTTAACCGGTTAAACCAGTTCAATCCGGTTTTATCCAGTTTAAACCGGTTCTATTCGTTTCCATCTGGTGTAAAAGGGTTTAAACTGGTTCAATCCGGTTTTATCCGGTTTCAACCTCTTCAATCCGGTTTTCTCCAGTTTAAACCGGTTTATACCATTTCAATCCGGTTTTATCCGCTTTAAACCGGTTCTATCCGGTTCTATCCGATTTAAACCAGTTCTATCCGGTTCTATCTGGTTTAATCCGGTTTAAAGCGGTTCAATCCGGTTTTATCCGGTTTAAACCGGTTTTATACGTTTTAAACCGGTTTAATCCAGTTCAATCCGGTTTTATCCGGTTTAAACCGTTTCTATCCGGTTCTATCCGTTTTAAACCGGTTTAAACCAGTTCATTCCGGTTTTATCAGGTTTAAACCGGTTTGAACCGGTTTGAACCGGTTCAATCCGGTTTAAACCAGTTTAAGCCGGTTCAATCCTGTTTTATCTGGTTTAAACCGGTTCAATATGATTTTATGCGGTTTAAACCAGTTTGAACCGGTTCAATCCGGGTTTATCCAGTTTAAACCGGTTCAGTCTGGTTTTATCCGGTTTAAACCGGTTTAAAACGGTTCAATCCGGTTTTATCCGGTTTCAACCGGTTCTATGCTGTTTATACCAGTTTAAGCCTGTTCAATCGGGTTTTATCCGGTTTAGACCTGTTTAAGCTGGTTCATTCCGGTTTTATCCAGTTTAAACCGGTTCTATCCGGTTCTACCCGGTTGAATCCAGTTTAAACCGGTTCAATCCGGTTTTATCCAGTTTAAACCTGTTTCAACCGGTTCAATCCGGTTTTATCCGGTTTAAACCGGTTTAAGCTGGCTCAATCTGGTTTTATCCAGTTTAAACCGGTTCAATCTGGTTTTATCCGGTTTAAACCGCTTTAAGCCGGTTCAATCCGGTTTTATCCAGTTTAAACCGGTTCTATCCGGTTCTATCCGGTTGAAACCAGTTTAAACCGGTTCAATCCAGTTTTATCCGGTTTAAACCGGTTTAAGCTGGTTCAATCCGGTTTTATCCGGTTTAAACCGGTTCAATCTTGTTTTATCCGGTTTAAACCGGTTGAAACCAGTTCAATCCGGTTTTATCTGGTTTAGACCAGTTCAAACCGGTTCAATCCGGTTTTATCCAGTTTAAACCGGTTCTATCCGGTTCTATCCGGTTGAAACCAGTTTAAACCGGTTCAATCCGGTTTTATCCGGTTTAAACCGGTTTTATCCGTTTTAGACCAGTTTAAACCAGTTCAATCCGGTTTTAATCAGCTTAAACCGGTTCAATCTGGTTTTATCCAGTTTAAACCGCTTTAAAATGGTTTTATCCGGTTTTATCCGGTTTAAACCAGTTTGAACCGGTTCAATCCGGTTTTATCCGGTTTAAACCGGTTCAATCCGGTTTAAACCAGTTTAAGCCGGTTCAATCCTGTTTTATCCAGTTTAAACCGGTTCTATCCGGTTCTATCTGGTTGAAACCAGTTTAAACCGGTTCAATCCGGTTTTATCCGGTTTAAACCGGTTCATTCCGGTTTTATCCGGTTAAAACCGGTTTGAAACGGTTCGATCCGGTTTTATCCGGTTTAAACTGGTTCAGTCCGATTTTATCCCGTTTCAACCAGTTCATTCCGGTTTTATCCGGTTTAAACTGGTTTGAACCGGTTCAATCCGTTTTTATCCGGTTTAAACCAGTTCACTCCGGATTTATCCGGTTTAAACCGGTTTGTACCGGTTCAATCCGGTTTTATCCGGTTTAAACCGGTTTAAGCTGGTTCTATCCAGTTGGAACCGGTTTAAACCGGTTCAATCCGGTTTTATACGGTTTAAACCGGTTCATTCCGGTTTCATCCGGTTTGAAACGGTTTAAACCGGGTTAAAACGGTTCAATCCGGTTTTAAACGGTATAAACCGGTTCTATCCGGTTCAATCTGGTTTAAACCAGTTTAAACCGGTTCTATCCGTTTTTATCCGGTTTAAACCGGTACAATCTGGTTTTATCCGGTTTAAACCGGTTTAAACCTGTTCAATCGGTTTTATCCAGTTTAAACCGGTTCAATCCGTTTTTTCCAGTTTAAACCGGTTTAAACCAGTTCATTCCGGTTTTATCCGGTTTAAACCGGTTCAATCCGGTTTAAACCGTTTCAATCTGGTTTTATCCGGTTTGAACCGGTTTAAACCGCTTCAATCCGTTTTTATCCAGTTTAAACCGGTTCTATCCGGTTCTATCCAGTTGAAACCGGTTTAAACCGGTTCAATCTGGTTTTATCCGGTTTAAACCAGTTCAATCCGGTTTTATCCGGTTTAAACCGGTTTAAACCGGTTCAATCCTGTTTTATCCAGTTTAAAGCGGTTCAATCCGGTTTTATCCGGTTTAAACCAGTTCAATCCGGTTTTATCCGGTTTCAACCGGTTTACAGCGGTTCAATCCGGTTTTATCCGGTTTATACCATTTCTATCCGGTTCTATCCTTTTTAAACCGGTTTAAACCAGTTCATTCCGGTTTTATCCGGTTTAAACCTGTTTGAACCGGTTCAATCTGGTCATATCCGGTTTAAACCGGTTTAAGCCGGTTCAATCCGGTTTTATCCGGTTTAAACCGGTTCAATCAGGTTTTATCCGGTTTAAACCGGTTTAAGCCGGTTCAATCCGGTTTTATCCAGTTTAAACCGGTTCTATCCGGTTCTATCCGGTTGAAACCATTTTAAACCGGTTCAATCCGGTTTTATCCGGTTTCAACCGGTTTAAGCTGGTTCAATCCGGTTTTATCCGGTTTAAACCGGTTCAATCTTGTTTTATCCTGTTTAAACCGTTTGAAACCAGTTCAATCCGGTTTTATCTGGTTTAGACCAGTTCAAACCGGTTCAATCCGGTTTTATCCAGTTTAAACCAGTTCTATCCATTTCTATCTGGTTTAAACCGGTTTAAACTTGTTCAATCTGGTTTTATCCGGTTTAAACCGGTTCTATCCGTTTTAAACCGGTTTAAAACAGTTCATTCCGGTTTTATCCGGTTTAAACCGGTTTAAGCCGGTTCAATCCGGTTTTATCTGGTTTAAACCGGTTTAAGCCTGTTCAATCCGGTTTTATCCAGTTTAAACTGGTTCTATTCGTTTCCATCTGGTTTAAAAGGGTTTAAACTGGTTCAATCCGGTTTTATACGTTTTAAACCAGTTTAATCTGATTTTATCCGGTTTAAACTGGTTCAATTTGGTTTTATCCGGTTTCAACCGGTTTGAACCGGTTCAATCCGGTTTTATCCGGTTTAAACCGGTTTAAACCGGGTCAATCTGGTTTTATCCGGTTTAAACCCTTTCAATCCGGTTTTCTCCAGTTTATACCAGTTCAATCCGGTTTTATCCGCTTTAAACCGGTTTGAAACGTTTCAATCCGGTTTTATCCGGTTTAAACCAGTTTAAACCGGTTCAATCCGGTTTTATCTCGTTTAAACCGGTTCTATCCGGTTCTATCCTGTTTAAATCAGTTTAAACCGGTTCTATCCTGTTCTACCCTGTTTTAACCGGTTAAACCAGTTCAATCCGGTTTTATCCAGTTTAAACCGGTTCTATTCGTTTCCATCTGGTGTAAAAGGGTTTAAACTGGTTCAATCCGGTTTTATCCGGTTTCAACCTCTTCAATCCGGTTTTCTCCAGTTCAAACCGGTTTATACCAGTTCAATCCGGTTTTATCCGCTTTAAACCGGTTCTATCCGGTTCTATCCGGTTTAAACCAGTTCTATCCGGTTCTATCTGGTTTAATCCGGTTTAAATCGGTTCAATCCGGTTTTATCCGGTTTAAACCGGTTTTATCCGTTTTAAACCGGTTTAATCCAGTTCAATCCAGTTTTATCCGGTTTAAACCGTTTCTATCCGGTTCTATCCGTTTTAAACCGGTTTAAACCAGTTCATTCCGGTTTTATCAGGTTTAAACCGGTTTGAACCGCTTTGAACCGGTTCAATCCGGTTTAAACCAGTTTAAGCCGGTTCAATCCTGTTTTATTTGGTTTAAACCGGTTCAATATGATTTTATGCGGTTTAAACCAGTTTGAACCGGTTCAATCCGGTTTAATCCGGTTTAAACCGGTTTAAGCCAGTTCAATCCAGTTTTATCCAGTTTAAACCGGTTCTATCCGGTTCTATCCGGTTTAAACCATTTTAAACCAGTTCAATCCGGTTTTATCCGGTTTAAACCAGTTCAATCCTGTTTTATCCGGTTTAAACCGTTTCTATCCGGTTCTATACAGTTGAAACCGGTTTAAACCGGTTCAATCCGGTTTTATCCTGTTTAAACCGGTTCAGTCTGGTTTTATCCGGTTTAAACCGGTTTAAAACGGTTCAATCCGGTTTTATCCGGTTTAAACCGGTCCTATCGGGTTTAAACAGGTTTAGGCCGGTTCATTCCGGTTTTATCAGTTTTAAACCGGTTTAAACTGCTTCAATCCGTTTATATTCGGTTTAAACCGGTTACAACTGGTTCAATCCGGTTTTCTCCGGTTTAAACCGGTTTAAGCCAGTTCCACCCGGTTTTCTCCGGTTTTAACCAGCTTTAACCGGTTCAATCCGCTTTTATCCAGTTTAAACCGGTTCTATCTAGTTCTATCCGGTTGAAACCGGTTCAATCCGGTTTTATCCGGTTTAAACCGGTTCAATCAGGTTTTATCCGGTTTAAACCGGTTTAAGCCGGTTCAATCCGGTTTTATCCAGTTTAAACCGGTTCTATCCGGTTCTATCCGGTTGAAACCATTTTAAACCGGTTCAATCCGGTTTTATCCGGTTTCAACCGGTTTAAGCTGGTTCAATCCGGTTTTATCCGGTTTAAACCGGTTCAATCTTGTTTTATCCTGTTTAAACCGTTTGAAACCAGTTCAATCCGGTTTTATCTGGTTTAGACCAGTTCAAACCGGTTCAATCCGGTTTTATCCAGTTTAAACCAGTTCTATCCATTTCTATCTGGTTTAAACCGGTTTAAACTTGTTCAATCTGGTTTTATCCGGTTTAAACCGGTTCTATCCGTTTTAAACCGGTTTAAAACAGTTCATTCCGGTTTTATCCGGTTTAAACCGGTTTAAGCCGGTTCAATCCGGTTTTATCTGGTTTAAACCGGTTTAAGCCTGTTCAATCCGGTTTTATCCAGTTTAAACTGGTTCTATTCGTTTCCATCTGGTTTAAAAGGGTTTAAACTGGTTCAATCCGGTTTTATACGTTTTAAACCAGTTTAATCTGATTTTATCCGGTTTAAACTGGTTCAATTTGGTTTTATCCGGTTTCAACCGGTTTGAACCGGTTCAATCCGGTTTTATCCGGTTTAAACCGGTTTAAACCGGGTCAATCCGGTTTTATCCGGTTTAAACCCCTTCAATCCGGTTTTCTCCAGTTTAAACCGGTTTATACCAGTTCAATCCGGTTTTATCCGCTTTAAACCGGTTTAAACCAGTTGAATCGGTTTTTATCTGGTTTAAACCGGATTAAACCAGTTCTATCCGGTTTAATCCATTTTAAACCGGTTCAATCCGTTTTTTCCAGTTTAAACCGGTTTAAACCAGTTCATTCCGGTTTAATCCGGTTTAAACCGGTTTAAGCCAGTTCAATCCAGTTTTATCCAGTTTAAACCGGTTCAATCCGGTTTTATCTGGTTTAAACCGGTTTAAGCCTGTTCAATCCGGTTTTATCCAGTTTAAACTGGTTCTATTCGTTTCCATCTGGTTTAAAAGGGTTTAAACTGGTTCAATCCGGTTTTATACGTTTTAAACCAGTTTAATCTGATTTTATCCGGTTTAAACTGGTTCAATTTGGTTTTATCCTGTTTAAACCGGTTTAAACCAGTTCAATCCGGTTTTATCTCGTTTAAACCGGTTCTATCCGGTTCTATCCTGTTTAAATCGGTTTAAACCGGTTCTATCCTGTTCTATCCTGTTTTAACCGGTTAAACCAGTTCAATCCGGTTTTATCCAGTTTAAACCGGTTCTATCCGGTTCTATACAGTTGAAACCGGTTTAAACCGGTTCAATCCGGTTTTATCCTGTTTAAACCTGTTTAAACCGGTTCAATCCGGTTTTACCTCGTTTAAACCGGTTCTATCCGGTTCTATCCTGTTTAAATCGGTTTAAACCGGTTCTATACTGTTCTATACTGTTTTAACCGGTTAAACCAGTTCAATCCGGTTTTATCCGGTTTAAACCGGTTCAATCCGATTTTATCCGTTTTAAACCGGTTCATTCCGGTTTTATCCATTTAAAACCGGTTTGAAACGTTTCAATCCGGTTTTATCCGGTTTAAAACGGTTCATTCCGGTTTTATCCGTTTAAAACCGGTTTGAAACGGTTCAATCCGGTTTTATCCGGTTTAAACCGGTTCAATCCGTTTTTATCCGGTTTAAACCAGTTCACTCCGGTTTTATCCGGTTTAAACCGGTTTGAACCGGTTCAATCCGGTTTTATCTGTTTTAAACCGGTTCAATCTGGTTTTATCCTGTTGAAACCGGTTTTATCCGGTTTAGACCAGTTTAAACCAGTTCAAACCGGTTTTAATCGGCTTAAACTGGTTCAATCTGGTTTTATCCGGTTTAAACCTCTTTAAAACGGTTTAATCCGGTTTTATCCGGTTTAAACCCTTTCAATCCGGTTTTCTCCAGTTTATACCAGTTCAATCCGGTTTTATCCGCTTTAAACCGGTTTGAAACGTTTCAATCCGGTTTTATCCGGTTTAAACCAGTTTAAACCGGTTCAATCCGGTTTTATCTCGTTTAAACCGGTTCTATCCGGTTCTATCCTGTTTAAATCAGTTTAAACCGGTTCTATCCTGTTCTACCCTGTTTTAACCGGTTAAACCAGTTCAATCCGGTTTTATCCAGTTTAAACCGGTTCTATTCGTTTCCATCTGGTGTAAAAGGGTTTAAACTGGTTCAATCCGGTTTTATCCGGTTTCAACCTCTTCAATCCGGTTTTCTCCAGTTCAAACCGGTTTATACCAGTTCAATCCGGTTTTATCCGCTTTAAACCGGTTCTATCCGGTTCTATCCGGTTTAAACCAGTTCTATCCGGTTCTATCTGGTTTAATCCGGTTTAAATCGGTTCAATCCGGTTTTATCCGGTTTAAACCGGTTTTATCCGTTTTAAACCGGTTTAATCCAGTTCAATCCAGTTTTATCCGGTTTAAACCATTTCTATCCGGTTCTATCCGTTTTAAACCGGTTTAAACCAGTTCATTCCGGTTTTATCAGGTTTAAACCGGTTTGAACCGCTTTGAACCGGTTCAATCCGGTTTAAACCAGTTTAAGCCGTTTCAATCCTGTTTTATTTGGTTTAAACCGGTTCAATATGATTTTATGCGGTTTAAACCAGTTTGAACCGGTTCAATCCGGTTTAATCCGGTTTAAACCGGTTTAAGCCAGTTCAATCCAGTTTTATCCAGTTTAAACCGGTTCTATCCGGTTCTATCCGGTTTAAACCATTTTAAACCAGTTCAATCCGGTTTTATCCGGTTTAAACCAGTTCAATCCTGTTTTATCCGGTTTAAACCGTTTCTATCCGGTTCTATACAGTTGAAACCGGTTTAAACCGGTTCAATCCGGTTTTATCCTGTTTAAACCGGTTCAGTCTGGTTTTATCCGGTTTAAACCGGTTTAAAACGGTTCAATCCGGTTTTATCCGGTTTAAACCGGTCCTATCGGGTTTAAACAGGTTTAGGCCGGTTCATTCCGGTTTTATCAGTTTTAAACCGGTTTAAACTGCTTCAATCCGTTTATATTCGGTTTAAACCGGTTACAACTGGTTCAATCCGGTTTTCTCCGGTTTAAACCGGTTTAAGCCAGTTCCACCCGGTTTTCTCCGGTTTTAACCAGCTTTAACCGGTTCAATCCGCTTTTATCCAGTTTAAACCGGTTCTATCTAGTTCTATCCGGTTGAAACCGGTTCAATCCGGTTTTATCCGGTTTAAACCGGTTCAATCAGGTTTTATCCGGTTTAAACCGGTTTAAGCCGGTTCAATCCGGTTTTATCCAGTTTAAACCGGTTCTATCCGGTTCTATCCGGTTGAAACCATTTTAAACCGGTTCAATCCGGTTTTATCCGGTTTCAACCGGTTTAAGCTGGTTCAATCCGGTTTTATCCGGTTTAAACCGGTTCAATCTTGTTTTATCCTGTTTAAACCGTTTGAAACCAGTTCAATCCGGTTTTATCTGGTTTAGACCAGTTCAAACCGGTTCAATCCGGTTTTATCCAGTTTAAACCAGTTCTATCCATTTCTATCTGGTTTAAACCGGTTTAAACTTGTTCAATCTGGTTTTATCCGGTTTAAACCGGTTCTATCCGTTTTAAACCGGTTTAAAACAGTTCATTCCGGTTTTATCCGGTTTAAACCGGTTTAAGCCGGTTCAATCCGGTTTTATCTGGTTTAAACCGGTTTAAGCCTGTTCAATCCGGTTTTATCCAGTTTAAACTGGTTCTATTCGTTTCCATCTGGTTTAAAAGGGTTTAAACTGGTTCAATCCGGTTTTATACGTTTTAAACCAGTTTAATCTGATTTTATCCGGTTTAAACTGGTTCAATTTGGTTTTATCCGGTTTCAACCGGTTTGAACCGGTTCAATCCGGTTTTATCCGGTTTAAACCGGTTTAAACCGGGTCAATCCGGTTTTATCCGGTTTAAACCCCTTCAATCCGGTTTTCTCCAGTTTAAACCGGTTTATACCAGTTCAATCCGGTTTTATCCGCTTTAAACCGGTTTAAACCAGTTGAATCGGTTTTTATCTGGTTTAAACCGGATTAAACCAGTTCTATCCGGTTTAATCCATTTTAAACCGGTTCAATCCGTTTTTTCCAGTTTAAACCGGTTTAAACCAGTTCATTCCGGTTTAATCCGGTTTAAACCGGTTTAAGCCAGTTCAATCCAGTTTTATCCAGTTTAAACCGGTTCAATCCGGTTTTATCTGGTTTAAACCGGTTTAAGCCTGTTCAATCCGGTTTTATCCAGTTTAAACTGGTTCTATTCGTTTCCATCTGGTTTAAAAGGGTTTAAACTGGTTCAATCCGGTTTTATACGTTTTAAACCAGTTTAATCTGATTTTATCCGGTTTAAACTGGTTCAATTTGGTTTTATCCTGTTTAAACCGGTTTAAACCGGTTCAATCCGGTTTTATCTCGTTTAAACCGGTTCTATCCGGTTCTATCCTGTTTAAATCGGTTTAAACCGGTTCTATCCTGTTCTATCCTGTTTTAACCGGTTAAACCAGTTCAATCCGGTTTTATCCAGTTTAAACCGGTTCTATCCGGTTCTATACAGTTGAAACCGGTTTAAACCGGTTCAATCCGGTTTTATCCTGTTTAAACCTGTTTAAACCGGTTCAATCCGGTTTTACCTCGTTTAAACCGGTTCTATCCGGTTCTATCCTGTTTAAATCGGTTTAAACCGGTTCTATACTGTTCTATACTGTTTTAACCGGTTAAACCAGTTCAATCCGGTTTTATCCGGTTTAAACCGGTTCAATCCGATTTTATCCGTTTTAAACCGGTTCATTCCGGTTTTATCCATTTAAAACCGGTTTGAAACGTTTCAATCCGGTTTTATCCGGTTTAAAACGGTTCATTCCGGTTTTATCCGTTTAAAACCGGTTTGAAACGGTTCAATCCGGTTTTATCCGGTTTAAACCGGTTCAATCCGTTTTTATCCGGTTTAAACCAGTTCACTCCGGTTTTATCCGGTTTAAACCGGTTTGAACCGGTTCAATCCGGTTTTATCTGTTTTAAACCGGTTCAATCTGGTTTTATCCTGTTGAAACCGGTTTTATCCGGTTTAGACCAGTTTAAACCAGTTCAAACCGGTTTTAATCGGCTTAAACTGGTTCAATCTGGTTTTATCCGGTTTAAACCTCTTTAAAACGGTTTAATCCGGTTTTATCCGGTTTAAACCAGTTTGAACCGGTTCAATCCGGTTTTATCCGGTTTAAACCGGTTTAAACCGGTTCAATCCGGTTTTATCTCGTTTAGACAGGTTCTATCCGGTTCTATCCTTTTTAAATCGGATTAAACTGTTTCTATCCTGTTCTATCCTGCTTTAACTGGATTAAACCAGTTCAATCCGGTTTTATCCTGTTTAAACCGGTTTAAACGCTTTCAATCCGTTTTTATCCGGTTTCAACCGGTTTACAGCGGTTCAATCCGGTTTTATCCGGTTTATACCGTTTCTATCCGGTTCTATCCGTTTTAAACCGATTTAAACCAGTTCATTCCGGTTTTATCCAGATTAAACCTGTTTGAACCGGTTCAATCCGGTCTTATCCGGTTTAAACTGGTTTAAGCCGGTTCAATCCGGTTTTATCCGGTTTAAACTGGTTCAATCTGGTTTTATCCGGTTTAAACCGGTTTAAGCCGGTTCAATCCGGTTTTATCCAGTTTAAACCGGTGCTATCCGGTTCTCTCCGGTTGAAACCATTTTAAACCGGTTCAAACCGGTTTTATCCGGTTTAAACCGGTTTAAGCTGGTTCAATCCGGTTTTATCCGGTTTAAACCGGTTCAATCTTGTTATATCCGGTTTAAACCGTTTGAAACCAGTTCAATCCGGTTTTATCTGGTTTAGACCAGTTCAAACCGGTTCAATCCGGTTTTATCCAGTTTAAACCAGTTCTATCCATTTCTATCTGGTTTAAACCGGTTTAAACTGGTTCAATCCGGTTTTATCCGGTTTAAACTGGTTCTATCCGTTTTAAACCGGTTTAAAACAGTTCATTCCGGTTTTATCCAGTTTAAACCGGTTTAAGCAGGTTCTATCCGGTTTTATCTGGTTTAAACTGGTTCTATTCGTTTCCATCTGATTTAAAAGGGTTTAAACTGGTTCAATCAGGTTTTATACGTTTTAAACCAGTTCAATCTGATTTTATCCGGTTTAAACTGGTTCAATTTTGTTTTATCCGGTTTCAACTGGTTTGAACCGGTTCAATCCGGTTTTATCCGGTTTAAACCGGTTTAAACCGGGTCAATCCGGTTTTATCCGGTTTAAACCTCTTCAATCCGGTTTTCTCCAGTTTAAACCGGTTTATACCAGTTCAATCCGGTTTTATCCGCTTTAAACCGGTTTAAACCAGTTCAATCGGTTTTTATCTAGTTTAAACCGGATTAAACCGGTTCTATCCGGTTTTATCCATTTTAAACCGGTTCAATCCGTTTTTTCCGGTTTAAACCGGTTTAAACCAGTTCATTCCGGTTTTATCCGGTTTCAGCCGGATCAATCCGGTTTAAACCGTTTCAATCTGGTTTTATCCGGTTTTAACCGGTTTAAACCGCTTCAATCCGGTTTTATCCGGTTTAAACCGGTTCTATCCATTTCTATCCGGTTGAAACTGGTTTAAACCGGTTCAATCCGGTTTTATCCGGTTTAAACCAGTTCAATCCTGTTTTATCCGGTTTAAACCGGTTTAAACCGGTTCAATCCGGTTTTATCCGGTTTAAACCGGTTCTATCCGGTTCTATCCGTTTCTATCCGGTTTGAACCGGTTCAATCCGGTTTTATCCGGTTTAAACTGGTTTAAGCCAGTTCAATCCGGTTTTATCCAGTTTAAACCGGTTCTATCCGGTTCTATCAGGTTGAAACCAGTTTAAACCGGTTCAATCTGGTTTTATCCTGTTTAAACCGGTTCAATCCGATTTTATCCGGTTTAAACCGGTTCATTCCGGTTTTATCCGGTTAAGACCGGTTTGAAACGGTTCAATCCTGTTTTATCCAGTTTAAACCGGTTCATTCCGGTTTTATCCATTTAAAACCGGTTTGAAACGGTTCAATCCGGTTTTATCCGGTTTACACCGGTTCAATCCGTTTTTATCCGGTTTAAACCAGTTCACTCCGGTTTTCTCCGGTTTAAACCGGTTTGAACCGTTTCAATCCAGTTTTATCTGGTTTAAACCGGTTCAATCTGGTTTTATCCTGTTGAAACCGGTTTTATCCGGTTTAGACCGGTTTAAACCAGTTCAATCCGGTTTTAATCAGCTTAAACTTGTTCAATCTGGTTTTATCCAGTTTAAACCGGTTCTATCCGTTTCTATCTGGTTTAAACGGGTTTAAACTGGTTCAATCCGGTTTTATCTCGTTTAGACCGGTTCTATCCGGTTCTATCCTTTTTAAATCGGATTAAACTGGTTCTGTCCTGTTCTATCCTGTTTTAACTGGATTAAACCAGTTCACTCCGGTTTTATCCGGTTTAAAACGGTTCTATCCGTTTCTATCTTGTTTACACGGGTTTAAACTGGTTCAATCCGGTTTTATCCGTTTTAAACCGGTTCAATCTGATTTTATCCGGTTTAAACTGTTTCAATTTGGTTTTATCCGGTTTAAACCGGTTTGAACCGGTTCAATGCGGTTTTATCCGGTTTAAACCGTTTTAAACTGGGTCAATCCGGTTTTATCCAGTTTAAACCTGTTCTATCCGGTTCTATCCGGTTGAAACCGGTTTAAAGCGGTTCAATCCGGTTTTATCCGGTTTAAACCAGTTCAATCCGGTTTTATCCGGTTTCAACCGGTTTACAGCGGTTCAATCCGGTTTTATCCGGTTTATACCATTTCTATCCGGTTCTATCCTTTTTAAACCGGTTTAAACCAGTTCATTCCGGTTTTATCCGGTTTAAACCTGTTTGAACCGGTTCAATCTGGTCATATCCGGTTTAAACCGGTTTAAGCCGGTTCAATCCGGTTTTATCCAGTTTAAACCGGTTCTATCCGGTTCTATCCGGTTGAAACCATTTTAAACCGGTTCAATCTGGTTTTATCCGGTTTAACCCGGTTCTATCCGTTTTAAACCGGTTTAAAACAGTTCATTCCGGTTTTATCCGGTTTAAACCAGTTTAAGCCGGTTCAATCCGGTTTTATCTGGTTTAAACCGGTTTAAGCCTGTTCAATCCGGTTTTATCCAGTTTAAACTGGTTCTATTCGTTTCCATCTGGTTTAAAAGGGTTTAAACTGGTTCAATCCGGTTTTATACGTTTTAAACCAGTTTAATCTGATTTTATCCGGTTTAAACTGGTTCAATTTGGTTTTATCCGGTTTCAACCGGTTTGAACCGGTTCAATCCGGTTTTATCCGGTTTAAACCGGTTTAAACCGGGTCAATCCGGTTTTATCCGGTTTAAACCACTTCAATCCGGTTTTCTCCAGTTTAAACCGGTTTATACCAGTTCAATCCGGTTTTATCCGCTTTAAACCGGTTTAAACCAGTTGAATCGGTTTTTACCTGGTTTAAACCGGATTAAACCGGTTCTATCCGGTTTAATCCATTTTAAACCGGTTCAATCCGTTTTTTCCAGTTTAAACCGGTTTAAACCAGTTCATTCCGGTTTAATCCGGTTTAAACCGGTTTAAGCCAGTTCAATCCAGTTTTATCCAGTTTAAACCGGTTCAATCCGGTTTTATCTGGTTTAAACCGGTTTAAGCCTGTTCAATCCGGTTTTATCCAGTTTAAACTGGTTCTATTCGTTTCCATCTGGTTTAAAAGGGTTTAAACTGGTTCAATCCGGTTTTATACGTTTTAAACCAGTTTAATCTGATTTTATCCGGTTTAAACTGGTTCAATTTGGTTTTATCCTGTTTAAACCGGTTTAAACCGGTTCAATCCGGTTTTATCTCATTTAAACCGGTTCTATCCGGTTCTATCCTGTTTAAATCGGTTTAAACCGGTTCTATCCTGTTCTATCCTGTTTTAACCGGTTAAACCAGTTCAATCCGGTTTTATCCAGTTTAAACCGGTTCTATCCGGTTCTATACAGTTGAAACCGGTTTAAACCGGTTCAATCCGGTTTTATCCTGTTTAAACCTGTTTAAACCGGTTCAATCCGGTTTTACCTCGTTTAAACCGGTTCTATCCGGTTCTATCCTGTTTAAATCGGTTTAAACCGGTTCTATACTGTTCTATACTGTTTTAACCGGTTAAACCAGTTCAATCCGGTTTTATCCGGTTTAAACCGGTTCAATCCGATTTTATCCGTTTTAAACCGGTTCATTCCGGTTTTATCCATTTAAAACCGGTTTGAAACGTTTCAATCCGGTTTTATCCGGTTTAAAACGGTTCATTCCGGTTTTATCCGTTTAAAACCGGTTTGAAACGGTTCAATCCGGTTTTATCCGGTTTAAACCGGTTCAATCCGTTTTTATCCGGTTTAAACCAGTTCACTCCGGTTTTATCCGGTTTAAACCGGTTTGAACCGGTTCAATCCGGTTTTATCTGTTTTAAACCGGTTCAATCTGGTTTTATCCTGTTGAAACCTGTTTTATCCGGTTTAGACCAGTTTAAACCAGTTCAAGCCGGTTTTAATCGGCTTAAACTGGTTCAATCTGGTTTTATCCGGTTTAAACCGCTTTAAAACGGTTTAATCCGGTTTTATCCGGTTTAAACCAGTTTGAACCGGTTCAATCCGGTTTTATCCGGTTTAAACCGGTTTAAACCGGTTCAATCCGGTTTTATCCGGTTTAAACCGGTTTAAACCGGTTCAATCCGGTTTTATCTCGTTTAGACAGGTTCTATCCGGTTCTATCCTTTTTAAATCGGATTAAACTGTTTCTATCCTGTTCTATCCTGCTTTAACTGGATTAAACCAGTTCAATCCGGTTTTATCCTGTTTAAACCGGTTTAAACGCTTTCAATCCGTTTTTATCCGGTTTCAACCGGTTTACAGTGGTTCAATCCGGTTTTATCCGGTTTATACCGTTTCTATCCGGTTCTATCCGTTTTAAACCGATTTAAACCAGTTCATTCCGGTTTTATCCAGATTAAACCTGTTTGAACCGGTTCAATCCGGTCTTATCCGGTTTAAACTGGTTTAAGCCGGTTCAATCCGGTTTTATCCGGTTTAAACTGGTTCAATCAGGTTTTATCCGGTTTAAACCGGTTTAAGCCGGTTCAATCCGGTTTTATCCAGTTTAAACCGGTGCTATCCGGTTCTCTCCGGTTGAAACCATTTTAAACCAGTTCAAACCGGTTTTATCCGGTTTAAACCGGTTTAAGCTGGTTCAATCCGGTTTTATCCGGTTTAAACCGGTTCAATCTTGTTATATCCGGTTTAAACCGTTTGAAACCAGTTCAATCCGGTTTTATCTGGTTTAGACCAGTTCAAACCGGTTCAATCCGGTTTTATCCAGTTTAAACCAGTTCTATCCATTTCTATCTGGTTTAAACCGGTTTAAACTGGTTCAATCCGGTTTTATCCGGTTTAAACTGGTTCTATCCGTTTTAAACCGGTTTAAAACAGTTCATTCCGGTTTTATCCAGTTTAAACCGGTTTAAGCCGGTTCAATCCGGTTTTATCTGGTTTAAACTGGTTCTATTCGTTTCCATCTGGTTTAAAAGGGTTTAAACTGGTTCAATCAGGTTTTATACGTTTTAAACCAGTTCAATCTGATTTTATCCGGTTTAAACTGGTTCAATTTGGTTTTATCCGGTTTCAACTGGTTTGAACCGGTTCAATCCGGTTTTATCCGGTTTAAACCGGTTTAAACCGGGTCAATCCGGTTTTATCCGGTTTAAACCTCTTCAATCCGGTTTTATCCAGTTTAAACCGGTTTATACCAGTTCAATCCGGTTTTATCCGCTTTAAACCGGTTTAAACCAGTTCAATCGGTTTTTATCTAGTTTAAACCGGATTAAACCGGTTCTATCCGGTTTTATCCATTTTAAACCGGTTCAATCCGTTTTTTCCGGTTTAAACCGGTTTAAACCAGTTCATTCCGGTTTTATCCGGTTTCAGCCGGATCAATCCGGTTTAAACCGTTTCAATCTGGTTTTATCCGGTTTTAACCGGTTTAAACCGCTTCAATCCGGTTTTATCCGGTTTAAACCGGTTCTATCCATTTCTATCCGGTTGAAACTGGTTTAAACCGGTTCAATCCGGTTTTATCCGGTTTAAACCAGTTCAATCCTGTTTTATCCGGTTTAAACCGGTTCTATCCGGTTCAATCCGGTTTTATCCGGTTTAAACCGGTTCTATCCGGTTCTATCCGGTTCTATCCGGTTTGAACCGGTTCAATCCGGTTTTATCCGGTTTAAACTGGTTTAAGCCGGTTCAATCCGGTTTTATCCAGTTTAAACCGGTTCTATCCGGTTCTATCAGGTTGAAACCAGTTTAAACCGGTTCAATCTGGTTTTATCCGGTTTAAACCGGTTCATTCCGGTTTTATCCGGTTAAGACCGGTTTGAAACGGTTCAATCCTGTTTTATCCGGTTTAAACCGGTTCATTCCGGTTTTATCCGTTTAAAACCGGTTTGAAACGGTTCAATCCGGTTTTATCCGGTTTACACCGGTTCAATCCGTTTTTATCCGGTTTAAACCAGTTCACTCCGGTTTTCTCCGGTTTAAACCGGTTTGAACCGTTTCAATCCAGTTTTATCTGGTTTAAACCGGTTCAATCTGGTTTTATCCTGTTGAAACCGGTTTTATCCGGTTTAGACCGGTTTAAACCAGTTCAATCCGGTTTTAATCAGCTTAAACTTGTTCAATCTGGTTTTATCCAGTTTAAACCGGTTCTATCCGTTTCTATCTGGTTTAAACGGGTTTAAACTGGTTCAATCCGGTTTTATCTCGTTTAGACCGGTTCTATCCGGTTCTATCCTTTTTAAATCGGATTAAACTGGTTCTGTCCTGTTCTATCCTGTTTTAACTGGATTAAACCAGTTCACTCCGGTTTTATCCGGTTTAAAACGGTTCTATCCGTTTCTATCTTGTTTACACGGGTTTAAACTGGTTCAATCCGGTTTTATCCGTTTTAAACCGGTTCAATCTGATTTTATCCGGTTTAAACTGTTTCAATTTGGTTTTATCCGGTTTAAACCGGTTTGAACCGGTTCAATGCGGTTTTATCCGGTTTAAACCGTTTTAAACTGGGTCAATCCGGTTTTATCCAGTTTAAACCTGTTCTATCCGGTTCTATCCGGTTGAAACCGGTTTAAAGCGGTTCAATCCGGTTTTATCCGGTTTAAACCAGTTCAATCCGGTTTTATCCGGTTTCAACCAGTTTACAGCGGTTCAATCCGGTTTTATCCGGTTTATACCATTTCTATCCGGTTCTATCCTTTTTAAACCGGTTTAAACCAGTTCATTCCGGTTTTATCCGGTTTAAACCTGTTTGAACCGGTTCAATCTGGTCATATCCGGTTTAAACCGGTTTAAGCCGGTTCAATCCGGTTTTATCCGGTTTAAACCGGTTCAATCAGGTTTTATCCGGTTTAAACCGGTTTAAGCCGGTTCAATCCGGTTTTATCCAGTTTAAACCGGTTCTATCCGGTTCTATCCGGTTGAAACCATTTTAAACCGGTTCAATCCGGTTTTATCCGGTTTCAACCGGTTTAAGCTGGTTCAATCCGGTTTTATCCGGTTTAAACCGGTTCAATCTTGTTTTATCCTGTTTAAACCGTTTGAAACCAGTTCAATCCGGTTTTATCTGGTTTAGACCAGTTCAAACCGGTTCAATCCGGTTTTATCCAGTTTAAACCAGTTCTATCCATTTCTATCTGGTTTAAACCGGTTTAAACTTGTTCAATCTGGTTTTATCCGGTTTAAACCGGTTCTATCCGTTTTAAACCGGTTTAAAACAGTTCATTCCGGTTTTATCCGGTTTAAACCGGTTTAAGCCGGTTCAATCCGGTTTTATCTGGTTTAAACCGGTTTAAGCCTGTTCAATCCGGTTTTATCCAGTTTAAACTGGTTCTATTCGTTTCCATCTGGTTTAAAAGGGTTTAAACTGGTTCAATCCGGTTTTATACGTTTTAAACCAGTTTAATCTGATTTTATCCGGTTTAAACTGGTTCAATTTGGTTTTATCCGGTTTCAACCGGTTTGAACCGGTTCAATCCGGTTTTATCCGGTTTAAACCGGTTTAAACCGGGTCAATCCGGTTTTATCCGGTTTAAACCCTTTCAATCCGGTTTTCTCCAGTTTAAACCGGTTTATACCAGTTCAATCCGGTTTTATCCGCTTTAAACCGGTTTGAAACGTTTCAATCCGGTTTTATCCGGTTTAAACCAGTTTAAACCGGTTCAATCCGGTTTTATCTCGTTTAAACCGGTTCTATCCGGTTCTATCCTGTTTAAATCAGTTTAAACCGGTTCTATCCTGTTCTATCCTGTTTTAACCGGTTAAACCAGTTCAATCCGGTTTTATCCAGTTTAAACCGGTTCTATTCGTTTCCATCTGGTGTAAAAGGGTTTAAACTGGTTCAATCCGGTTTTATCCGGTTTCAACCTCTTCAATCCGGTTTTCTCCAGTTTAAACCGGTTTATACCAGTTCAATCCGGTTTTATCCGCTTTAAACCGGTTCTATCCGGTTCTATCCGGTTTAAACCAGTTCTATCCGGTTCTATCTGGTTTAATCCGGTTTAAATCGGTTCAATCCGGTTTTATCCGGTTTAAACCGGTTTTATCCGTTTTAAACCGGTTTAATCCAGTTCAATCCAGTTTTATCCGGTTTAAACCGTTTCTATCCGGTTCTATCCGTTTTAAACCGGTTTAAACCAGTTCATTCCGGTTTTATCAGGTTTAAACCGGTTTGAACCGCTTTGAACCGGTTCAATCCGGTTTAAACCAGTTTAAGCCGGTTCAATCCTGTTTTATTTGGTTTAAACCGGTTCAATATGATTTTATGCGGTTTAAACCAGTTTGAACCGGTTCAATCCGGTTTAATCCGGTTTAAACCGGTTTAAGCCAGTTCAATCCAGTTTTATCCAGTTTAAACCGGTTCTATCCGGTTCTATCCGGTTTAAACCATTTTAAACCAGTTCAATCCGGTTTTATCCGGTTTAAACCAGTTCAATCCTGTTTTATCCGGTTTAAACCGTTTCTATCCGGTTCTATACAGTTGAAACCGGTTTAAACAGGTTCAATCCGGTTTTATCCTGTTTAAACCGGTTCAGTCTGGTTTTATCCGGTTTAAACCGGTTTAAAACGGTTCAATCCGGTTTTATCCGGTTTAAACCGGTCCTATCGGGTTTAAACAGGTTTAGGCCGGTTCATTCCGGTTTTATCAGTTTTAAACCGGTTTAAACTGCTTCAATCCGTTTATATTCGGTTTAAACCGGTTACAACTGGTTCAATCCGGTTTTCTCCGGTTTAAACCGGTTTAAGCCAGTTCCACCCGGTTTTCTCCGGTTTTAACCAGCTTTAACCGGTTCAATCCGCTTTTATCCAGTTTAAACCGGTTCTATCTAGTTCTATCCGGTTGAAACCGGTTCAATCCGGTTTTATACGGTTTAAACCGGTTCATTCCGGTTTCATCCTGTTTGAACCGGTTTAAACCGGTTTAAACCAGTTCAATCCGGTTTTAAATGGTTTAAACCGGTTCTATCCGGTTCAATCTGGTTTAAACCGGTTTAAACCGGTTCTATCCGTTTTTATCCGGTTTAAACCTGTACAATCTGGTTTTATCCAGTTTAAACCGGTTTAAACCGGTTCAATCGGTTTTATCCAGTTTAAACCGGTTCAATCCGTTTTTTCCAGTTTAAACCGGTTTAAACCAGTTCATTCCGGTTTTATCCGGTTTAAACCGGTTCAATCCGATTTTATCCGGTTTAAACCGGTTCATTCTGGTTTTATCCGGTTAAAACCGGTTTGAAACGTTTCAATCCGGTTTTATCCGGTTTAAACCGGTTTAAACCGGTTCAATCCGGTTTTATCTCGTTTAAACCGGTTCTATCCGGTTCTATCCTGTTTAAATCAGTTTAAACCGGTTCTATCCTGTTCTATCCTGTTTTAACCGGTTAAACCAGTTCAATCCGGTTTTATCCAGTTTAAACCGGTTCTATTCGTTTCCATCTGGTGTAAAAGGGTTTAAACTGGTTCAATCCGGTTTTATCCGGTTTCAACCTCTTCAATCCGGTTTTCTCCAGTTTAAACCGGTTTATACCATTTCAATCCGGTTTTATCCGCTTTAAACCGGTTCTATCCGGTTCTATCCGATTTAAACCAGTTCTATCCGGTTCTATCTGGTTTAATCCGGTTTAAAGCGGTTCAATCCGGTTTTATCCGGTTTAAACCGGTTTTATACGTTTTAAACCGGTTTAATCCAGTTCAATCCGGTTTTATCCGGTTTAAACCGTTTCTATCCGGTTCTATCCGTTTTAAACCGGTTTAAACCAGTTCATTCCGGTTTTATCAGGTTTAAACCGGTTTGAACCGGTTTGAACCGGTTCAATCCGGTTTAAACCAGTTTAAGCCGGTTCAATCCTGTTTTATCTGGTTTAAACCGGTTCAATATGATTTTATGCGGTTTAAACCAGTTTGAACCGGTTCAATCCGGGTTTATCCAGTTTAAACCGGTTCAGTCTGGTTTTATCCGGTTTAAACCGGTTTAAAACGGTTCAATCCGGTTTTATCCGGTTTCAACCGGTTCTATGCTGTTTATACCAGTTTAAGCCTGTTCAATCGGGTTTTATCCGGTTTAGACCTGTTTAAGCTGGTTCATTCCGGTTTTATCCAGTTTAAACCGGTTCTATCCGGTTCTACCCGGTTGAATCCAGTTTAAACCGGTTCAATCCGGTTTTATCCAGTTTAAACCTGTTTCAACCGGTTCAATCCGGTTTTATCCGGTTTAAACCGGTTTAAGCTGGCTCAATCTGGTTTTATCCAGTTTAAACCGGTTCAATCTGGTTTTATCCGGTTTAAACCGGTTTAAGCCGGTTCAATCCGGTTTTATCCAGTTTAAACCGGTTCTATCCGGTTCTATCCGGTTGAAACCAGTTTAAACCGGTTCAATCCAGTTTTATCCGGTTTAAACCGGTTTAAGCTGGTTCAATCCGGTTTTATCCGGTTTAAACCGGTTCAATCTTGTTTTATCCGGTTTAAACCGGTTGAAACCAGTTCAATCCGGTTTTATCTGGTTTAGACCAGTTCAAACCGGTTCAATCCGGTTTTATCCAGTTTAAACCGGTTCTATCCGGTTCTATCCGGTTGAAACCAGTTTAAACCGGTTCAATCCGGTTTTATCCGGTTTAAACCGGTTTTATCCGTTTTAGACCAGTTTAAACCAGTTCAATCCGGTTTTAATCAGCTTAAACCGGTTCAATCTGGTTTTATCCAGTTTAAACCGCTTTAAAATGGTTTTATCCGGTTTTATCCGGTTTAAACCAGTTTGAACCGGTTCAATCCGGTTTTATCCGGTTTAAACCGGTTCAATCCGGTTTAAACCAGTTTAAGCCGGTTCAATCCTGTTTTATCCAGTTTAAACCGGTTCTATCCGGTTCTATCTGGTTGAAACCAGTTTAAACCGGTTCAATCCGGTTTTATCCGGTTTAAACTGGTTCAATCAGGTTTTATCCGGTTTAAACCGGTTTAAGCCGGTTCAATCCGGTTTTATCCAGTTTAAACCAGTGCTATCCGGTTCTCTCCAGTTGAAACCATTTTAAACCAGTTCAAACCGGTTTTATCCGGTTTAAACCGGTTTAAGCTGGTTCAATCCGGTTTTATCCGGTTTAAACCGGTTCAATCTTGTTATATCCGGTTTAAACCGTTTGAAACCAGTTCAATCCGGTTTTATCTGGTTTAGACCAGTTCAAACCGGTTCAATCCGGTTTTATCCAGTTTAAACCAGTTCTATCCATTTCTATCTGGTTTAAACCGGTTTAAACTGGTTCAATCCGGTTTTATCCGGTTTAAACTGGTTCTATCCGTTTTAAACCGGTTTAAAACAGTTCATTCCGGTTTTATCCAGTTTAAACCGGTTTAAGCCGGTTCAATCCGGTTTTATCTGGTTTAAACTGGTTCTATTCGTTTCCATCTGGTTTAAAAGGGTTTAAACTGGTTCAATCAGGTTTTATACGTTTTAAACCAGTTCAATCTGATTTTATCCGGTTTAAACTGGTTCAATTTGGTTTTATCCGGTTTCAACTGGTTTGAACCGGTTCAATCCGGTTTTATCCGGTTTAAACCGGTTTAAACCGGGTCAATCCGGTTTTATCCGGTTTAAACCTCTTCAATCCGGTTTTATCCAGTTTAAACCGGTTTATACCAGTTCAATCCGGTTTTATCCGCTTTAAACCGGTTTAAACCAGTTCAATCGGTTTTTATCTAGTTTAAACCGGATTAAACCGGTTCTATCCGGTTTTATCCATTTTAAACCGGTTCAATCCGTTTTTTCCGGTTTAAACCGGTTTAAACCAGTTCATTCCGGTTTTATCCGGTTTTAGCCGGATCAATCCGGTTTAAACCGTTTCAATCTGGTTTTATCCGGTTTTAACCGGTTTAAACCGCTTCAATCCGGTTTTATCCGGTTTAAACCGGTTCTATCCATTTCTATCCGGTTGAAACTGGTTTAAACCGGTTCAATCCGGTTTTATCCGGTTTAAACCAGTTCAATCCTGTTTTATCCGGTTTAAACCGGTTTAAACCGGTTCAATCCGGTTTTATCCGGTTTAAACCGGTTCTATCCGGTTCTATCCGGTTCTATCCGGTTTGAACCGGTTCAATCCGGTTTTATCCGGTTTAAACTGGTTTAAGCCGGTTCAATCCGGTTTTATCCAGTTTAAACCGGTTCTATCCGGTTCTATCAGGTTGAAACCAGTTTAAACCGGTTCAATCTGGTTTTATCCGGTTTAAACCGGTTCATTCCGGTTTTATCCGGTTAAGACCGGTTTGAAACGGTTCAATCCTGTTTTATCCGGTTTAAACCGGTTCATTCCGGTTTTATCCGTTTAAAACCGGTTTGAAACGGTTCAATCCGGTTTTATCCGGTTTACACCGGTTCAATCCGTTTTTATCCGGTTTAAACCAGTTCACTCCGGTTTTCTCCGGTTTAAACCGGTTTGAACCGTTTCAATCCAGTTTTATCTGGTTTAAACCGGTTCAATCTGGTTTTATCCTGTTGAAACCGGTTTTATCCGGTTTAGACCGGTTTAAACCAGTTCAATCCGGTTTTAATCAGCTTAAACTTGTTCAATCTGGTTTTATCCAGTTTAAACCGGTTCTATCCGTTTCTATCTGGTTTAAACGGGTTTAAACTGGTTCAATCCGGTTTTATCTCGTTTAGACCGGTTCTATCCGGTTCTATCCTTTTTAAATCGGATTAAACTGGTTCTGTCCTGTTCTATCCTGTTTTAACTGGATTAAACCAGTTCACTCCGGTTTTATCCGGTTTAAAACGGTTCTATCCGTTTCTATCTTGTTTACACGGGTTTAAACTGGTTCAATCCGGTTTTATCCGTTTTAAACCGGTTCAATCTGATTTTATCCGGTTTAAACTGTTTCAATTTGGTTTTATCCGGTTTAAACCGGTTTGAACCGGTTCAATGCGGTTTTATCCGGTTTAAACCGTTTTAAACTGGGTCAATCCGGTTTTATCCAGTTTAAACCTGTTCTATCCGGTTCTATCCGGTTGAAACCGGTTTAAAGCGGTTCAATCCGGTTTTATCCGGTTTAAACCAGTTCAATCCGGTTTTATCCGGTTTCAACCGGTTTACAGCGGTTCAATCCGGTTTTATCCGGTTTATACCATTTCTATCCGGTTCTATCCTTTTTAAACCGGTTTAAACCAGTTCATTCCGGTTTTATCCGGTTTAAACCTGTTTGAACCGGTTCAATCTGGTCATATCCGGTTTAAACCGGTTTAAGCCGGTTCAATCCGGTTTTATCCGGTTTAAACCGGTTCAATCAGGTTTTATCCGGTTTAAACCGGTTTAAGCCGGTTCAATCCGGTTTTATCCAGTTTAAACCGGTTCTATCCGGTTCTATCCGGTTGAAACCATTTTAAACCGGTTCAATCCGGTTTTATCCGGTTTCAACCGGTTTAAGCTGGTTCAATCCGGTTTTATCCGGTTTCAACCGGTTCAATCTTGTTTTATCCTGTTTAAACCGTTTGAAACCAGTTCAATCCGGTTTTATCTGGTTTAGACCAGTTCAAACCGGTTCAATCCGGTTTTATCCAGTTTAAACCAGTTCTATCCATTTCTATCTGGTTTAAACCGGTTTAAACTTGTTCAATCTGGTTTTATCCGGTTTAAACCGGTTCTATCCGTTTTAAACCGGTTTAAAACAGTTCATTCCGGTTTTATCCGGTTTAAACCGGTTTAAGCCGGTTCAATCCGGTTTTATCTGGTTTAAACCGGTTTAAGCCTGTTCAATCCGGTTTTATCCAGTTTAAACTGGTTCTATTCGTTTCCATCTGGTTTAAAAGGGTTTAAACTGGTTCAATCCGGTTTTATACGTTTTAAACCAGTTTAATCTGATTTTATCCGGTTTAAACTGGTTCAATTTGGTTTTATCCGGTTTCAACCGGTTTGAACCGGTTCAATCCGGTTTTATCCGGTTTAAACCGGTTTAAACCGGGTCAATCCGGTTTTATCCGGTTTAAACCCTTTCAATCCGGTTTTCTCCAGTTTAAACCGGTTTATACCAGTTCAATCCGGTTTTATCCGCTTTAAACCGGTTTGAAACGTTTCAATCCGGTTTTATCCGGTTTAAACCAGTTTAAACCGGTTCAATCCGGTTTTATCTCGTTTAAACCGGTTCTATCCGGTTCTATCCTGTTTAAATCAGTTTAAACCGGTTCTATCCTGTTCTATCCTGTTTTAACCGGTTAAACCAGTTCAATCCGGTTTTATCCAGTTTAAACCGGTTCTATTCGTTTCCATCTGGTGTAAAAGGGTTTAAACTGGTTCAATCCGGTTTTATCCGGTTTCAACCTCTTCGATCCGGTTTTCTCCAGTTTAGACCGGTTTATACCAGTTCAATCCGGTTTTATCCGCTTTAAACCGGTTCTATCCGGTTCTATCCGGTTTAAACCAGTTCTATCCGGTTCTATCTGGTTTAATCCGGTTTAAATCGGTTCAATCCAGTTTTATCCGGTTTAAACCGGTTTTATCCGTTTTAAACCGGTTTAATCCAGTTCAATCCAGTTTTATCCGGTTTAAACCGTTTCTATCCGGTTCTATCCGTTTTAAACCGGTTTAAACCAGTTCATTCCGGTTTTATCAGGTTTAAACCGGTTTGAACCGCTTTGAACCGGTTCAATCCGGTTTAAACCAGTTTAAGCCGGTTCAATCCTGTTTTATTTGGTTTAAACCGGTTCAATATGATTTTATGCGGTTTAAACCAGTTTGAACCGGTTCAATCCGGTTTAATCCGGTTTAAACCATTTTAAACCAGTTCAATCCGGTTTTATCCGGTTTAAACCAGTTCAATCCTGTTTTATCCGGTTTAAACCGTTTCTATCAGGTTCTATACAGTTGAAACCGGTTTAAACCGGTTCAATCCGGTTTTATCCTGTTTAAACCGGTTCAGTCTGGTTTTATCCGGTTTAAACCGGTTTAAAACGGTTCAATCCGGTTTTATCCGGTTTAAACCGGTCCTATCGGGTTTAAACAGGTTTAGGCCGGTTCATTCCGGTTTTATCAGTTTTAAACCGGTTTAAACTGCTTCAATCCGTTTATATTCGGTTTAAACCGGTTACAACTGGTTCAATCCGGTTTTCTCCGGTTTAAACCGGTTTAAGCCAGTTCCACCCGGTTTTCTCCGGTTTTAACCAGCTTTAACCGGTTCAATCCGCTTTTATCCAGTTTAAACCGGTTCTATCTAGTTCTATCCGGTTGAAACCGGTTCAATCCGGTTTTATACGGTTTAAACCGGTTCATTCCGTTTTCATCCTGTTTGAACCGGTTTAAACCGGTTTAAACCAGTTCAATCCGGTTTTAAACGGTTTAAACCGGTTCTATCCGGTTCAATCTGGTTTAAACCGGTTTAAACCGGTTCTATCCGTTTTTATCCGGTTTAAACCTGTACAATCTGGTTTTATCCGGTTTAAACCGGTTTAAACCGGTTCAATCGGTTTTATCCAGTTTAAACCGGTTCAATCCGTTTTTTCCAGTTTAAACCGGTTTAAACCAGTTCATTCCGGTTTTATCCGGTTTAAACCGGTTCAATCCGATTTTATCCGGTTTAAACCGGTTCATTCTGGTTTTATCCGGTTAAAACCGGTTTGAAACGTTTCAATCCGGTTTTATCCGGTTTAAACCGGTTTAAACCGGTTCAATCCGGTTTTATCTCGTTTAAACCGGTTCTATCCGGTTCTATCCTGTTTAAATCAGTTTAAACCGGTTCTATCCTGTTCTATCCTGTTTTAACCGGTTAAACCAGTTCAATCCGGTTTTATCCAGTTTAAACCGGTTCTATTCGTTTCCATCTGGTGTAAAAGGGTTTAAACTGGTTCAATCCGGTTTTATCCGGTTTCAACCTCTTCAATCCGGTTTTCTCCAGTTTAAACCGGTTTATACCATTTCAATCCGGTTTTATCCGCTTTAAACCGGTTCTATCCGGTTCTATCCGATTTAAACCAGTTCTATCCGGTTCTATCTGGTTTAATCCGGTTTAAAGCGGTTCAATCCGGTTTTATCCGGTTTAAACCGGTTTTATACGTTTTAAACCGGTTTAATCCAGTTCAATCCGGTTTTATCCAGTTTAAACCGTTTCTATCCGGTTCTATCCGTTTTAAACCGGTTTAAACCAGTTCATTCCGGTTTTATCAGGTTTAAACCGGTTTGAACCGGTTTGAACCGGTTCAATCCGGTTTAAACCAGTTTAAGCCGGTTCAATCCTGTTTTATCTGGTTTAAACCGGTTCAATATGATTTTATGCGGTTTAAACCAGTTTGAACCGGTTCAATCCGGGTTTATCCAGTTTAAACCGGTTCAGTCTGGTTTTATCCGGTTTAAACCGGTTTAAAACGGTTCAATCCGGTTTTATCCGGTTTCAACCGGTTCTATGCTGTTTATACCAGTTTAAGCCTGTTCAATTGGGTTTTATCCGGTTTAGACCTGTTTAAGCTGGTTCATTCCGGTTTTATCCAGTTTAAACCGGTTCTATCCGGTTCTACCCGGTTGAATCCAGTTTAAACCGGTTCAATCCGGTTTTATCCAGTTTAAACCTGTTTCAACCGGTTCAATCCGGTTTTATCCGGTTTAAACCGGTTTAAGCTGGCTCAATCTGGTTTTATCCAGTTTAAACCGGTTCAATCTGGTTTTATCCGGTTTAAACCGGTTTAAGCCGGTTCAATCCGGTTTTATCCAGTTTAAACCGGTTCTATCCGGTTCTATCCAGTTGAAACCAGTTTAAACTGGTTCAATCCAGTTTTATCCGGTTTAAACCGGTTTAAGCTGGTTCAATCCGGTTTTATCCGGTTTAAACCGGTTCAATCTTGTTTTATCCGGTTTAAACCGGTTGAAACCAGTTCAATCCGGTTTTATCTGGTTTAGACCAGTTCAAACCGGTTCAATCCGGTTTTATCCAGTTTAAACCGGTTCTATCCGGTTCTATCCGGTTGAAACCAGTTTAAACCAGTTCAATCCGGTTTTATCCGGTTTAAACCGGTTTTATCCGTTTTAGACCAGTTTAAACCAGTTCAATCCGGTTTTAATCAGCTTAAACCGGTTCAATCTGGTTTTATCCAGTTTAAACCGCTTTAAAATGGTTTTATCCGGTTTTATCCGGTTTAAACCAGTTTGAACCGGTTCAATCCGGTTTTATCCGGTTTAAACCGGTTCAATCCGGTTTAAACCAGTTTAAGCCGGTTCAATCCTGTTTTATCCAGTTTAAACCGGTTCTATCCGGTTCTATCTGGTTGAAACCAGTTTAAACCGGTTCAATCCGGTTTTATCCGGTTTAAACCGGTTCATTCCGGTTTTATCCGGTTAAAACCGGTTTGAAACGGTTCGATCCGGTTTTATCCGGTTTAAACTGGTTCAGTCTGATTTTATCCCGTTTCAACCAGTTCATTCCGGTTTTATCCGGTTTAAACTGGTTTGAACCGGTTCAATCCGTTTTTATCCGGTTTAAACCAGTTCCCTCCGGTTTTATCCGGTTTAAAACCGGTTTGTACCGGTTCAATCCGGTTTTATCCGGTTTAAACCGGTTTAAGCTGGTTCTATCCAGTTGGAACCGGTTTAAACCGGTTCAATCCGGTTTTATACGGTTTAAACCGGTTCATTCCGGTTTCATCCGGTTTGAAACGGTTTAAACCGGTTTAAAACGGTTCAATCCGGTTTTAAACGGTATAAACCGGTTCTATCCGGTTCAATCTGGTTTAAACCAGTTTAAACCGGTTCTATCCGTTTTTATCCGGTTTAAACCGGTACAATCTGGTTTTATCCGGTTTAAACCGGTTTAAACCTGTTCAATCGGTTTTATCCAGTTTAAACCGGTTCAATCCGTTTTTTCCAGTTTAAACCGGTTTAAACCAGTTCATTCCGGTTTTATCCGGTTTAAACCGTTTCAATCTGGTTTTATCCGGTTTGAACCGGTTTAAACCGCTTCAATCCGTTTTTATCCAGTTTAAACCGGTTCTATCCGGTTCTATCCAGTTGAAACCGGTTTAAACCGGTTCAATCTGGTTTTATCCGGTTTAAACCAGTTCAATCCGGTTTTATCCGGTTTAAACCGGTTTAAACCGGTTCAATCCTGTTTTATCCAGTTTAAAGCGGTTCAATCCGGTTTTATCCGGTTTAAACCAGTTCAATCCGGTTTTATCCGGTTTATACCATTTCTATCCGGTTCTATCCTTTTTAAACCGGTTTAAACCAGTTCATTCCGGTTTTATCCGGTTTAAACCTGTTAGAACCGGTTCAATCTGGTCATATCCGGTTTAAACCGGTTTAAGCCGGTTCAATCCGGTTTTATCCGGTTTAAACCGGTTCAATCAGGTTTTATCCGGTTTAAACCGGTTTAAGCCGGTTCAATCCGGTTTTATCCAGTTTAAACCGGTTCTATCCGGTTCTATCCGGTTGAAACCATTTTAAACCGGTTCAATCCGGTTTTATCCGGTTTCAACCGGTTTAAGCTGGTTCAATCCGGTTTTATCCGGTTTAAACCGGTTCAATCTTGTTTTATCCTGTTTAAACCGTTTGAAACCAGTTCAATCCGGTTTTATCTGGTTTAGACCAGTTCAAACCGGTTCAATCCGGTTTTATCCAGTTTAAACCAGTTCTATCCATTTCTATCTGGTTTAAACCGGTTTAAACTTGTTCAATCTGGTTTTATCCGTTTAAACCGGTTCTATCCGTTTTAAACCGGTTTAAAACAGTTCATTCCGGTTTTATCCGGTTTAAACCGGTTTAAGCCGGTTCAATCCGGTTTTATCTGGTTTAAACCGGTTTAAGCCTGTTCAATCCGGTTTTATCCAGTTTAAACTGGTTCTATTCGTTTCCATCTGGTTTAAAAGGGTTTAAACTGGTTCAATCCGGTTTTATACGTTTTAAACCAGTTTAATCTGATTTTATCGGTTTAAACTGGTTCAATTTGGTTTTATCCGGTTTCAACCGGTTTGAACCGGTTCAATCCGGTTTTATCCGGTTTAAACCGGTTTAAACCGGGTCAATCCGGTTTTATCCGGTTTAAACCCTTTCAATCCGGTTTTCTCCAGTTTATACCAGTTCAATCCGGTTTTATCCGCTTTAAACCGGTTTGAAACGTTTCAATCCGGTTTTATCCGGTTTAAACCAGTTTAAACCGGTTCAATCCGGTTTTATCTCGTTTAAACCGGTTCTATCCGGTTCTATCCTGTTTAAATCAGTTTAAACCGGTTCTATCCTGTTCTATCCTGTTTTAACCGGTTAAACCAGTTCAATCCGGTTTTATCCAGTTTAAACCGGTTCTATTCGTTTCCATCTGGTGTAAAAGGGTTTAAACTGGTTCAATCCGGTTTTATCCGGTTTCAACCTCTTCAATCCGGTTTTCTCCAGTTCAAACCGGTTTATACCAGTTCAATCCGGTTTTATCCGCTTTAAACGGTTCTATCCGGTTCTATCCGGTTAAACCAGTTCTATCCGGTTCTATCTGGTTTAATCCGGTTTAAATCGGTTCAATCCGGTTTTATCCGGTTTAAACCGGTTTTATCCGTTTTAAACCGGTTTAATCCAGTTCAATCCAGTTTTATCCGGTTTAAACCGTTTCTATCCGGTTCTATCCGTTTTAAACCGGTTTAAACCAGTTCATTCCGGTTTTATCAGGTTTAAACCGGTTTGAACCGCTTTGAACCGGTTCAATCCGGTTTAAACCAGTTTAAGCCGGTTCAATCCTGTTTTATTTGGTTTAAACCGGTTCAATATGATTTTATGCGGTTTAAACCAGTTTGAACCGGTTCAATCCGGTTTAATCCGGTTTAAACCGGTTTAAGCCAGTTCAATCCAGTTTTATCCAGTTTAAACCGGTTCTATCCGGTTCTATCCGGTTTAAACCATTTTAAACCAGTTCAATCCGGTTTTATCCGGTTTAAACCAGTTCAATCCTGTTTTATCCGGTTTAAACCGTTTCTATCCGGTTCTATACAGTTGAAACCGGTTTAAACCGGTTCAATCCGGTTTTATCCTGTTTAAACCGGTTCAGTCTGGTTTTATCCGGTTTAAACCGGTTTAAAACGGTTCAATCCGGTTTTATCCGGTTTAAACCGGTCCTATCGGGTTTAAACAGTTTTAGGCCGGTTCATTCCGGTTTTATCAGTTTTAAACCGGTTTAAACTGCTTCAATCCGTTTATATTCGGTTTAAACCGGTTACAACTGGTTCAATCCGGTTTTCTCCGGTTTAAACCGGTTTAAGCCAGTTCCACCCGGTTTTCTCCGGTTTTAACCAGCTTTAACCGGTTCAATCCGCTTTTATCCAGTTTAAACCGGTTCTATCTAGTTCTATCCGGTTGAAACCGGTTCAATCCGGTTTTATACGGTTTAAACCGGTTCATTCCGGTTTCATCCTGTTTGAACCGGTTTAAACCGGTTTAAACCAGTTCAATCCGGTTTTAAACGGTTTAAACCGGTTCTATCCGGTTCAATCTGGTTTAAACCGGTTTAAACCGGTTCTATCCGTTTTTATCCAGTTTAAACCGGTTCAATCCGATTTTATCCGGTTTAAACCGGTTCATTCTGGTTTTATCCGGTTAAAACCGGTTTGAAACGTTTCAATCCGGTTTTATCCGGTTTAAACCGGTTTAAACCGGTTCAATCCGGTTTTATCTCGTTTAAACCGGTTCTATCCGGTTCTATCCTGTTTAAATCAGTTTAAACCGGTTCTATCCTGTTCTATCCTGTTTTAACCGGTTAAACCAGTTCAATCCGGTTTTATCCAGTTTAAACCGGTTCTATTCGTTTCCATCTGGTGTAAAAGGGTTTAAACTGGTTCAATCCGGTTTTATCCGGTTTCAACCTCTTCAATCCGGTTTTCTCCAGTTTAAACCGGTTTATACCAGTTCAATCCGGTTTTATCCGCTTTAAACCGGTTCTATCCGGTTCTATCCGATTTAAACCAGTTCTATCCGGTTCTATCTGGTTTAATCCGGTTTAAAGCGGTTCAATCCGGTTTTATCCGGTTTAAACCGGTTTTATACGTTTTAAACCGGTTTAATCCAGTTCAATCCGGTTTTATCCGGTTTAAACCGTTTCTATCCGGTTCTATCCGTTTTAAACCGGTTTAAACCAGTTCATTCCGGTTTTATCAGGTTTAAACCGGTTTGAACCGGTTTGAACCGGTTCAATCCGGTTTAAACCAGTTTAAGCCGGTTCAATCCTGTTTTATCTGATTTAAACCGGTTCAATATGATTTTATGCGGTTTAAACCAGTTTGAACCGGTTCAATCCGGGTTTATCCAGTTTAAACCGGTTCAGTCTGGTTTTATCCGGTTTAAACCGGTTTAAAACGGTTCAATCCGGTTTTATCCGGTTTCAACCGGTTCTATGCTGTTTATACCAGTTTAAGCCTGTTCAATCGGGTTTTATCCGGTTTAGACCTGTTTAAGCTGGTTCATTCCGGTTTTATCCAGTTTAAACCGGTTCTATCCGGTTCTACCCGGTTGAATCCAGTTTAAACCGGTTCAATCCGGTTTTATCCAGTTTAAACCTGTTTCAACCGGTTCAATCCGGTTTTATCCGGTTTAAACCGGTTTAAGCTGGCTCAATCTGGTTTTATCCAGTTTAAACCGGTTCAATCTGGTTTTATCCGGTTTAAACCGGTTTAAGCCGGTTCAATCCGGTTTTATCCAGTTTAAACCGGTTCTATCCGGTTCTATCCGGTTGAAACCAGTTTAAACCGGTTCAATCCAGTTTTATCCGGTTTAAACCGGTTTAAGCTGGTTCAATCCGGTTTTATCCGGTTTAAACCGGTTCAATCTTGTTTTATCCGGTTTAAACCGGTTGAAACCAGTTCAATCCGGTTTTATCTGGTTTAGACCAGTTCAAACCGGTTCAATCCGGTTTTATCCAGTTTAAACCGGTTCTATCCGGTTCTATCCGGTTGAAACCAGTTTAAACCGGTTCAATCCGGTTTTATCCGGTTTAAACCGGTTTTATCCGTTTTAGACCAGTTTAAACCAGTTCAATCCGGTTTTAATCAGCTTAAACCGGTTCAATCTGGTTTTATCCAGTTTAAACCGCTTTAAAATGGTTTTATCCGGTTTTATCCGGTTTAAACCAGTTTGAACCGGTTCAATCCGGTTTTATCCGGTTTAAACCGGTTCAATCCGGTTTAAACCAGTTTAAGCCGGTTCAATCCTGTTTTATCCAGTTTAAACCGGTTCTATCCGGTTCTATCTGGTTGAAACCAGTTTAAACCGGTTCAATCCGGTTTTATCCGGTTTAAACCGGTTCATTCCGGTTTTATCCGGTTAAAACCGGTTTGAAACGGTTCGATCCGGTTTTATCCGGTTTAAACTGGTTCAGTCCGATTTTATCCGGTTTCAACCAGTTCATTCCGGTTTTATCCGGTTTAAACTGGTTTGAACCGGTTCAATCCGTTTTTATCCGGTTTAAACCAGTTCACTCCGGTTTTATCCGGTTTAAACCGGTTTGTACCGGTTCAATCCGGTTTTATCCGGTTTAAACCGGTTTAAGCTGGTTCAATCCGGTTTTATCCAGTTTAAACCGGTTCTATCCGGTTCTATCTGGTTGAAACCGGTTTAAACCAGTTCAATCCGGTTTTCTCAGGTTAAAACCGGTTCAATCTGGTTTTATCCGGTTTAAACCGGTTTAAACCGGTTCAATCGGTTTTATCCAGTTTAAACCAGTTCTATCCGGTTTAAACCAGTTTAATCCAGTTCAATCCGGTTTTATCCGGTTTAAACCGGTCCTATCGGGTTTAAACAGGTTTAGGCCGGTTCATTCCGGTTTTATCAGTTTTAAACCGGTTTAAACTGCTTCAATCCGTTTATATTCGGTTTAAACCGGTTACAACCGGTTCAATCCGGTTTTCTCCGGTTTAAACCGGTTTAAGCCGGTTCCACCCGGTTTTCTCCGGTTTTAACCAGCTTTAACCGGTTCAATCCGCTTTTATCCAGTTTAAACCGGTTCTATCTGGTTCTATCCAGTTGGAACCGGTTTAAACCGGTTCAATCCGGTTTTATACGGTTTAAACCGGTTCATTCCGGTTTCATCCGGTTTGAAACGGTTTAAACCGGTTTAAAACGGTTCAATCCGGTTTTAAACGGTATAAAACGGTTCTATCCGGTTCAATCTGGTTTAAACCAGTTTAAACCGGTTCTATCCGTTTTTATCCGGTTTAAACCGGTACAATCTGGTTTTATCCGGTTTAAACCGGTTTAAACCTGTTCAATCGGTTTTATCCAGTTTAAACCGGTTCAATCCGTTTTTTCCAGTTTAAACCGGTTTAAACCAGTTCATTCCGGTTTTATCCGGTTTAAACCGGTTCAATCCGGTTTAAACCGTTTCAATCTGGTTTTATCCGGTTTGAACCGGTTTAAACCGCTTCAATCCGTTTTTATCCAGTTTAAACCGGTTCTATCCGGTTCTATCCGGTTGAAACCGGTTTAAACCGGTTCAATCTGGTTTTATCCGGTTTAAACCAGTTCAATCCGGTTTTATCCGGTTTAAACCGGTTTAAACCGGTTCAATCCTGTTTTATCCAGTTTAAACCGGTTCTATCCGGTTCTATCCGGTTGAAACCAGTTTAAACCGGTTCAATCCGGTTTTATCCGGTTTAAACCGGTTCAATCCGATTTTATCCGTTTTAAACCGGTTCATTCCGGTTTTATCCATTTAAAACCGGTTTGAAACGTTTCAATCCGGTTTTATCCGGTTTAAAACGGTTCATTCCGGTTTTATCTGTTTAAAACCGGTTTGAAACGGTTCAATCCGGTTTTATCCGGTTTAAACCGGTTCAATCCGTTTTTATCCGGTTTAAACCAGTTCACTCCGGTTTTATCCGGTTTAAACCGGTTTGAACCGGTTCAATCCGGTTTTATCCGTTTTAAACCGGTTCAATCTGGTTTTATCCTGTTGAAACCGGTTTTATCCGGTTTAGACCAGTTTAAACCAGTTCAAACCGGTTTTAATCGGCTTAAACTGGTTCAATCTGGTTTTATCCGGTTTAAACCGCTTTAAAACGGTTTAATCCGGTTTTATCCGGTTTAAACCAGTTTGAACCGGTTCAATCCGGTTTTATCCGGTTTAAACCGGTTTAAACCGGTTCAATCCGGTTTTATCTCGTTTAGACAGGTTCTATCCGGTTCTATCCTTTTTAAATCGGATTAAACTGTTTCTATCCTGTTCTATCCTGCTTTAACTGGATTAAACCAGTTCAATCCGGTTTTATCCTGTTTAAACCGGTTTAAACGCTTTCAATCCGTTTTTATCCGGTTTCAACCGGTTTACAGCGGTTCAATCCGGTTTTATCCGGTATATACCGTTTCTATCCGGTTCTATCCGTTTTAAACCGATTTAAACCAGTTCATTCCGGTTTTATCCAGATTAAACCTGTTTGAACCGGTTCAATCCGGTCTTATCCGGTTTAAACTGGTTTAAGCCGGTTCAATCCGGTTTTATCCGGTTTAAACTGGTTCAATCAGGTTTTATCCGGTTTAAACCGGTTTAAGCCGGTTCAATCCGGTTTTATCCAGTTTAAACCGGTTCAATCTTGTTATATCCGGTTTAAACCGTTTGAAACCAGTTCAATCCGGTTTTATCTGGTTTAGACCAGTTCAAACCGGTTCAATCCGGTTTTATCCAGTTTAAACCAGTTCTATCCATTTCTATCTGGTTGAAACCGGTTTAAACTGGTTCAATCCGGTTTTATCCGGTTTAAACTGGTTCTATCCGTTTTAAACCGTTTTAAAACAGTTCATTCCGGTTTTATCCAGTTTAAACCGGTTTAAGCCGGTTCAATCCGGTTTTATCTGGTTTAAACTGGTTCTATTCGTTTCCATCTGGTTTAAAAGGGTTTAAACTGGTTCAATCAGGTTTTATACGTTTTAAACCAGTTCAATCTGATTTTATCCGGTTTAAACTGGTTCAATTTGGTTTTATCCGGTTTCAACTGGTTTGAACCGGTTCAATCCGGTTTTATCCGGTTTAAACCGGTTTAAACCGGGTCAATCCGGTTTTATCCGGTTTAAACCTCTTCAATCCGGTTTTCTCCAGTTTAAACCGGTTTATACCAGTTCAATCCGGTTTTATCCGCTTTAAACCGGTTCTATCCGGTTCTATCCGGTTGAAACCGGTTTAAACCGGTTCAATCTGGTTTTATCCGGTTTAAACCAGTTCATTCCGGTTTTATCCGGTTTCAGCCGGATCAATCCGGTTTAAACCGTTTCAATCTGGTTTTATCCGGTTTTAACCGGTTTAAACCGCTTCAATCCGGTTTTATCCGGTTTAAACCGGTTCTATCCATTTCTATCCGGTTGAAACTGGTTTAAACCGGTTCAATCCGGTTTTATCCGGTTTAAACCAGTTCAATCCTGTTTAATCCGGTTTAAACCGGTTTAAACCGGTTCAATCCGGTTTTATCCGGTTTAAACCGGTTCTATCCGGTTCTATCCGGTTCTATCCGGTTTGAACCGGTTCAATCCGGTTTTATCCGGTTTAAACTGGTTTAAGCCGGTTCAATCCGGTTTTATCCAGTTTAAACCGGTTCTATCCGGTTCTATCAGGTTGAAACCAGTTTAAACCGGTTCAATCTGGTTTTATCCTGTTTAAACCGGTTCAATCCGATTTTATCCGGTTTAAACCGGTTCATTCCGGTTTTATCCGGTTAAGACCGGTTTGAAACGGTTCAATCCTGTTTTATCCGGTTTAAACCGGTTCATTCCGGTTTTATCCGTTTAAAACCGGTTTGAAACGGTTCAATCCGGTTTTATCCGGTTTACACCGGTTCAATCCGTTTTTATCCGGTTTAAACCAGTTCACTCCGGTTTTCTCCGGTTTAAACCGGTTTGAACCGTTTCAATCCAGTTTTATCTGGTTTAAACCGGTTCAATCTGGTTTTATCCTGTTGAAACCGGTTTTATCCGGTTTAGACCGGTTTAAACCAGTTCAATCCGGTTTTAATCAGCTTAAACTTGTTCAATCTGGTTTTATCCAGTTTAAACCGGTTCTATCCGTTTCTATCTGGTTTAAACGGGTTTAAACTGGTTCAATCCGGTTTTATCTCGTTTAGACCGGTTCTATCCGGTTCTATCCTTTTTAAATCGGATTAAACTGGTTCTGTCCTGTTCTATCCTGTTTTAACTGGATTAAACCAGTTCACTCCGGTTTTATCCGGTTTAAAACGGTTCTATCCGTTTCTATCTTGTTTACACGGGTTTAAACTGGTTCAATCCGGTTTTATCCGTTTTAAACCGGTTCAATCTGATTTTATCCGGTTTAAACTGTTTCAATTTGGTTTTATCCGGTTTAAACCGGTTTGAACCGGTTCAATGCGGTTTTATCCGGTTTAAACCGTTTTAAACTGGGTCAATCCGGTTTTATCCAGTTTAAACCTGTTCTATCCGGTTCTATCCGGTTGAAACCGGTTTAAAGCGGTTCAATCCGGTTTTATCCGGTTTAAACCAGTTCAATCCGGTTTTATCCGGTTTCAACCGGTTTACAGCGGTTCAATCCGGTTTTATCCGGTTTATACCATTTCTATCCGGTTCTATCCTTTTTAAACCGGTTTAAACCAGTTCATTCCGGTTTTATCCGGTTTAAACCTGTTTGAACCGGTTCAATCTGGTCATATCCGGTTTAAACCGGTTTAAGCCGGTTCAATCCGGTTTTATCCGGTTTAAACCGGTTCAATCAGGTTTTATCCGGTTTAAACCGGTTTAAGCCGGTTCAATCCGGTTTTATCCAGTTTAAACCGGTTCTATCCGGTTCTATCCGGTTGAAACCATTTTAAACCGGTTCAATCCGGTTTTATCCGGTTTCAACCGGTTTAAGCTGGTTCAATCCGGTTTTATCCGGTTTAAACCGGTTCAATCTTGTTTTATCCTGTTTAAACCGTTTGAAACCAGTTCAATCCGGTTTTATCTGGTTTAGACCAGTTCAAACCGGTTCAATCCGGTTTTATCCAGTTTAAACCAGTTCTATCCATTTCTATCTGGTTTAAACCGGTTTAAACTTGTTCAATCTGGTTTTATCCGGTTTCAACCGGTTCTATCCGTTTTAAACCGGTTTAAAACAGTTCATTCCGGTTTTATCCGGTTTAAACCGGTTTAAGCCGGTTCAATCCGGTTTTATCTGGTTTAAACCGGTTTAAGCCTGTTCAATCCGGTTTTATCCAGTTTAAACTGGTTCTATTCGTTTCCATCTGGTTTAAAAGGGTTTAAACTGGTTCAATCCGGTTTTATACGTTTTAAACCAGTTTAATCTGATTTTATCCGGTTTAAACTGGTTCAATTTGGTTTTATCCGGTTTCAACCGGTTTGAACCGGTTCAATCCGGTTTTATCCGGTTTAAACCGGTTTAAACCGGGTCAATCCGGTTTTATCCGGTTTAAACCCCTTCAATCCGGTTTTCTCCAGTTTAAACCGGTTTATACCAGTTCAATCCGGTTTTATCCGCTTTAAACCGGTTTAAACCAGTTGAATCGGTTTTTATCTGGTTTAAACCGGATTAAACCGGTTCTATCCGGTTTAATCCATTTTAAACCGGTTCAATCCGTTTTTTCCAGTTTAAACCGGTTTAAACCAGTTCATTCCGGTTTAATCCGGTTTAAACCGGTTTAAGCCAGTTCAATCCAGTTTTATCCAGTTTAAACCGGTTCAATCCGGTTTTATCTGGTTTAAACCGGTTTAAGCCTGTTCAATCCGGTTTTATCCAGTTTAAACTGGTTCTATTCGTTTCCATCTGGTTTAAAAGGGTTGAAACTGGTTCAATCCGGTTTTATACGTTTTAAACCAGTTTAATCTGATTTTATCCGGTTTAAACTGGTTCAATATGGTTTTATCCTGTTTAAACCGGTTTAAACCGGTTCAATCCGGTTTTATCTCGTTTAAACCGGTTCTATCCGGTTCTATCCTGTTTAAATCGGTTTAAACCGGTTCTATCCTGTTCTATCCTGTTTTAACCGGTTAAACCAGTTCAATCCGGTTTTATCCAGTTTAAACCGGTTCTATCCGGTTCTATACAGTTGAAACCGGTTTAAACCGGATCAATCCGGTTTTATCCTGTTTAAACCTGTTTAAACCGGTTCAATCCGGTTTTACCTCGTTTAAACCGGTTCTATCCGGTTCTATCCTGTTTAAATCGGTTTAAACCGGTTCTATACTGTTCTATACTGTTTTAACCGGTTAAACCAGTTCAATCCGGTTTTATCCGGTTTAAACCGGTTCAATCCGATTTTATCCGTTTTAAACCGGTTCATTCCGGTTTTATCCATTTAAAACCGGTTTGAAACGTTTCAATCCGGTTTTATCCGGTTTAAAACGGTTCATTCCGGTTTTATCCGTTTAAAACCGGTTTGAAACGGTTCAATCCGGTTTTATCCGGTTTAAACCGGTTCAATCCGTTTTTATCCGGTTTAAACCAGTTCACTCCGGTTTTATCCGGTTTAAACCGGTTTGAACCGGTTCAATCCGGTTTTATCTGTTTTAAACCGGTTCAATCTGGTTTTATCCTGTTGAAACCGGTTTTATCCGGTTTAGACCAGTTTAAACCAGTTCAAACCGGTTTTAATCGGCTTAAACTGGTTCAATCTGGTTTTATCCGGTTTAAACCTCTTTAAAACGGTTTAATCCGGTTTTATCCGGTTTAAACCAGTTTGAACCGGTTCAATCCGGTTTTATCCGGTTTAAACCGGTTTAAACCGGTTCAATCCGGTTTTATCTCGTTTAGACAGGTTCTATCCGGTTCTATCCTTTTTAAATCGGATTAAACTGTTTCTATCCTGTTCTATCCTGCTTTAACTGGATTAAACCAGTTCAATCCGGTTTTATCCTGTTTAAACCGGTTTAAACGCTTTCAATCCGTTTTTATCCGGTTTCAACCGGTTTACAGCGGTTCAATCCGGTTTTATCCGGTTTATACCGTTTCTATCCGGTTCTATCCGTTTTAAACCGATTTAAACCAGTTCATTCCGGTTTTATCCAGATTAAACCTGTTTGAACCGGTTCAATCCGGTCTTATCCGGTTTAAACTGGTTTAAGCTGGTTCAATCCGGTTTTATCCGGTTTAAACTGGTTCAATCAGGTTTTATCCGGTTTAAACCGGTTTAAGCCGGTTCAATCCGGTTTTATCCAGTTTAAACCGGTGCTATCCGGTTCTCTCCGGTTGAAACCATTTTAAACCGGTTCAAACCGGTTTTATCCGGTTTAAACCGGTTTAAGCTGGTTCAATCCGGTTTTATCCGGTTTAAACCGGTTCAATCTTGTTATATCCGGTTTAAACCGTTTGAAACCAGTTCATTCCGGTTTTATCCAGTTTAAACCGGTTTAAGCAGGTTCTATCCGGTTTTATCTGGTTTAAACTGGTTCTATTCGTTTCCATCTGATTTAAAAGGGTTTAAACTGGTTCAATCAGGTTTTATACGTTTTAAACCAGTTCAATCTGATTTTATCCGGTTTAAACTGGTTCAATTTGGTTTTATCCGGTTTCAACTGGTTTGAACCGGTTCAATCCGGTTTTATCCGGTTTAAACCGGTTTAAACCGGGTCAATCCGGTTTTATCCGGTTTAAACCTCTTCAATCCGGTTTTCTCCAGTTTAAACCGGTTTATACCAGTTCAATCCAGTTTTATCCGCTTTAAACCGGTTTAAACCAGTTCAATCGGTTTTTATCTAGTTTAAACCGGATTAAACCGGTTCTATCCGGTTTTATCCATTTTAAACCGGTTCAATCCGTTTTTTCCGGTTTAAACCGGTTTAAACCAGTTCATTCCGGTTTTATCCGGTTTCAGCCGGATCAATCCGGTTTAAACCGTTTCAATCTGGTTTTATCCGGTTTTAACCGGTTTAAACCGCTTCAATCCGGTTTTATCCGGTTTAAACCGGTTCTATCCATTTCTATCCGGTTGAAACTGGTTTAAACCGGTTCAATCCGGTTTTATCCGGTTTAAACCAGTTCAATCCTGTTTTATCCGGTTTAAACCGGTTTAAACCGGTTCAATCCGGTTTTATCCGGTTTAAACCGGTTCTATCCGGTTCTATCCGTTTCTATCCGGTTTGAACCGGTTCAATCCGGTTTTATCCGGTTTAAACTGGTTTAAGCCAGTTCAATCCGGTTTTATCCAGTTTAAACCGGTTCTATCCGGTTCTATCAGGTTGAAACCAGTTTAAACCGGTTCAATCTGGTTTTATCCTGTTTAAACCGGTTCAATCCGATTTTATCCGGTTTAAACCGGTTCATTCCGGTTTTATCCGGTTAAGACCGGTTTGAAACGGTTCAATCCTGTTTTATCCAGTTTAAACCGGTTCATTCCGGTTTTATCCGTTTAAAACCGGTTTGAAACGGTTCAATCCGGTTTTATCCGGTTTACACCGGTTCAATCCGTTTTTATCCGGTTTAAACCAGTTCACTCCGGTTTTCTCCGGTTCAAACCGGTTTGAACCGTTTCAATCCAGTTTTATCTGGTTTAAACCGGTTCAATCTGGTTTTATCCTGTTGAAACCGGTTTTATCCGGTTTAGACCGGTTTAAACCAGTTCAATCCGGTTTTAATCAGCTTAAACTTGTTCAATCTGGTTTTATCCAGTTTAAACCGGTTCTATCCGTTTCTATCTGGTTTAAACGGGTTTAAACTGGTTCAATCCGGTTTTATCTCGTTTAGACCGGTTCTATCCGGTTCTATCCTTTTTAAATCGGATTAAACTGGTTCTGTCCTGTTCTATCCTGTTTTAACTGGATTAAACCAGTTCACTCCGGTTTTATCCGGTTTAAAACGGTTCTATCCGTTTCTATCTTGTTTACACGGGTTTAAACTGGTTCAATCCGGTTTTATCCGTTTTAAACCGGTTCAATCTGATTTTATCCGGTTTAAACTGTTTCAATTTGGTTTTATCCGGTTTAAACCGGTTTGAACCGGTTCAATGCGGTTTTATCCGGTTTAAACCGTTTTAAACTGGGTCAATCCGGTTTTATCCAGTTTAAACCTGTTCTATCCGGTTCTATCCGGTTGAAACCGGTTTAAAGCGGTTCAATCCGGTTTTATCCGGTTTAAACCAGTTCAATCCGGTTTTATCCAGTTTCAACCGGTTTACAGCGGTTCAATCCGGTTTTATCCGGTTTATACCATTTCTATCCGGTTCTATCCTTTTTAAACCGGTTTAAACCAGTTCATTCCGGTTTTATCCGGTTTAAACCTGTTAGAACCGGTTCAATCTGGTCATATCCGGTTTAAACCGGTTTAAGCCGGTTCAATCCGGTTTTATCCGGTTTAAACCGGTTCAATCAGGTTTTATCCGGTTTAAACCGGTTTAAGCCGGTTCAATCCGGTTTTATCCAGTTTAAACCGGTTCTATCCGGTTCTATCCGGTTGAAACCATTTTAAACCGGTTCAATCCGGTTTTATCCGGTTTCAACCGGTTTAAGCTGGTTCAATCCGGTTTTATCCGGTTTAAACCGGTTCAATCTTGTTTTATCCTGTTTAAACCGTTTGAAACCAGTTCAATCCGGTTTTATCTGGTTTAGACCAGTTCAAACCGGTTCAATCCGGTTTTATCCAGTTTAAACCAGTTCTATCCATTTCTATCTGGTTTAAACCGGTTTAAACTTGTTCAATCTGGTTTTATCCGGTTTAAACCGGTTCTATCCGTTTTAAACCGGTTTAAAACAGTTCATTCCGGTTTTATCCGGTTTAAACCGGTTTAAGCCGGTTCAATCCGGTTTTATCTGGTTTAAACCGGTTTAAGCCTGTTCAATCCGGTTTTATCCAGTTTAAACTGGTTCTATTCGTTTCCATCTGGTTTAAAAGGGTTTAAACTGGTTCAATCCGGTTTTATACGTTTTAAACCAGTTTAATCTGATTTTATCCGGTTTAAACTGGTTCAATTTGGTTTTATCCGGTTTCAACCGGTTTGAACCGGTTCAATCCGGTTTTATCCGGTTTAAACCGGTTTAAACCGGGTCAATCCGGTTTTATCCGGTTTAAACCCTTTCAATCCGGTTTTCTCCAGTTTATACCAGTTCAATCCGGTTTTATCCGCTTTAAACCGGTTTGAAACGTTTCAATCCGGTTTTATCCGGTTTAAACCAGTTTAAACCGGTTCAATCCGGTTTTATCTCGTTTAAACCGGTTCTATCCGGTTCTATCCTGTTTAAATCAGTTTAAACCGGTTCTATCCTGTTCTATCCTGTTTTAACCGGTTAAACCAGTTCAATCCGGTTTTATCCAGTTTAAACCGGTTCTATTCGTTTCCATCTGGTGTAAAAGGGTTTAAACTGGTTCAATCCGGTTTTATCCGGTTTCAACCTCTTCAATCCGGTTTTCTCCAGTTCAAACCGGTTTATACCAGTTCAATCCGGTTTTATCCGCTTTAAACCGGTTCTATCCGGTTCTATCCGGTTTAAACCAGTTCTATCCGGTTCTATCTGGTTTAATCCGTTTAAATCGGTTCAATCCGGTTTTATCCGGTTTAAACCGGTTTTATCCGTTTTAAACCGGTTTAATCCAGTTCAATCCAGTTTTATCCGGTTTAAACCGTTTCTATCCGGTTCTATCCGTTTTAAACCGGTTTAAACCAGTTCATTCCGGTTTTATCAGGTTTAAACCGGTTTGAACCGCTTTGAACCAGTTCAATCCGGTTTAAACCAGTTTAAGCCGGTTCAATCCTGTTTTATTTGGTTTAAACCGGTTCAATATGATTTTATGCGGTTTAAACCAGTTTGAACCGGTTCAATCCGGTTTAATCCGGTTTAAACCGGTTTAAGCCAGTTCAATCCAGTTTTATCCAGTTTAAACCGGTTCTATCCGGTTCTATCCGGTTTAAACCGGTTTAAAACGGTTCAATCCGGTTTTATCCGGTTTAAACCGGTCCTATCGGGTTTAAACAGTTTTAGGCCGGTTCATTCCGGTTTTATCAGTTTTAAACCGGTTTAAACTGCTTCAATCCGTTTATATTCGGTTTAAACCGGTTACAACTGGTTCAATCCGGTTTTCTCCGGTTTAAACTGGTTTAAGCCAGTTCCACCCGGTTTTCTCCGGTTTTAACCAGCTTTAACCGGTTCAATCCGCTTTTATCCAGTTTAAACTGGTTCTATCTAGTTCTATCCGGTTGAAACCGGTTCAATCCGGTTTTATACGGTTTAAACCGGTTCATTCCGGTTTCATCCTGTTTGAACCGGTTTAAACCGGTTTAAACCAGTTCAATCCGGTTTTAAACGGTTTAAACCGGTTCTATCCGGTTCAATCTGGTTTAAACCGGTTTAAACCGGTTCTATCCGTTTTTATCCAGTTTAAACCTGTACAATCTGGTTTTATCCGGTTTAAACCGGTTTAAACCGGTTCAATCGGTTTTATCCAGTTTAAACCGGTTCAATCCGATTTTATCCGGTTTAAACCGGTTCATTCTGGTTTTATCCGGTTAAAACCGGTTTGAAACGTTTCAATCCGGTTTTATCCGGTTTAAACCGGTTTAAACCGGTTCAATCCGGTTTTATCTCGTTTAAACCGGTTCTATCCGGTTCTATCCTGTTTAAATCAGTTTAAACCGGTTCTATCCTGTTCTATCCTGTTTTAACCGGTTAAACCAGTTCAATCCGGTTTTATCCAGTTTAAACCGGTTCTATTCGTTTCCATCTGGTGTAAAAGGGTTTAAACTGGTTCAATCCGGTTTTATCCGGTTTCAACCTCTTCAATCCGGTTTTCTCCAGTTTAAACCGGTTTATACCAGTTCAATCCGGTTTTATCCGCTTTAAACCGGTTCTATCCGGTTCTATCCGATTTAAACCAGTTCTATCCGGTTCTATCTGGTTTAATCCGGTTTAAAGCGGTTCAATCCGGTTTTATCCGGTTTAAACCGGTTTTATACGTTTTAAACCGGTTTAATCCAGTTCAGTCCGGTTTTATCCGGTTTAAACCGTTTCTATCCGGTTCTATCCGTTTTAAACCGGTTTAAACCAGTTCATTCCGGTTTTATCAGGTTTAAACCGGTTTGAACCGGTTTGAACCGGTTCAATCCGGTTTAAACCAGTTTAAGCCGGTTCAATCCTGTTTTATCTGATTTAAACCGGTTCAATATGATTTTATGCGGTTTAAACCAGTTTGAACCGGTTCAATCCGGGTTTATCCAGTTTAAACCGGTTCAGTCTGGTTTTATCCGGTTTAAACCGGTTTAAAACGGTTCAATCCGGTTTTATCCGGTTTCAACCGGTTCTATGCTGTTTATACCAGTTTAAGCCTGTTCAATCGGGTTTTATCCGGTTTAGACCTGTTTAAGCTGGTTCATTCCGGTTTTATCCAGTTTAAACCGGTTCTATCCGGTTCTACCCGGTTGAATCCAGTTTAAACCGGTTCAATCCGGTTTTATCCAGTTTAAACCTGTTTCAATCGGTTCAATCCGGTTTTATCCGGTTTAAACCGGTTTAAGCTGGATCAATCTGGTTTTATCCAGTTTAAACCGGTTCAATCTGGTTTTATCCGGTTTAAACCGGTTTAAGCCGGTTCAATCCGGTTTTATCCAGTTTAAACCGGTTCTATCCGGTTCTATCCGGTTGAAACCAGTTTAAACCGGTTCAATCCAGTTTTATCCGGTTTAAACCGGTTTAAGCTGGTTCAATCCGGTTTTATCCGGTTTAAACCGGTTCAATCTTGTTTTATCCGGTTTAAACCGGTTGAAACCAGTTCAATCCGGTTTTATCTGGTTTAGACCAGTTCAAACCGGTTCAATCCGGTTTTATCCAGTTTAAACCGGTTCTATCCGGTTCTATCCGGTTGAAACCAGTTTAAACCGGTTCAATCCGGTTTTATCCGGTTTAAACCGGTTTTATCCGTTTTAGACCAGTTTAAACCAGTTCAATCCGGTTTTAATCAGCTTAAACCGGTTCAATCTGGTTTTATCCAGTTTAAACCGCTTTAAAATGGTTTTATCCGGTTTTATCCGGTTTAAACCAGTTTGAACCGGTTCAATCCGGTTTTATCCGGTTTAAACCGGTTCAATCCGGTTTAAACCAGTTTAAGCCGGTTCAATCCTGTTTTATCCAGTTTAAACCGGTTCTATCCGGTTCTATCTGGTTGAAACCAGTTTAAACCGGTTCAATCCGGTTTTATCCGGTTAAAACCGGTTTGAAACGGTTCGATCCGGTTTTATCCGGTTTAAACTGGTTCAGTCCGATTTTATCCGGTTTCAACCAGTTCATTCCGGTTTTATCCGGTTTAAACTGGTTTGAACCGGTTCAATCCGTTTTTATCCGGTTTAAACCAGTTCACTCCGGTTTTATCCGGTTTAAACCGGTTTGTACCGGTTCAATCCGGTTTTATCCGGTTTAAACCGGTTTAAGCTGGTTCAATCCGGTTTTATCCAGTTTAAACCGGTTCTATCCGGTTCTATCTGGTTGAAACCGGTTTAAACCAGTTCAATCCGGTTTTCTCAGGTTAAAACCGGTTCAATCTGGTTTTATCCGGTTTAAACCGGTTTAAACCGGTTCAATCGGTTTTATCCAGTTTAAACCAGTTCTATCCGGTTTAAACCAGTTTAATCCAGTTCAATCCGGTTTTATCCGGTTTAAACCGGTCCTATCGGGTTTAAACAGGTTTAGGCCGGTTCATTCCGGTTTTATCAGTTTTAAACCGGTTTAAACTGCTTCAATCCGTTTATATTCGGTTTAAACCGGTTACAACCGGTTCAATCCGGTTTTCTCCATTTTAAACCGGTTTAAGCCGGTTCCACCCGGTTTTCTCCGGTTTTAACCAGCTTTAACCGGTTCAATCCGCTTTTATCCAGTTTAAACCGGTTCTATCTGGTTCTATCCAGTTGGAACCGGTTTAAACCGGTTCAATCCGGTTTTATACGGTTTAAACCGGTTCATTCCGGTTTCATCCGGTTTGAAACGGTTTAAACCGGTTTAAAACGGTTCAATCCGGTTTTAAACGGTATAAACCGGTTCTATCCGGTTCAATCTGGTTTAAACCAGTTTAAACCGGTTCTATCCTTTTTTATCCGGTTTAAACCGGTACAATCTGGTTTTATCCGGTTTAAACCGGTTTAAACCTGTTCAATCGGTTTTATCCAGTTTAAACCGGTTCAATCCGTTTTTTCCAGTTTAAACCGGTTTAAACCAGTTCATTCCGGTTTTATCCGGTTTAAACCGGTTCAATCCGGTTTAAACCGTTTCAATCTGGTTTTATCCGGTTTGAACCGGTTTAAACCGCTTCAATCCGTTTTTATCCAGTTTAAACCGGTTCTATCCGGTTCTATCCGGTTGAAACCGGTTTAAACCGGTTCAATCTGGTTTTATCCGGTTTAAACCAGTTCAATCCGGTTTTATCCGGTTTAAACCGGTTTAAACCGGTTCAATCCTGTTTTATCCAGTTTAAACCGGTTCTATCCGGTTCTATCCGGTTGAAACCAGTTTAAACCGGTTCAATCCGGTTTTATCCGGTTTAAACCGGTTCAATCCGATTTTATCCGTTTTAAACCGGTTCATTCCGGTTTTATCCATTTAAAACCGGTTTGAAACGTTTCAATCCGGTTTTATCCGGTTTAAAACGGTTCATTCCGGTTTTATCCGTTTAAAACCGGTTTGAAACGGTTCAATCCGGTTTTATCCGGTTTAAACCGGTTCAATCCGTTTTTATCCGGTTTAAACCAGTTCACTCCGGTTTTATCCGGTTTAAACCGGTTTGAACCGGTTCAATCCGGTTTAACCGGTTTGAACCGGTTCAATCCGGTTTTATCTGTTTTAAACCGGTTCAATCTGGTTTTATCCTGTTGAAACCGGTTTTATCCGGTTTAGACCAGTTTAAACCAGTTCAAA